>NC_063341.1:50567151-50592151 GCF_021869965.1 Rhincodon typus | reverse complement strand
ATACTTTAAGGTGCATTTCTTTATCAAGGTCAGTCATCTTCTTAAAACAGGGCACCTTCAATTTGTTATAGCAATGATGATGCAGAAGAGGAAATCACATTTTATTGTTGCTTCTTCTTAATGAGGAAGAGGCATACAAAATAATGCTTAATAGGGTGTCCCTTACAATTTTATTTCTTATTTACGTTACAGGAATTCCTGTATTAAAAAAAAACTCTTTGAGCCAGAAGTGTGGTGGCAAGGGATCATTTATCAAGTGCAGGATAGAAGGCTAAGCAATCATTTAGAAATGGAGTTGATAGAGCAAAATTCATTACAAACAGATGTTTCAGTGGTGCTCAGTAGGCATTCAAGGCACATGCCAGAACTGTTTAAATTTCTCATTAAACTATACAAAACTCACTTTTTTATGATATTGTGGTGCCTTAGCACCAGCACGCTAACATGCTAAGCTTTCTGAAAAGTTAAGGTGGCTGTTTATCCAGTTTTGTACTGGACAGTCCAATTTTTAGACGGTCATGGAATCTTCTGATACAGGATAGCTTTAATTCTGGTATTTTGCACTTTGGTACATTTACCACAGTGAAGCGCTGACATCTGCAGCAGCCTCCGAGCTACTGGGTCATGAGAACAGGTTTGTTTCGACATTTTTTCCCACTATCCCCACTGTCACAAACCTACCTGTGATCTTGTATCAGAGATAGTAGGAATTGCAGATGCTGGAGAATCTGAGATAACAAGGTGTAGAGCTGGATGAACACAGCAGGCCAAGCAGCATCATAGGATGCTGGGTGAAGGGTCTAGGCCCGAAACGTCAGCCTTCCTGCTCCTATGATGCTGCTTGGCCTGCTGTATTCATCCAGCTCTACACCTTGTTATCCCAATCGTGGAGCCCTGGCTGACAGATATAAACAGGGGTGTCAGGGATTCTGCTCTCTCTAAGAGCCAGCTCTAAGCTAACTGGGTCAGTGTCATGTATTATGCACGTGTAAATAAAAGGTGATTTGGTGTCAGGATACGAGTCTTCATGGAGTTACATCAATAAGAGTCTGGAATTCACTGCCTGAAAAAGTGGTTGAGTGAGAAACTCATATAAATTTAAGCAGTATTTAGAAATTGATGTGTTGACATCCTCCAGGGCTATGCAACAATGAGATTAGTATAGTCAGATTTTTGTTGACTGGTGTAGGAACAATGGGCCAAATAGCCTCCTTCTATGCTGTAAACATCTATGAGTCTGTAAGAGTAAAGTCTGCTGAAAACTGAACTGCATATTCTCCAGCTTTACCAACCTCTCCTGCTCATAATCGCCAGCACTTTTTCTTTTATAGGCAAGAAGGTATGCAAGCTCAAGACCCCAATACTACTTCACACTTCAAGCTGTCAATAATCTTCTCTGATAAAATTGAAGCAAGTGTGATTATGACCACTTTTTTTAAAGAATTTACAGAATCTGTTTAGATTACTGTAGACCACTGTTCGCTTCTCAAGATTGGCGTTTATTTTGTAAACAAACTCATCATGAAATTAACAAATCACCCAATTAAAAAGTTGCACACACTCTATGAGCAGCAGTGTCACAATTTTAAAAGAGAAATAAATGGAGTGGTGTGGGGAAATAAGGGAGGGGACTAATACCAAACAGTGCTAGAGGACAAGATAATGCACTTTGGCTCGCTACAGTGTCCACAGATCCCTAAAGGCTTGAAGGCTATCCATTCCAGGGCCCACTGCCTGAACCTGTTAGCAGCTATGCCAGTTAGGCCCAAGAGCACGCACATGGAAAGGTCTCCTTACCTGCTCAACCTCTCCACAAGCTTTTTTTTTATATTAAAAGCCCACCACAAGATTAACTGATTAAGACAACTAAACAATAACAATTAAGAGATAACAAGAAACAGATAAGAGGAATCAGATTTCTGAAGAAGGGTCCTGACCCGAAATGTCAACTTTCCTGTTGCTGTGACGTTGCGTGGCCTGCTGTGTTCTTACAGATCCACACTGTGTTATCTCTGACTCCAACATCGGCAGTTCTTACTATCTCTATAAACAGTAACAATTTACAAGGTTTGCCATGCCAGTGTGGTACAACAATGACAAAAACCAAAAAGGTGGCAAAAACAAGGGTCAGCCTGGATTAAAATGGTGTTGGAGGGGGTGATAATGCATTCTATCCCCTGTGGTTCCCGCATCCCTCTAAAAGCTTCGAGGATGTTGGTGGTTAGTGCGTGCTCCCTGTACAAGGATGAAGCCATGGAGGAGAGGCAGGCAGCCAGGAGCTGTGACCTGCTCCACTGTCCATTGATGGCTACTTTAGCCAGGCTCAGGATCACGCCTACAAGGAGGTCCTCCAACTTGGCTGCACCCCACCACACCCGGTGCCCAAAGATATGAACTGGTTCTTAATTATGAGGTACAACTGACATCAGCTGCTCTAAATCATACCTATAGTGTGCATAAATGTACACACAGTTAACACAGCATTTGAAACATTAGCAGAGGGACAGAGTGGGTATTGTGAGTAATGAGGTTTGGTCAGGAGATATGAATAGAAGTAAGTGGGTGTTCTGGTGAAGTCACTGAATTTCACCAGCAGCATTGTAGAATGCACTTGAAATGAAATTCCTGGCACTGACCTCCTTAGTGGTTTCCTTCATCAGCGGTAGATGTGTTGTCTGGAAAGATTTTTGTTCTGAGGGGAACAGGTCGTGCGTTTTCCTATCCACTATCTGCATCAGGTCTACCATTAGACAATCTCTGCCATTTCTCCTGGAGCTTCTGCAATCATTTATCCCTCTTAAAAAAAACTCCCCTGAGCCAGAGTGCAACTCCCACTTAAGAAATGCAAGCTGTCTTTAGTTTCTGATTTAGTTGCTAAATATTGGTCTCCCCAAACAAGCATGCAGGCAATGAATCACATGAATATCATTAAATTCATATTTGAATCATTATGATAACCTGAAGCACCAGTTTAGTACAGTCCCCAAATTTAACATGACCACTTGAACAGTTGTATACGGTGCATATCCTGTTTGAATAGCAAGGCCTTACTGTTTTGCTGAAGAGATGCAAGTTAAAAGCAGGTTAAAGTACTGTTTTCAGGAATGTTTGGACTGGGAAACTCATGATAGTATAACCTGTATAGAGCGTAATTTGGCAGCATTGCTAGGTTCTGTTTTGGTTTCACTGAGGCACGAAACAGATAGTTTAAGCAAGGATTTTGTTGGCTGATGCTTAAAGAACTTTTGTGACGATATTTTTGATTGGGGGGTGTCTATGTGAAATGTGATTGTTAGAATTGTTTGGAACAGAAAAGCTGTTGGCTTAGCTCTTGTGTCTGCAAAAATCTCACAAGCAGTATTAGGAAGCCAAGTGCACAGCTACTTAGCACCAAAGCAGACTCATACAAGGTTATGTAAATTTGAATATGATTCTGGCTTGTTTGCATACCTTCATGAAAATCGGCAAGTGGCATGTTTGGCTTCCTACCCAAAGATAACCAAAGATACCAAACCTTAAATGCTATGGATTTGTTATGTTGCCTTCAAAATGTAAGGCCAAGGTGGCCAAGTAATTCAGGCAAATATATTACTTACAACTATTACTAACTAGAATTTGCACATTAATCCACAATATAGACATCCTTACAAGTTTTAACATTGAATATCAAGGTAACAAGTGTTTAACTATGCATCCTATTTCAAATTTGTACGTATTTTG
This sequence comes from Rhincodon typus, assembly GCF_021869965.1. Lineage (NCBI taxonomy): Eukaryota > Metazoa > Chordata > Chondrichthyes > Orectolobiformes > Rhincodontidae > Rhincodon > Rhincodon typus. Next base: position 50,588,431 of record NC_063341.1, on the reverse strand, counting down.
TCTTCAGTCAGTTCTGTAGCAATATGAGCATTATATTTTACTGATAGTTTGTTCTAATTCTACTATCTACTTCTAGGTTGGTATTATTTAAGAGCATAACAATAGTACCCTCCTTTGGTGACCTGGTAAATTAAGAGCTTTTTTGTGTACTTAAATCTCTTTACCAGTATACCAAGCAGACACTTGGTGAGACAATGTGTAATGATTAAGCTTCTTTATTTCACAGCACAGGATCAGACATAAATGATCAGTCACTTAATTGAAATTGGTACAACTTATCTCTCCATTACAAATCAAATGTAATGAACCTGCTACAGTTGCACAAATATATTTCTGAGAGTATTCAGACTAAGCCAGAATTCTTAGTATTAATAATGCAATTCTACCAACAACGATCAAGCGATTAAAAAGCCTTAAACTAAATAACATTTAAAAATCATGTCAAGCAAATAAACTCTCTTGTTTTGCAAGGAGATGCCTTTCTTGACTTGGTTCAGCCATCTACAGTCTAACCCTGCATCAAAGGCAGCATTTCACAAAGTAACAGGTGTGACAGTCGGACTGTTTTATTGTTGCAGTAATTACTGTCAAGAAATTGGCTCCAATAAGAATGCTAAGAGCCTAAAAGTGAATCATGCTGTATCTTTCATTTCCACTAATGTTAAAAAAAATCATTGGGAGATTAGAACTTCCCACAGCTATACAATACATAGGCCCCTCTCCCCTTCGTTACCACTACTGCCCACAGTAATCCCACCCTTCAGTCTCCTCCCAAGCTCTTTGTACATTTCCAATTCCAGCTACTTGTGCGTCCCTGGTGTTTTGATGCTCCACCATTGTTGGCTGTGCCTTCAGTTGCCTGGACTTTAAGTCTCTCTAAACATCTCCACTTCTCTACCCCACCACTTTAAAGATGTTTCTAAAAGTTTACCTCTTTGACTAAGCTCTTAGTTACTTGTTTCAATAACTCCTTAATAGATATGGTGACAAAGTTTGTTTAATATTCCATCCTGAGATCCTTCCTTGGAATGCTTTATTATGCTAAAGACTCATATAAGTCCAAATTATTTCTGTAATGCAAGGTAGAATCATAGAATCCCTACAATGTGAAAGCAGGCCATTCAGCCCATCAGGTCTACACCGACCCTCTGAAGAGCATCCCACCCAAACCCAGCAACCCCCCACCCCCAACTCCTGCATTTCCCATGTCTAATCCACCTAATCTGCACATATCTAGACCCTACGAGGAAATTTAGCATGGCCAATCCACCTAACCTGCACATTTTTGGACTGCAGGAGGAAGCTAGAACACTGGAGGAAATCCACACACACACGTGGAGAATTTGCAAACTCTACACAGACAGTTGCCCGAGGCTGGAATCAAATTGAGGTCCCTGGCGGTGTGAGATAGCAATGCTAACCATTGTGCCACTGTGGTAGAGGATGGAGTCACAGCAGTAGTTTCCAAGGATCGGGGAATAATGATCGAGACGAGGAATCTATACACAGAGTTCTATATAGTAAGGCTAGAACAGGCAATTGAATAATCAAAGATCTTGAGGAAACAGGTAATAGGTCCCATGAAGAAAATGACTCCAATAAGATGTCAGGTGGGGTTGGGAAGACCTGAGAGCAATATGTAGCTCAGGGAAAAGTAGGATACAACAGGGATTGTATCACGTTCCACCATTGAGATGAAAAATTCTATAATATCCTCAAACTTGGCATTTGAGGGCAGGAATGAGTTGAACAGTTGAGGCGTCAAAGGAGGTGAGGAAGGACAGCACTCAGGCATTGTCCTTACCCCTAATTATCACTGGAGTATTTTACTGTGGGAAAGATGGGGAGAATAGAAGAAGAGGGAAAATGATAGGTTTTCTCCAAATTGTGATTTTCAGATTTGGGAGCTTACTGTTAAGATTATACCGGGGTTATAGTCATGAACAACGTTAAAAGAAATGCACACCAAAAATAAAGCCAAAGCCACTATTAAGAATATCCAGCACAACAGCATTATCCCAACAGATAAACTGCAAATGGAACAAGGGCTTGCAGGCTCTCTTCAAGCGTGGAGGATGAGGGCAGCTCAGTCGGAGTCGTGAGAATATGTTTTGATGATTGAGAAATACATTATTCAGGAATTATTCTGACTTTATGTGCCCCCTCCTTCTCCCCCATAAAACCTTGAAAAGATGAATAGTCATGCTTATTCAAGACAAACAGAGATTACTGAACACCTTACACCTATCATCACTGACAAGAAAGAAGAGCACCATAATTACCCTGAGAACTGTCTGGAAAAATAGATGAACAAAAACTCAAGATGAAACTGGAGTCAAGAAAATTATATAGCAAATAATATTTCCAGAAATGGGATTTATTTTTATTCTATAGTGTTGACAAATGCTTCCCCTTTTACACCTTTTTCTTTTTCCTCCTTTTCTGCCTCCCACAAATTCATGGAATATTACAGCACATTTTTCCATTTTTGTGTCTAAGTGTGGGGACAAATGTGATAGGTGCCAATTAACTTGTTATCCCAAGTGACCTATTGCCACCCAAGCAGAATGCTAAGAGCTAATAGGCAAAGCTAGAATGGCTTTCTCAGACTATTACAGGCCCTGTCATTGGTGCCCTGGGTCACAAGAAGCTTGTGGTAAATTGGGCCGTGTCTACTATGTCCTAAAGACCATTAACGAAAAGCACCTTCAGAAGCCATCTCTTTGCTCATCATTTTCCCCAAAATGGGACAATTGTACCCTGCCATTCCATCACCAGCAAACCAGCGGGTTTCACACTCTGGAAACTAGCTTTCTCACTTCCCAGAGAGGCAATCTCTCCCACGAGTGGAAACATTTTCTCTGTGTCCACTCTATCCAGACCTCTCAGTATTCTGCGAGTTTCAATCAGATTTCACACCCCACCCCCGCCCATTTTTCTAAACTCCATCAAGTACAGACTCAGGTCCTCAACCGCTCCTCATATGACGAACCCTTCAACCCTGGATCATTTTTGTAAACCCCCTCTGAAACCCCTTCGAGGCTTATCCTTGGAGGTGGTCCAGCACATCCTTTCTTAGATACAGGGCCTAAAACTACACATAATATCCCAAATACAGTCTCTCCAGAGCCTTAGCGAACCATTGGATTTTTATGATGGTCTGACAGAATCATGGTCAGTTTTGCTGCTCTCAGCTTTTTTGAGATATTGTGTCTTTTTTTATACTGAATTCAAATTCACAAGTTTCCATAAATATACTAGTTCAGCTATCCAGGTGTCCATCATCCCAAATGTGTGAATAGCTGTACCTGGTATGGAAACACAATTTCCTCATCCAATTTCATGCCATGAGACATAGCTTCAGATTTTGCACATACATTTTCATATACATTATATGTATAATTTATTGACTGTTGTAAAAACTAACATTTGAAGCAATCAGATGCCTTTTATACAAGCAATAACTTAGTTTTACTATGAATGAAAATGCCAAATATTTCCTTGTAAACTCTCTTTCACCTCCACCTGAATGATTAGTTCTTTTTTTCAGCCAGTACTTACTGATTCTTAATTTTAAAAAACAGTCTTGTGTGAATTCAGTGCACTGAGGGCTGTTTAATCTGAAACTGTCTTAGTAATATATAATTCCATCAAGAGAACAAGAACAAACTCTACTGTATGAAACTTGCCTCTATATAATTACAGTAGATCAGATCAAACGATTAAAGCAAACTGAGGTCATCACCATTTTCTTCCCAGTTGCACAGAACCTTTACTCTTTACCCATCTGATGAAAAATCTTTAGACCAATGTTGAAAGACGAATTGGCTAAATTAGTCTCGGTTCCCAAATAACTGATGTAGACCAGGCCATAAAAGAGAGTTGAACATTCAAGGTCCTTGTGTTGCAGAAGCACTTGTTGAATTGTTATGTTGGATCTTCTCCCATTTTAGATTAGATCAACCAGTTTTGAATAGTTATCTTTCAGAAGGGACATTACATCTAAAATTGACCCCTTTGTACTCAGACCCTGTAATGATCTCCCCATGTTAAACACTGCAGGAAGATGCTTCAATTATTGAGTTATCAGGACTATTACAGCACAGTACTGCTGACAGCACAGACAATTGCTCATCTGATTAAAAAAGAACCTTTCTGAATTGGGTTTCTGATCATTTGAGCTAGGTCTGTTTGACTAAGAGGAAGAAATTTCTCGAGACAATCTCCCCAAACACATGCAAAAGGCACATACACGCTTAGGTCATTCATTGACCTTAAAGAGGAAACACATCAAATATCAGGATCTTTAGGATATTGTTTTAATAGAAAATTTCAGTTAAATGATATCACTTTGCAGGGGTCTTGAAATAGACATTCATTGAAGCTGACTTTGAATATGCATAACTAGAGTATTTCATCACACTTCCTGACAAAATCAACAATATTAATAAACAAACATATAAAACATAAAGGAAAGTATCAGTAAAGCACTTCTTGCCATAGATGTTATGGTTTTCCAGGGTTGGGTAGTTTGTGGATCACAGCTTTAAGTAGCCTCATACGCTGCTATAGCGGAACTATTTTGAATGCTATAGGAAGAACAAATTCTAACCTTTTCTAAGTCACAAGAAAGATCATAAGAAGAAACAGGAACAGGAGTAGGTTACTGAGACCCTCAAGCCTGCTCTGCTGTTTGATAGGGTCATGGCTGATCTCCTTATGGCCTTAACTCCACTTTGCTGCCTATTCCCCTGAAAACATCTTAAACCATTGCTGATCAAAAATCTATTCAACTTAAACTTGAGTATATTCAATGACTCAGTCTTCACTGCTCTCTGATAAAGAATTCCAAACTAATGACATAGAGAAAAGAAATTCCTTCTTAAATCCATCTTAAATGGAAGACCCATTATTTCAAGACTGTGTTCCCTAAGTCTTCAGGAGACAAAATATCCTGTTATAAGAGCAATTCCCAGTGCAGCTCAACATATTGTATGAATTCTGTATTATTGACCACTGTAAGGTAGATTTGTCACCACCCATTCTTTCAGGGTTGCTTTAGCTCAGTTGGCTGGACAGTTGGTCTGTGAGGCAGTGTGATACCAACAACATAGGTTCAATCCACACGCTGGCTGATGCTACCATGAAGGACTCTCCTCCTCAATCTCTCCCCTTGCCTGAGGTATAGTGGCCCTCAGGTTAAATCACCACCGGTCATCTCTCTCATGAGAGAGCAGCCCTATGGTCTGGAATGACTATGGTAACTTGACAATGGCTTTAATGACAGTTTCTCACCCAATGAATGCAAGAGGGTGTTGTTGTGTAAACAGCTTGTGTCAGCAATGAACAGCTAAAATGAATTCAATAGACTGCATCCTGTGGTCTAGACAAAGGCTGTCAAACTGGGCTTCACTGAATTATTTTTGCTTACCATATTTAATATCCATGTCTTGTCTGTCTTTGTGTACCTATCTATTTAGGAAAGGGAAAATTTACAAAAAGATAAAGTTTAACTTTTTATAAATTAGTCATTCATATTTCCTAATGGGTTAAAGACAACTTGTGCATAATAAATAGCTATTTTCTTGTTAAGTATAAAAGTCAAGTCAATGTTTTCTTTTAACTTGAGTTTGTCAATCAGCAAGTTCGGGACTTGGTGAGTCTTGATTCCAATGCACCACTTGAGTGAATCATGACACAATCCTTCATTCCAGCAATCAACCATGACCCATCTCTGAACTGCTTCCAACGTCAGCATCTTCCTCCTTTCATAACAAGAACAAAACGGTGTACAGTACTCCACATGCAGCCTTATCAATGCCCTATGCAGTTGTAACATGACTTCCCTATTTTATACTCCACCTCCCTTACAATAAATAGCAACATTCCTAAAGCTGTACTGCATTGTAACATTTTGAGATTCACAGACAATGCCATTGAGAATCCCCTTCATTGAGTCCTGTGGTCTATTTCCAATGAATGCAAACTTCTACTTTTATATCGTTACTGCCAAGGTGGATGACCTCATGTTTTCCACATTATACTCCATCTGCCAAGCCTTGCTCGCTCATGTACCCTAGCTGTATCCCTTTACACACTCATTGGCCCAGACCTTCCAATCTCTAGACAGTCAAAGATCAGACACACCATGAAATATTCATGTCGGGACACCATTGGAGGTTCTAGTAATTGCTTGATTTGAAAATTTAAATGTTCAGTCAGCAATTACCCAGAATCTGAAACACCTGAAAAAGTTGTTGTCCCTTGATTCAGAGGTTTCAGAATGTTATAAATTAATTACTTACATGGATAGGTACTCAGGAAACTTAAATTGATAACGGCTTTAACTGCTGGTCAACTATACAACTGCAGGTTTCCCCCACAATCACCCCACCCACCCTCTAATCAGTGAAAGTGAATCCTCCAACCATCACACAGACCAGCCTCCTTCCCCACACTTAACTTGACACCCCCTTCCAGCTGATTTCCTTCCCAGCCCAGATACCAGATGTCCAAACCCTCTGACGCACTGGGACATCATAACCAGCCATTCCTACTGATGTCTCTCACCCATTTAGCAGCCACCCAACAACCTCACTCATCACCACACTCACCTGCTGCACGACCATCTACAACGCCACCCAAGCAACCATTTACATCCCCCCATCCAAAAACCCAACTTCCACCCTACCAACACCCATTTCCCTACTCATTTCTTACCCACCGTACCCTCTCCATCACCAGCTGCTCTATCCCTTACCAACTTACCCACCAATATATCCCCTCACAACCCAGCATCTTACTTGCCTGCCATTCTAACTTCCGCAATTACTAAGCTGCCACACTGCCATCTCGCTTATCTGCCACCCAGCCCATCTGCCACCCTTTCTCCTTACCCACCCACTGCCCTGCCCATCTGCTACCTTACCCGCCTGATGTCCTAACCATCTGCCACTTTACCCACCTACCAAACTACTCTGCTGCCACCCTACCTGTTCCTCCACTTAACTACCATACTACCCCCCACCCAGCTGACAGCCTGTAGCCTCACACACTCAGCTAGCACCCTGTTCCCTGACCCACCCACCTGTTAACATATTCTCTAAACAACGTGTCACTCAACCCCCTCGCCAATTACCTACCATCCTACCCCCTCATCAACCGATCTGGTACCCCACACCCTAACGTACCTTGTACTGTACCTCCTTACCCATCTGCCACATTAGCCCTTCACTGACTTACTTGTCAATCTACACCCTCACCCTACTCCTAGTGTAAACTCCTGCCATTCCTCAGTAGCTCGTCAAAAAGGCTCTGAGAATATTTGAAAATTTTACTTTATAGAATCCAGCATCTATTGCTGCAAGAAGGGGATGCGGCTTCTGGGAAGATTCTCACTAATGCCACCTGAGTGGTTTTTCTGGATTGAGTCTGTTGGGATGAATCCCGAATGGGAAGAGAACCTGAATTGTCCAATAAATGTAAAAAGGTTAACTTTTGTTTGATCTGGTTCAGAAATAAGGATTCCAACCTAAATTAGAAGACTGGAGTTAATATATCTTCCTTGCAACTTGCTTTCCTACCCACCTTTTTGTCATCAGCAAATCTGGCTACAATACAGAATGTCTCTTCATCTAAGTCATGAGCATAGAATACAAATAATCTAAACTGATTCCATCATTAGTCCACTAGTGACAGTTTGTCAACCTGAAAATAACTAATTATCTGACATCTCTATTAGTTGTTGCTAAACCAATCCTTTACCCTGCTAATGTAGCAACCCCAACATGATGAGCTCATGTGACAGCTTATCAATCAAACATACTTGAAGTACAAATACATTACATTCACTCGTTCTCTGTAATCAGCTTTATAAGAAGGAAAAATATTATAAATCATGGAAATCTGAAATAAAAATATAAAATGTGGGAAATAAACAGGAAGCGCAGGTCAATCAAAATTTATGAACAAAAAGGACTGGTATGGAGAGTTTGCAAAGTATTCTTTGCCAATTTTGTCTCTCATCTAAAAATATTATAACCACGGGTTATTTGGTGGTACGTTACTGAAAAGAGACATGGTGTTGGAGAATTCTGTCTTCCACTCATCAGGACAAAAGGAAGAGTGCAATATTTGAAATGACCCACAGCAATTAATACTACAGGAGAAAAGGGTGATGATTTGGGAGGTTGACTTTGATTGGCTAAGGTGCTGCAATAGACAAAATTGTAGGGAATTATAGACCGTCAAAGGTCCTGGGTAGTCCACAAAATATGCAAAGTTTTTATATCCTCATTTTAGTTTGCATTGCTATCTCTGTCACTTTTAGCAGGTATAAATGAGCCAGTTATGAGCCTGACTGATTATCCTAAATTGATTGTTAGTACAGCTTGTACAGACTCATGATTTTCACCAAGTGCTGCCCCATTGCAGAACAACACCTAAGAGTAGATATTTTGGGATTTGCAAGTACAAACTGTTTGAGTTTAGTCTGCTCTCTACCTATTACAAACAACCAAAGTAACATGCTATTTAAATTGATCAGCTGTTCTCCGAGATATATGTCCCAACTGCTTGACATTGCGTCATCACTGAAATTCATACACAACATTGTTCAGTTGTGCAGTAAGCAGAACATCCTAAAAGCTGAAAGAACTTCAGGTGGTGTAAATCAAAAACAAAAATGGGAATTGTGGAAAAGCTCAGCAGGTCTAGCAGCATCTGTGGAGAGAAATTAGATTTAGCATTTCAGGTCGAGTGACCTTTCCTCAGAACTTACTGAGAGTTTTTGAAGCAGAACAACTTATTGGACTTATGGCAACATCATATTTGTGGAAAATATCTCCTGCATACCATAATGTTCTTTAAATTTTTAGGACATTTTGCAGGGTAATTTGATGTAGACAAGGTACTTCTCAAATCCAAACATTTTGTCTTTTGACTGATTTATGAGTTTGCTCACTAACTTTCTTCCTGCCCAACTAGTGGGGCTGGGAGGACTGTAGTTGCCATTTTGAAAGCCTCCAGCTTCTGTAGCTCTGGTTCTAGCGGTGCTGTAGAGGTAAAACCTTTTAGCCTACATTTTTATTTTTGTTGTGATGTCGGATATTCTGGCAAGACAATATCAATTGCTCTTTTGTAGTTACCCCTAACAGTTGATTGTGGAGCTGTCTGCAGTCTTTGTATTCTCACTGTGGTTGGTGTTAGGTAGGAAATTCAAAGTTTTTGGTCATGGATAATGAAGACACAGCCAAATGCGACTTTATAAGGATTGTATGAGAAGAACCACCGTAGCAATGATGATTCTGTGTTCGTCCTTCTCGTTGGTACGGGTCAGAGTTGTGAGGTACATCCAAACATTTATGCAATCTATAGACAGGAGATAATCAGTAACATCTTGGTTCAAAAGAATCTTTGGCTTTAAGAATGATAATCCAACAAATGCCATAAACCAAAACATCCTGTCGCCTGGTTTGATTAAATTGAAAATAGATGTTCACTACTGCCAGAATAAGCTCTCACTGGCATATCATGTTTTTCAGTTAATTAAAAAAATTATGAAAACGAAACAGACTGAAATCTAATACCAAGTGACTTCTGCAATGTCTTCATGTTGACAAGTTTCTCGCTTTTCCACATCCCCTGCATATTGTTTAGAACGACTCAGTGTCAGACATTTTTACCAACGTGGATTCATACATGGGGTAATGTAAGTAATGTACCATTCACCTGTGCCCAATAAATGGAGAAAAACAAAAGGAAGTATCCAACCAGTTGTTTTTAATTGTCTTACTAGAAAATTCATGCTTTACCTCAGAACGTTCCATCCAGATTTGTTACATGTCAATCAACATTGAAATATGAGCTGAAGAGTAAAGGATGGCATTGTCAGATTTCACCTGAAAAGAAAATTTATTGCACAAGAGTGCTACATATCACATTTGTGCAAAATGAGTTGCTATGTGCAGTTGCCAAGCTACTAGTGTTTTATGCTAGTCAGCTGCATATATCACAAGACTGCATGAATACAGAGGGCTTTAATATCTGTCAAATCGCAATTCAAGTTCGATTCCCGTAACTAAATATGCTACAATTGTGTTCTATTTTCAGAATTGACGCCAATATTAGCCCCTCAGGACTTTGCATATACAGCATTTCATTTAAAGGAAGTATCAGATAGACCAAAGTAAAATTCAATTCTCTACAACATGATTAAGTATAGGTGGCACGTTCACAGCTAGTCCAACTGTCTAATGGCTTTGCTTTTGGCTGCTTATGAACTTCTGATCATTCATTGAATTTTTGCGACATTTGCACAACTTTGGGCATTAAGTGAACATTAAGTTTCTGCAATGGGTATCCAATATGCAAAATGAATTTGTGTCATTTTCCTGCAAATTCCGTATGGCTTTGCACATTGGCCCAGATGTTGCATTGGCCAGAAAGTAGTTATTCTGGCATAGATCAAAGGTGAACAAAGGAAACCTGCAGAATCCTTATCACAACGCATTCCTAGGGAATTGCTCAGGAGATTGAATTTTCCACCAGGCAATTCCTTTAAGCTGGAAACCTCCAAAAGACACCACTTAAATTGGAGACTTTGGTGGGTTCCAATTACATTAAGCAAAATAGTTACTCAGGATATATTAAACTATTAAATGCATAGTTTGACACCTGAGTAACTTCTCCCCCCAACTCAGGGACTCAACATACCCCACAAGTGGGACCCAGCATCACTCACCCTGGGAGAGGGCACAACACACACCCCTCTCACCTGCTGCTATCAGACCCTAGTCAACTCTCCCACCTCATCTCAGTACCTGTCCTGGACGTGAACCATCAACACCTTCCCCAGCCAGACCCGACCTAATCCAACCCAACCAACCCTAACCACGCCAGACATGGCACCCACCCTTCCTGCCTCCCTGCTGGATTCAATTTATCCCTCCCATCCCAACCTGTTCTAAATATTGGATCATTTACCTTGCACCTTGGTATCCTACCTACTTGGAAACCTACACCCTTCCCTCTTGGCATTCTACCCACCTGCCTCCTCCTTAACTGGGATGCTACCCAGCTGGCAGCCTACAAATCTGACACCCTATCTTACATCCTACTCCTCGCACCCTACCCTCCCCACAGCTGGCATCCTTCCCAGCTAGTATCCTACTTGCCTGATACCCTGCCATCCTGCTACTATCCCTCAAAACTCATTTGGCATCCTAACCTTACAGCATGCTAACAATCACATTTAGAGTATGTACTTATGGTTTGATAGCAGCTGTCAAAGAGGTTACTACAATTGAGGTCCTGTTTGTTAATTTTCTACTCAGTTGCCTAAATAAATTACAAAGACTATGAGGAGGACTCAGATAGTAGGTCATACTCCTTTGAAATCCTAAGCTGTTCTGTCATCAAAACCAAGTAACACCATCATAATACGTGGTACTTAAGGCACCCCTCAGCAGTAACCTTTTACAACTGTAGATGTGAAAAAGGGGATCATCTAAGGAGAAACCACCCCAATGTTATCAGTTAGCAAGGGGGAGCAGGTTTCCCTCCACTGCCTTATTCGATCTATTGGTTTGCAGTACTGATCCAGGCCACTCCTCAGCTCCACTGGGTACCTTGACAAGCCTATGCAGGCCTATGACAGGTCTGCATGCCTTTTTAGCTCTCCATGTTCTACAGTAAAGCTTCTAGGTATGAATGTTCTACCCCTCAAATAGTTCCAAACTCATTTTGCCCTCTATACACATCTCCTAATCTAAAGATTAGTTCATTCAGTGCAAAGAACAAGGTGGGAAAGGGCATCTCAGCAAGAAAGTTATGTGCAGCTTCAGTGTGAAGTACAGAACAAATACTCAAGGTGAAGATGCTAGAGGAGTAAGTAGAAAGAATAAGGTGAGATTTGGTAATGAGGATTTCACCGTCTCTACAATAGTTTGCGTGGGTTAGGTGATGGCAAATATAGCCAGGTCACAGACTTTTCAGTCAGGGAAAGATCACAGACCAAGTTTCTGTCAAGACCATGATGTTAATGCAATCAACCACAATGTCATGGATGGCAAGGGCTTTGTTTAGCAATGAACTGATTCTGGAGGGAGATTCCAGGAGGGGCAGTGATTGTTGCTTCATTGACTGATTATATGCATGGAATCAGCAGTGGGAGAGATCAGAGGACTGTACAGGAGGATGGCAAGATTAACTTCCAGCAAACAAGCTGAAAGGGAAAGTTGGTGAGAATGCTGATGGGACAATTGGGACTGTGGTTCATTAAAAGGCAGTGATAGGTGCCTTGGTGGGGCCCCTTCAGAGATTGCTAAGCCAAAGAGGAAACTATTGGGCTGACAGGGAGTCAGGTCGTGGAGTAGGGGAAGGTAAAATAGCTAACATGTGGGTTAGGTAGTAAGGAGTTAGGCCAAAACGTTCAAGGGAGAATAAATTAAAATAGGCCTTGGAGTCAATGAAGGATGAGTTGAAAGCTAGAAAAAGTTTCTCTAAGACATACAGTGATTGATTAGCAGAGCAGAATCTCTGCAGCCAATACAACCTGTTAGGGCAGCATAATTCTGATGAATGCAGAAGTTTCCAAGATTGAATAGTACAGTTAACTCGCAAACAAGTAACTGTGAGTACTGAGTAATGGACAAGAACATGGCAAGTTAAACATCAAGCAGGTGAGCAATCACTCAAAAGGTGAACTTGTTCTTATAGTTTGAGCTAAAATGCATCCATTGCTGGAACCAAAACACCTTCAGCTGGAGAAAAAAAGATGGTTAAGGGAGCAAAGAAGGGCAACTGTTATAACCAGAGGAACAGCAAATTACGGCAGATGCTGGAATCTGTGCTGAAAACAAAAAATGCTGGAATCACAGCAGGTCAGCAGCATCCATAGAGATGAAGGAAGCTAATGTTTCGAGACCAGATGACTCTTCATCACAGCTCTGATCAAGAGTCGTCTTAGACTTGACACGTTAGCTTGCTTGCTGTCCATGGTAGCTGCCTGACCTGCTGTGATTTCCAACATTTTTTGTTATAACCAGAGCCCAGACAATGGTTCCCAAGTTATTATTGTTTGAGACAAGATTCCCCAAATTGTCAATCTCCCCAGTGAAGAAGAGTGAATTGGTTCGCTTCTATATTGGCTCGCCCTCTCTGTTGATCAGAACATGATTAATTGCCAAAGGATCCCTCCCTTGTGGAGACCTTTCTCCTTGACTGAATTAATTTTTGTTCTCGAAGGAGCCAATTAAGCTTGAGTTAAAGTGGGTAACTGGCTGTTAAAGGCAAGAAAAGATAGTAACGCAAAAGACATACACACATTAGAAATGAGAAATGAGTGAAAAAAAAGAATAAAAGTTAAAAGATATACATGGACCAATGTCTGTGGGTCATTAGTGAAGTGTAGATGGTGGAACATTGATAGTTGAACAGCCAATTTCAGTATTTTTGACTTTGCGGGTTATTTGAATATTTTTGGTCCCGGTTCCTTTTGACGATGGTTGTCTGACAGCACTCAGATCAAGAAAGTTCTCATTTTGTCGTGTTTGCTGTTGACATAGCTTGCCAGTGAGCTGGATTTTAGTGCTTAGAGCAAGAAAATCTTTAATCTGCAACACAAGGGTGAACCTTTGACTCATGCTCAAACCCTGGCTAATGCACATGGGTACCTCAGTTCAGCAGCACACCTGCTTCCACAGGCATACCCACGCAAGGAGTCTGTTAGTTTTTAACCCCCATTCTTGTGTATTCTTGAACAAAAAAGTTCAAAACATTTCTCTCACCCAAACTGTTGCCTTTTTACCTGCAATGTTCACAGTCTGACATAATTCCTAAGATTACAGCTCAGTTTGTAGTGCATTTCCTCCCTTTGGAGCATCTTTGACTCTTGCAGTTGTGACATTCCAGAGTTCCTCTCTAGACAGACGTGGACTTATATCCACAGTCATTTTGGTTAAATTAGTTTTCTTTATAAAAGCATAAGTTGGAATTTGAAAGGTTGATATGGGCTTGGGTAATCCAGGGCTCTGATCTGGGCTCATTGCCCAGTGAACAGTAAATTATGAACAAAAACAAAGTTGCTGGAAAAGCTCAGCAGGTCTGGCAGCATCTGAGAAGGAGAAAACAGAGTTAACGTTTCGGGTCCAGTGACCCTTCCTCAGAACTGATGGTGACTGGGAAAATGTCAGTTTATATGCAGAAAATAGGGAGGTGGGCGGGGTAGGGAGTAAACGATAGGATAGATCCCAAAGAGAGAGAAAGACAGTTGGACAGACAAAGGAGTTGCTAACGATCAGGCTGGGAGGGTGAATAGTTGTTAATGGGGACTGTTAGTGACTAACAACAGGGGGTGTGTAATGGCAGGCTATGTGGTAACAAGGCCTGGTGTGTGGGGTGGGGGGCTGGGACATGGGAGAGTTGAGGCCCTAAAATTATTGAACTCAATATTGAGTCCGGAGGGTTGTAGGGTCCCCAAGCGGAAATTGAGGTGTTGTTCCTCCAGCTTGCGTTGGGCTTCACTGGAACACTGTAGCAAGCCAGAGAAAGAGATGTTGGCCAGGGAGCAAGGAGGTGCATTGAAGTGGCAGACAACAGGTAGTTCAGGGTCTTTTTTACGAGCAGAATGTAGATGTTCTGCAAAGCTGTCGCCAAGTCTACGCTTCGTTTCCCCAGTGCAGAGGAGACCACATTGTGAGCAGCAAATGCAGTAGACTAGATTGTTGGAAGTGCAGGTGATGTGTTGCTTCACCTGGAAGGTATGTTTGGGCCCTTGGATTCTGGGGAGGGAAGAGGTAAATGGGCAGGTATTGCACCTTCGCCGATTACAGAGGAAGGTGCCGTAGGGCTGTGGGGAGGTGTTGCGGGTGATGGAAGTGTGGACCAGGGTGTCTCAGAGGGAATGGTCCCTGCGGAAGGCGGACAAGGGAGGGGATGGGAATATGTGTCTGGTGGAGGTATCTTGCTGGAGGTGGTGGAAATGGCGTCTGATGATCTTCTGGATGTGGATGCTGGTGGGATGGTAGGTAAGGATAAGGGGAACCCTATCGCTGTTGCGGGAGGGAAGAGAGGGGGTGAGGGTAGAAGTGTGGGAGACGGGTCGGACCTGCTTGAGGGCCCTGTCGACAACGGAGCTGGGCAATCCTCGGTTGAGGAAGAAGGTGGACATTTCGGAGGCTCCCTTGTCGAAGTTGGCCTCATCTGAACATATTCGACGGAGACGGAGGAACTGAGAGAATGGAATGGAGTCTTTACAGGAAGCAGGGTGTGAGGATGTATAGTCCAGGTAGCTGTGGGAGTCAGTGGGTTTGTAATGGATATTAGTGGCCAGTCTATCCCCAGAAATGGAAACAGAAATGTCGAGGAAGGGAAGGGAGGAGTCAGAGATAGACCAGGTGAAAGTGAGGGCAGGGTGGAAATTGGAGGCGAAATTGATGAAGTTTTCCAATTCCAAACGAGAAAGGGAAGCAGCACCAATGATATCATTGATGTATCGGAGAAAAAGTTGTGGGTGGGGGCCGGAATAGGACTGGAACAAGGAATGTTCCACGTACCCCACGAAGAGACAGGCATAACTAGGGCCCATGCGGGTACCCATGGCAACCCCTCTTACCTGAAGAAAATGAGAGGATTTGAAAGGGAAGTTGTTGAGGGTGAGGACAAGCTCGGCCAAGCGGAGGAGGGTGGTGGTGGGTGGGGATGGTTCAGGTCTTTGCTCCAGGAAGAAGCGGAGAGCTCTAAGACCCTCCTGGTGGGGAATGGATGTGTAAAGGGATTGCACATCCATGGTAAAGAGGAGGTGGCTGGAGCCGATAAGCTGGAAGCTTTGAAACTGGCGTAAGGCATCAGATGAATCATGGATGTATGTGGGTAGGGATCGGACCAGAGGGGAGAAGACTGAGTCAAGGTAGGAAGAGATGAGTTCTGTGGGGCATGAGCAGGCTGAAACAATGGGTCTACCTGGACAGTCCTGTTTGTGGATTTTTGGCAGAAGATAGTTTTGGACAGTTTTGGACTTTTTGGACAGTAAATTACTTAACTTTAATTTTTTTTGCAAAAATTAATTGTCCAACAACTATCTTAAAGTTACTAAGAAACAGAAGCAGACATTGAAAGCACTGCAACATATTTTAAATGGCTTCATTTATTTAATCAGAATTTAATCAGTTGGGTTTATTGCAATGCTATTATCAGTGTTGCTTTATAAACAATAAGATTACTGATACCAATGATCTAATGATGGTTGTTGACACTACATGCTCACTTCCAATAACTTCTGATTGCATGCACATACACATGCACAACATTATGCTGATTTCTAAAAGTTAAGTTAAAAATACAAATTGTTTAGCACTTTATTTTATTGTGCTATGTGCTCTTTCATTATTTTTAAATTATTTTTAGTTATTTGTAAGGTATTTGCCACTGTTTTTTACAAATAGGTTAAGAGATATCAGTGCCAATACGCATGCTCCTGGATGTCACAAGCTCAGCCTTTTCTTAATATAATTGAGGCATTCAAAATTTCACGTATTATGGACATTTTTCAGGAACAGCACTCCTAAGTGTGACAGACACTTCCCATGCCTTACAGACATGTTCCACACACAAGTTATTAATTATACAGAGCGTGTATTCACAATAAATGACAAGAATGATATTGTGACAGTTAAAACTAGCACTAAGTTCACAATGAAAGAAAACCATCAGTCCTAAATAATTGCACAGGTGAATACAAAAATGGACCATATCTTGTGGAATTGTAGCATACAATTCTGTCAGCTCCAAAGCCTAATATGTGCTGAGGGAGGATAGTATATGATGGATATACATGTACTAATGCAAAAATAATTTTGTTTTTTATTTACTCGTAGGACATGGGCATCGTTGGCAGGCCAGCACTTATTGTCCATCGTAGTTGCCCTTGAGAAGTTGATGGTGAACTGCCTCATTGAACCGTTGCAATCCACGTGTTATGGGTTGACCCACAATGCCATTAAGGAGG
Source organism: Rhincodon typus (assembly GCF_021869965.1). Taxonomy (NCBI): domain Eukaryota; kingdom Metazoa; phylum Chordata; class Chondrichthyes; order Orectolobiformes; family Rhincodontidae; genus Rhincodon; species Rhincodon typus. The sequence continues at coordinate 50,571,426 of NC_063341.1, read as the reverse complement.
GAATTCCGGGATATTGACCCAGCAACACTGAAGGGACAGTGATATATTTCCAAGTCAGGTTGGTGAGTGGCTTGGAGGGAAACTTGCAGGTTCCAATAATTAGAATAAAATTACAGACTAAAGTTTAAGAAATGTCTTTTCAAACAGATTTAGTCTTCTTATACCAGTTATGTGATTAATGATTTAAAAAGAAACTGATTTTTGTTTTACTACTACAGATCTTTATGCCATTTTGATGGAGTTTGAAATAAGGCATGATGTTACCTCTGGACTCAGGATCCAGAAAAAAAGGTCACGATCATCGGACATGCTGCAGGCCACTTCAGACTGAGGTGAAGAAAAATTTCTTCATTGAGAGGGTGGCGATCCTGTGAAATTCTCCACCACAGGAAGGTATGGAGAAAAAGCCACTGAATAGATTTAAGTTAGAAACAGATTTCTAGAAGCTAAAGATGTAAAAGAGTACGAGGGGAGAGCGGGAGTTCAGAACTTGGTTGGGAAAGTGGACTTGATTTGAGTTGATATGTTATTGTCACATGTACCTAGGTACAGTGAAAAGTTTTGTTTTGCATGCAGTGCAGACAGGTCATACCATACAAAGTACATTAGGGTAATAGAACAGAGCGAAGAATACAATGTTACAGCTGCAGAGATGGTACACATAGAGCAACATCAACTTTAAATTTAAAATTTGAAAGGTCCATTTAGAAATCTAATAACAATCGGCAAGAAGTTGCTCCTGAATCTAATTTGAAGGCTTATGATGACTTTACTCCCGCCCTATTTTCCATGCCAGACCTTCTTTTTATTCACTCACACGATAAGGGCATTGTTGCTGGGCCAGCATTCATTGTCCATCCCTCAATGCCCAGAGGGCAGTTGAGAGTCAGCAACATTGCTGTGAGTCTGGAGCCATATGTAGGCCAAAGCAGGTACGGACAGCTGATTTCCTTCCCAATAGGCTATTTGTGAACCAGATGGATTGTTCCTGACAATTGATTCATGGTCATCGTTAGACTTTTCATTGCAGATTTTTTTTTAATTCAAATTTCATTGCTTGCCATGGTGGGATTTGAATCCGGTTCCCCAAAGCATTGCAGGATCTCTGGATTAATAGTCTGGCAATAATACAACCAGGCCATTGCCTCCTTATTGGATCAATAGGCTGTGAAATGTAAAAATATTGCACAATGTCGGCAAAGCAGGTGAAATGTTGCAAAGCAATACTGACATGTAACAAAGAACATTCTAAATGAAATGCACTGAAATTCTGAAGTCACCATTCTTGCAATAGCAATTTAGAACTTGCAACATTTCATGTCCTCTGTCTTTTTTCAGAAACATACTTTAAGTTACTATCCATGCATTTATCACTGCAAATTCAAATGTAGTCTTACCTTGATTAAAAGCCAAGTTTAAATGTGGCATTTTTACTTAAAATGTATATGAACCCTTGAACTTAAACCAACAGTTCTAAAAGAAACTGAAAACTGTTAAATGGTCTTCAGTTGTAAGTATACTCTGGTTAGACATTGATGTTTTGGTTTAAGGGAAAAGCAGAGTTAGCGCCAAATTTGTTTTAACACATAATTGGCAAATAGGTTTCTTGGAATTCACTTAACTTCAGACAGGAACAGAAGCTCCTTTGATGTAGATTTATTACAGTCATAAAGATCAAGGATCCTGCTACAGAGTGATAGGGAAGATTTCCTATGGAAAAGCTTATTGCAAAGCCATGCTTTCTCAGCCCAGGAAAGCATAAAGGGAAAATATAAGCAGATTGTTCAAATTTTAAGTTTTTTTAAAAGAATGTGTGTTCTGGGATCTAGAATTCATTGTGTGGCTCTTTTTAGTTGCTGTTTGCTGGAAGTGGCACCGACACATGGTATAATCACAGACACAGGCACTGATCCTCTCAGTTGGAATTAGGAATCACAAGAACAAAGCTCAGGTGTTTTCGACAGATTCCTATCAATTTTTATTATGCAACATATACTTTATTTCCAATGTTTGAACACTGTACCATTTCTAATTCCCTCCCACTTGTTACTGTCACCACTTTTTCCACATGCAGTATGGTAGGATATTATTGTTTTTGTCTGGTTTTCTCACCATGTGACAGCAACTAATATTAAAGGCATGGTCATGTTTTATCAAATGCTCAATAAATATATAATGTGTGATTATGAAATAAATCATAACGCCTCTCACCCAGGCTCCTAGGTCTCTGGGCATCATGTGATGTGGGCATCAATCACTGGGCCAGCATTTATTGCGCACCCTAGTTATCTATCAGAAGGTGATGGTAAGCAGTCTTCTTGAACTGCTGCAGTCCATTTACTGTAGCAATGCCCATAATGCTGTCATGAAAGGGAGATCCAAGATTTTGACCCAGTGACACCAAGGGAACAGCGATATATTTCCAAGGTAGGATGGTGAATGATTTTGAGGGGAATTTGCAGGTGGTATTCTCATGTATCTGCTGCCCTTGTCCTTTTCGATGGGAGTAGTCATGAGTTTGGAAGATGATCTCTAAGAAACCTTGGTGAATTTTAGCAGTGCATCTTGTAGTTGGCACACATTGCTGCTACTGAGCGTTGGTGGTGGAGGAAGCAGATGTTTATAGATGTGATGCCCATCAAGTAGTCTGCTTTGTTCTGAATGACATTAAGCTTCTTGAGTGATGTTGGAAATGCACTCTTTCAGGCAAGTTGGAAGTTGTCCATCACTCTCCTGAGTTATGCTTTGTACACATTGGAAAGGTTTTGAAGATTCAGGAGGTGAATTACATACCGCAGGATTCCTGCCTATGACCTGTTGTTATAGCCACTGTATTAATATAGTTAATCCAGTTCAGTTTCTGGTCAATGGTCATCTGCAGGATGTTCACAATAAGGAATGGTAAATCTGTTGAAAATGTCAAGAGTCAATGGTTAGATTCTCTCTTGTTGAAAATGATCATTGCCTGGCAAAGTGTGGCACAAATGTTACATTCTACTTATCATCCTAAGCCTTGATATTATCCAGGTATCAGAGGAATTACCACTGGCATTGAACATTGTTCAATCATCAGTGAACATTTCCACTTCTGACCTTGTGACGGAGCACACCACCAAGAGAAACCCCTGCAGCGCTGTCCTGGAGCTGAGATAACTAACATCCAACAACCACAACCTTCTTCCTTTGCGCCACATATAACTCCAACCAGTGGAGAGTTTCACCTCCAATTCCCAATGACTTAAATTTTGCTAGGGCTCCTTGATGTCAGTCTCGATCAAATATGACCTTAATTCCATGGGCGTCGCTTTTGCCACACCTCTGGAAGTCAGCTTTTTTGTCCATGTTTGAATCAAGTCTATAATGACGTCAGGAGCTGAGTGGCCCTGGTAGAACCCAAACTGGGTATGACTTGAACAGCTTATCAGTCAGCAAATGTTGATTAATAGCACTTTTGATGATAACTTCCATCACTTCACTGATAATCGAGTGTAGGTTGATGAAGAAGTAGTTAGCCAGGTTGGATTTGTCCTCCTTTTTGTGTAAAGAACAAACATGGGCAATTTTCCACACTGTCAGGTGGTTATCAGCAGTGCAGCTATACTGGAACAGCTCGGATCCGGTCACAGCAAGTCCTAAAGCACATGTCTTCATTACTATTGTCGGGATGTTGTCAAGGCCCATAGCCTTTGCAGTATCCAGTGCCTCCAGTTATTTCTTGATATCATTTAAGTGAACTGAATTGAAGACTCACATCTGTGATGCTGGGGACCTCTGTTAGAAGCTGGGATTGATCATCACTTGGTACTCCGGCTGAAGATTGTTGCAAATATTTCATCCTTATCTTTTGCACTGAAGTGCTTGGCTCCCCATCGTTGAGGTGGGGAAACTTGCACAGCCTCCTCCTACTGTAGATGCTGTATATGGCTATGGTCAGACTACGTTTAGAAAATTGTGAGCTGTTTTGAGCCCCATATCTAAGGAACGATTTGCTGGCCTTGGAGGGAGTCCAGAGGAAGTTTACAAGAATGATCCTGGGGATGAAGGAAAGACAGGACATTTCCAGGGAGGTTGATAGTGTTGTCTGGGAATATTGAATGGGAGGTATGACTCATTATGATGATTCAGGCTAATGCATAAGCAGGTTGTGAGATAGTACTCTTAGTTTTGGTGCTAGATGTTGGTCATGGAGGCTTTGCAGGGATGACATAGCTAAGCTTGCCTGTGTCATTTCCAGGTGGTCCATCTGAGGCATTTTAGCAATTACTCCAACAGAGT
>NC_063341.1:50565987-50566651 GCF_021869965.1 Rhincodon typus | reverse complement strand
GGCTTGTGACGCCATTTCAGATGGCAATTAAGAGTCAACCACATTATGTGAGCCTGGAGACAAAACCAGATGAGGTAAGGATGGCAGGTTTCCTTCCCAAAAGCACAGTAGGGAACCAGTTTGTAAAATGTCAATTGGCAATGTTTCACAGCCAGCATTAGTCTTTTAATTGCAGGTTTGTTTATCAAATTCAAATTCTACTGTCTGCCACAGTAGGATTTGAACTCAGGGACCCAGAGGTTTACATGGTGTCTATTGTGGAGCAACAATACCACAAAACCATCACCTCCCTGTATTAAAGACAACATTAATCCTGTGCCATGATGGTTTGTTTCCTAGCCTTAACCCATGCCTGTGGAGGGCTTACCCTCAGGTTCCAAATAACCAATTGTCTCTCAACTGGAGAGAGATGACAATTGCCTTTTGTGACTATGGCTCTTAATCCCCTAATTCACTGCAGCTTTAAAAAAAAAGTGGTTTGAATTATGGCCTAGACCCTTCATCAGAAAAGGGGGAGGGGAAGGGGGTTCCGAAATAAATAGGGAGAGAGTGGGAGGCGGATAGAAGAGGGATAGAGGAGAGGATAGGTGGAGAGGAAACAAACAGGTCGAAGAGGCGGGGATGGAGCCAGTAAAGGTGAGTGTAGGTAGGGAGTTAGGAAGGG
>NC_063341.1:50529267-50565587 GCF_021869965.1 Rhincodon typus | reverse complement strand
TTTTCTGATGAAGGGTCTAGGCCCGAAACGTCAGCCTCTCTGCTCCTATGATGCTGCTTGGCCTGCTGTGTTCATCCAGCCCTGCACCTTGTTGTCTCGGATTCTCCAGCATCTGCAGTTCCTACTATCTCTGGTTTGAATTATGTTATTTTGCCTTTAAACCGAGAAGTCAGTTGACGTATGCTTGCATGCATTATTTAGGAATGCTGTATAAAGAATATTCTGTTCCTCATAGTAAGCATTCTAATCCAACCCAATAATACATGGTATCTTCTGACAGCAATTGGAATGTGTCTATTTGATAATTGGGAGTGATTAGAAGACTGTCATTTAACAAGATATTCAAACAGCAACCATAAACTGAAAAAGGAACACCTAAGATATTCTGCATCCTCTCATGGGGATAGGTTGAACTCTGAACAATGGTTCCCTCACTATTGCACAGCTATTAAAATCTAATTATTGGGGAATCCCAGTGCAATTCCACCTCTAATAACTTCATGGTATATTGTAGTAGAGTACAAATCGAGCTATAGTTGTAGGACAAGATTGTCAGGTATTATTTATAAATACAAACCATTTACTAGTAAATACTCAAAAGTTGTTTTGTCTGACATTTTTCATTAAGCCTTACAAAAAGGCATTTTTTTAAGCACCCATGACTAAAATTGCACTAAGTCATAAATTATACGTCTTCTTTCAAACTTATAAGAGATCAATAGACACCTGAGACATTTAACTCAACCATGTAACACATCCCAATACAATTCATGAACTTTTTGGAACTGTTGAATGATTTCCTTTAACTGAAATGAGTCTCTTACAGACCTCGAAAGATTTAATGTTTCTCATACTGTAGCAGGAACTGCAGATCAATTTACCGTTCTCCGTCTGTTCCTGGCCCCAAAACCAGAATCAACATCACTATCGCTACAACCAATAACAAAGGAACTGTCAGCTGCTTGAATAGTGTGGGGGTCCCTAGGGCCTTATCAGTTATATGATGTTGTCATCCTTATTTAAAAGCTGATGGCAAAAGGCTTTCAGTGTTAAATGTCCTGTCTATAAGAATCTGCAAAGTATATTATTTTGAAGAACAAAGATACATTGTTGGCAAGGCCAACGGAAGATGAAATAACTCATAATTGCCGGAGCATCTTTTTTGTCAGACAAAGGGCTCATTGTCGAGGTATTAATAACCATTTCTCTTGCAAAAATACATGTTGAGTTATGTAGAGGGTACAGTGAAGTGATCTGGCTTATTTAATCAAAGCTGGCTTGAGGCTTGCATTGCTGGGGCCTCAACAATTATTCCTCAAGTGAACAGGCTTCTTAACTCATGTGTAAAAAAAAAATTTGTTGGCTTGATGTTCACTGCCTTCTTGTGTTGCTTTATTCTTCTCTCATGTACTAGTTCTTTAATCGTACCTTGTTAAAAGTTCTCTATCATAATTCAGCAAAATTGTTGAAGTCAATTTCATGTCAGTATAGACTTTTTCTTTCTATATTTATTAGTGTAGCACCATAGTGCAAAGACCAATAAACTCCAAGAGGCAACGCTGTCATGAATTTTATATCTGAATAAATTTTACTGAATCACCACTCTAAGCAAAAAAAAAATGTTTGAAGTTTTAAATATTTTGTTTAACTGTTAATAAAGAGGGGACATAAGTCAGATAAAGTAGGTTTCTGAATAATTGATCTTCATTGAAAAATCAACCTTCATTTGTTAAGTTTGGGTATTCTGATAATAGAAAAAAATAATAAAATTAGTAAAAAATTAATAATAAGTGTATGTGACCCAGGGATATCGCTGCAAATGTCTTTTGTACATGGGATGTTCATTGTAATTGTCAGTTTTTAAAACTTTTATTTTATATTTCAGTCATGTCAAGCCCTTGTCCACACCTTAAGTCACAGACTCATTATGACAGTGAGTTGTGAATAAGGTACCCAGAGTTAACTCAATAGTCTGAAAAAAAATTGTTTCAAATGCTTTGCTGGTATCAAATGGCAGGACTGGTGACAAGCCACAATTGGTTCCAATGTTTTGCTATAGGTGCCTTTGTTAAACCTCATTTCTGTTATCAAAACATATATATTCCTTCATTGTCCTAGTGGGTACAAGTCTCTGCCAACAACAATCTCAGCTGAACCTCATAGTTCAAATGATCCCAGGCTCAGGCCTTTCTTTGTGCCAAGTTAGTTGATCATGTCTGATGCAGCAATCAAGACAAAAGACCTGAATTTGCTGTGATAAAACTACGGGTGATTGCAGCAAGGGAGCCTGTCAATGGGATTTACAGACAATCAGGTAGTCTATTTCCTGCTGTCAGGGTTCTCCGCTTTTTTGAAAGAAATTTCCCCTGAAAATCCTTGTATGGAGTGGATGTCCCACCAGAAGCCGGCAGCTCGTCAACTGGCAATTTAAGGGCCCCAATAGGCCGAAGGGAGGGTGGTTAATTGACATCTTATTCACCCAGTGGCAGCTCAGTAATAGGCAGAAAGGCAATGGGGTAGGGATGTATTTTATCCCTTTTTGAAGTAAAACACAGACAATATATTTTGATATTAGAAAGACACTAAGAATTTCTTCATTGTCATATTTTCATGCATTGTTGAGATTTATCAGTGACTCATCCACTTTTCTTCAGATTTACCATTGCTGGCTATTTTCTCAATCTCCCTAAGAAATTGTCAACAGTCTTATCTAGTTCCGACCTCAAGTTCAGAAATTCATATTGGTGAATCCAATGTTTTGACTTGGGCTGCAGATGTGAATTGAATTTCTTGAACTATTTTTCTGGATTTTTATTGTTGTTTTCCTTTTGTTCCCAGCTATAGGAAAGATCTAAACATTTCCCTCCTGTCCACAAAAACATGTAGATGACCCTTTCCTTTCTACTTGCGTCTTTTAGAATGTTAGTTCCTCCCAATTCACCGTGAGCTGGAACTGAACATTCATTGCTGTGGTTCTGGCGTTTTTATGTTTGTCTGATTCATTCAGACTTCTCCTCTTCCTCTGACACTGACTTGAATTTTTTTTTAATCTAATTCATCACTTAATTTGTTTTGTCACAATCACCTACTGCCACATTGTAATGTTTTATGTTCACAAATTTTTAAAAGAATGAACACTGTTTCACATAGATTCTGAGGCTGACATTAAATCTATTTCTCAGAACTCACAAAATACTGTGGAATAATACGTTATTGTTTTGAACACTGACTGTACTGCAGTGGTGAGTGATGTGGCATGCATTTACATGTATACATGTGCATAACAATACGGTTCCTAAATATTTTCCAACAATATAACAATACAACACCTGCCTCTACTTTTAAACTGACTGCTCTCTGCCTCCTCCTCAGGCCTCCTTAGCAGACCCAAACAAGCTTGTTTCCTAGTCCTCCAGCATCAATTCATGTGGGTGGAGTTTGTGGGGAGCAAACCTCTTATAGAAACTAGGAGCCATTTGACTCTATGAGCTTGCTCCACCATTCAAAATGATAATGGCTGATCAACAAATTCAACATTATATTCCCATTTATTCTCCATATACTTTGATGTCTTCAATAGCTAAAACTTTATCAATCTCTTTCTTGAATATGCAATTATAAGACTGACCCATTTGGTGTATTTGAAGGTGGAGGGACCCATAATATAAAATGAGTAACTAGCCCACTAGCTCTGCATAACCTGTACAAAAAGCTCTAATTGGAAAAGACCAGTTTACGATATTGCTTTCTATTAACAATGCCAGAACACATAAGGCCATGAATACACAAACGAAGATCCAAACAGCTAGTCTTTAGTTAAATCAGGAGAAAAGCAGCATGATTGATGTCATGATATAGCAACAAAATAATGCGCATCAGATATGGAGAATGATATGCAAGTTCATGCATTAAAAAATGTCTGAACGCATCATATACCAAAACAGAGAAATTTACTCAACCATTCAGATCATGTAGGTGAGAAATAAGTCAACAACCATAAATTTGAAGTGGAAGTTTGAAACTGGAGCAAATACGAACATATCAACATATGACTTAGGAGCAAACATAGGCCATTCGGCCCTTCAAGCCCAGTCCACCATTCTAAAATGTCATGGCTGATCTGATTGTGTTCCAATTCCACATTCTCATCTGTCGCTGATATCCTTTGACTTTCTTGCCAATTTATCTCTGCTTTAAAAATATCTTACAAGCAAAATATTATCATCCTACTCAAAATATACAGTAAAATCATCCCCGAAAATCTGGAATAAAATGCTTAGCAAAGGAAAGACAACAAATGACATCATGCTAATGGCATAAATTGCAACTGACATTCAACAGCTAGGAATGATCCAAATCAGAGGGACAAAGGAATTGTACATTCCACATGATTGAAACAGTCCTACTATCCTGGCATTAAGCAGTTGGAAAGAGCTGCACATTATCTCAGTAAACCGTGAGATGAAGAAGGCGACACTGAGGGTTAAAGGCAGAAAACCCACTGAAAGTTGCCCTCCAATCAGAAGCAAGAAACATCTTCTGTAAAGGTATCCAAAGAGTTTTGAGAGCTCTTGGGATGCTTTGAAGATGTTGAGTATCACATGTCTATTGGTCTAGAGACAAAATCTTCCCCATGTAAAGTACTAACAGAGGTCAAAGGAAAGATTGAAAAGTGCTCCTAGGTATGGAAGAAAGGTAATTGATTGAATGAAACAGGGACCATACAGATTGGGTAAATTCTGGGACTCTGAGAAAAGACTTGAGAAGTCAAAGGAATGGGTTGCAGTCAATTATTAAAATCCTCAAATCCTATACTGAAACACATAAATCATACAATCCCTACAGTGTGGAAGCAGGCCATTTGGCCCATCAAGTCCACACCGACCCTCTGAAGAGCATCACACCCACTCCCCACCCTATCCCTGTAACCCTGCATTTCTCATGGCTAACCCACCTAGACCGCACATCCCTGGACACTTGAGCAATTTAGCATGGCCAATCCACCTAACCTGCACATCTTTGGACCGTGGGAGGAAACTGGAGCACCTGGAGGAAACCCACGCAGACACAGGGAGAATGTACAAACTCTACACAGACAGTCACTCTGAGGGTGGAATCAAACTCAGGTCCCTGATGCTGTGAAGCAGCAGTGCAAATCATTGACAGAAAAGGAAAGAGAAACAGTTCAGAGAGTTCAAGGAAGTAAAAACTTCCAGAGCCTTCCAGCACTCTAAGATGAAAATCTAGCACAAGAGAGTAAATTCTATGTGGGAAATACTGACGGCTGAGCAGGACATAACGTGGTATGGGACAAAAAGAACATTTGGGACAGAAACAGCATGCAGTTAGCAGAGGAGACATCCAGGAGGCAGATCCTCAACCTTCAGTACAAACCTCACAGCATGTGTTTTAATTAGAGAAGAACATGAGATGAAAAGAATGACCATGCTGAGTTCAGGCAGCAGTTTAGTGTACTGCAGACAAAGTTCAATATGGCATCACAGTCAGAGAATGATTTCCTAGAGACTCATATTAAACTGTGAGAAATGTTGGAATATTTAAAAGAGGAAATATGAAATGCAACATAAGCAAGCAAAAATCAAAATCATTTAAATATGAATTAACAGTCAAATTATATTCAATACAAACTACAAGTCAGAATTTAACTAGCTGCTACATCAGAGATAGATCTGACAGGCATACTGGCAGTTCCATTGACACTTATAATACCACATTCAGAAACAAAGGAATACAATATTGTTTGTGCAAAGTGTCATTTTTGTTGAGTTTTATGGAGGTTCATTGCAGTCTCAGTCAACTGGAAGAATGCCCAGAAGCCTGGAGCAATGCCGAGCCACACTCACTCTATCTCAGCTGCTATAACACCTCCTACCAAGGCTCACACACCTATTAGTCTCACGAGTGCATGCAACTTCTTCCCTCACTTGTTCTTACCCACTCAACTACCTCACATAACCAAACCTACTTGGTCTTTGTGCTGCCTGCTTACTCATTCATTCACTCACTCAATACCTCACTTGCAATAGCACTAACAGCTGTGCCACCCATTTGAAGCACATGCAGTGTGCTACATACAGTACTGCCATACAGTACAGGTATGAGATTTACACAACATGGTGATATGCAGCACCAAGTCTATCCCCTTGACTGATAACTGCTAATAACCATGTTGTCATAGATATGTAAAGCATGGAAACAGACCCTTCAGTCCAACTTGTCCTTGCCAACCAGATATCCTAAATTAATCTAGTCCCATTTGCCAGAATTTAGCCAATATCCCTCTAGACTTGTCCTATTTATATGTTCATCCAAATGCCTTTTAAATGTTGTAATTGTACCAACCTCCACCACTTCCCCTGGCAGCTCATTCCATACAAACAACGCTGCATGAAAATGTTGCCCGGGTCCCTTTTAAATCTTTCCTCTCTCACCTTAAACCAATATCCTCTAGTTTTGGACTCCCCTACCCTAGGAAAAAGACCTTTGCTATTCACCCTATCCATACCCCTCATGATTTTATAAACCTTTACAAGGTCACCCCTCAGCCTCCAATGCTGCAAAAATGGCAAGCTTCTGGCATTGTGTCTGTACCAAAAAGCCAAGTTAAGACAGAAATACTCTGCACCTTTTGGCTGTGGTTGAGGGGGCAAAATGATAAAAGGCATGGTAAGACAAGGATGCTGAAAGCATTCAGGTAGGTACTAAGTGAGTAAGCACTAAGAAAACAAGTGGTCAGCCTTTTTCCTAGGGCGGAGGTAGCTCTTACAAGGGGGCATAGTTTTAAAGTGAGTGGAGGCAGATATAGGGGAGACATCAGATGTACGTTCTTTACTCAGACAGTTACTTCCCATTCATCTATACCTCACGCTGCATCAGGAAGGCAACCAACATAATCAAGGACCACTCCGACCCTGGTTATACCCTCTTCCACCCTGTTCCATCGGGCAAAGATATAAAAGCTTTTATACATGTACATACAGATTCAAGAACAGCTTCTTCCCTGCAGTTATCAGACTTTCGAATGGATCCCTTTAATATTCATGTTGATTTCTCACTGCACCTTCTCAGCAGCTGTAACATTGTTTCCTGCACTCCGTTCTGTTACCCTGATGTACTTGCATAGTATGATCTGCCTGTAAAGAATGTAAGACAATACCTTTCACTGTACCTTGGTACACGTGGCAGTAATAAATCAAAACAAATGACAGTATACACTTTCCCATGGATAGGACAAAATACAAGCTTCTTTGCAATTGTTAATTTGTGTTTGCTATATTACAAAATGGTTAAAAATTGATACATTTATAGTGATATATAGCATGTGGGCTGCAGTGGTTCAAGAAGGCAGCTCGTAACCTCCTTCTCAAGGGCAACTAGGGATGGGCAATAAATACATTCCAGCCCAAGATGCCCACATCCCATGAATGAATTAAAAAGAAGAATTATATTATTTTAAAGAAAGGTTGTTACATTATTCAAAAATAGTTGGTGATTATATTGTTTCGTACATGTATGCACGTATATCTGAAATGCCACATCACTCACTACTGTTTTACAGCAGTGTATTAGAGCAGCATTGTATCATCCTGCCACTCACAGTGAGATCCGAGAAATGTATTTAATGTTAGATCCAGTATCTTTGCAAACAGTGTGATTATTTCAAATACTGGGAACTACCAGACACAAAAGGGGGTCTTAATCCATGCCCAGCATGCATGATGGTGTCTCTAGCTTGGTGTTCAGGACTGGCCATATAAGATACAGATGTAATGTAGTGATGGGGAAAGGGAACATGCTTAACCATCAGCTGATGCTATGTGTTCTCCACTACAGGTACTTAAACTCGTAAAAAATAATAAAATCAGCCTGCACCAGGCCTAAACTCCACCTCTGGGAAGGATGAAGTTGTCCAGTCCAAGGCTATACACAGCATCACCTCATACCCTGAACCAGTGCAGATGTATTCACATCCATGGTTTCATGATTAGACTTTAAGTCACAATCTGGTGAGTGTAAAACAGACACATCTTTGCAGTTGATGAAGGTGTGAAAACCAAAGTCTCTGACTGCCGAACGTTGTATAGCAAGCCATTCACATTTCTGTGCAGGTGATATTGCCCCTGGAAATAGCCATCAGAAATCTTATGGAGGTTCGGGGGCAGGGACAGGAACCATCTGGCAGAAATGTGAGAGGCCATCTGCAGCCTTGACAGAAAAGTAGAAGAGTCCACACAAGTCCTGAGGTCTGTCAATGGCTCCAACATTTGAGGGTATAGTTTACTCCATGAAGAAATTAATGATTGTGATGGAGAGCCAGGTTTAACAGAACACTCTGTGACTGTCGCTTATGTGCTCAGACTTGTCTTCCATCACTTTAATCATGGACTACAAAGGCAAAAGGGGAATGAAGCACCACAACTTCCCTTAAGTGCTCCTCCTCCTCCTGAAATCACGGAGGTGCCATTAGGCGCTAATAATGAGGGCAACACCAGCTAGCTACCAGAGGGTCATCTCAGGGCACAGCAAGAGAGTGCTGCTGTTCCTCTTCCCCTCTGCCAATGATGCCATCCCCCACTGCAGGTAAGGCCAAAAACATTGCCCCTGCAGTTGTGCAAATAGGCTTGACATCTTCAGCCTCTCTGACTTTGCCTGTCCATCTGTGGTGCATTCGATTTGACGTTAATGCTTGGCATCTCACCGGCTCCAAATTGTTATCCTCCTGAGCTGCATGATCCTCTTTTTTGGTGTTCTGGTATTGTTGTGCCTGGCATCAGATCACCCTCTACTGATTTCTTCAGGATATGCCAGAGATAGCAGACTCTGGGTGCCCTTAACCGTCTGAAGTGAGCTGCAGAGACGGTAAAAATCTGGTCAGCACAATCTTCGTGATGTCACTTCTGACCTGGGAACTTTTGACAAATGGGGAACACTATTCTTTGCATCATCAACACCCTGGTCTCTACCAACTCCATTATGGACATCTCCATTTCTGATCTGGAGAGATGACTCTTAGTGTTGTCACAGCAATGTTGCTAGGCACTTCCAGATTGACCCTTGATATTGAAACCATCCTTCTTGATCTTTCCTGCATTATCCCTGACCCCCACTTCACCTTCCATATCCTGCCTTCGTTGCCCTTGAGTTACCCATGATCACACATGCTCAGCCTTTGTTTACCCTAGAGCTTCCCCAATATTGTCCATCTGATACACCTGAAACCCTGGATCTCCCTACTGGCATACTTGACCACCCATTTGTAGGTATTGACTTTCCTGTATATTCCAGTTTCTGTCTTCTGTCCTGGACAAGCCCTAAGCCCTAATATGTCCACCACAACTCATTGCTCCCTCCCTCGGTCAGCCATGCCTGGTCACACTTGTGCAGCCATCACCCTGCATCCTTGCTCCCTCAGTCAGCCGTGCCCTGCTCCCCTTGCACATTGTTTAACCAATTCCAATGCATTAATGGCTTCTCTCGCAATTTTCAACAAAGCAACACGTGAAAGAAAAGAAGATCCTACTTAATCCAAAACCATCAGGAAGATGACCTCAGCATCTGAGGATAGAGAGATGGAGTTAATATTTAGAGACCAATGGTTCTGCTTGGAATGAAGAACAGGCAGTTTGGACTCAAAACGTTAATTCTGTTTCTTTCTGCTAGACCTGTGGAGTTTTTCCAGCACTTTCTGTTCTTATTTTGTATCTCCAGCTTCCACAATATTTTATTATATCATGACTACCTTGCCTGCTGCATACCATCTCTAAGCAGTTATGAATCTGAAGGCCTGTAGTTCTAACTTGCTGCAGAGAGAATTGAAAAGGTACCAAATAATCTGACAAAACGTTGTTTTAATGAATACACAGGACATCCTGATGCATGAAAAAGAGGTTCCCATGGCTTGTTCTCTCGCAACCTTCATTCTCTATTTTCATCCTGCTGTTGGGAGCCTGCTATTTTGCATCTTACACCCATCTACTTCTCTTCACATTGCCAGTAGCAGCACAAAATTCCAGCTGAAGACTTCAATTTTATTCGGAATGGAAAGTTGATATTTATTATGATCATGAATTTGAATGATCACGTTTTCAAGATGGTCAGGTTTTATGGGAAATTAGTTCATACGAACACCTTCCTCCTTCAGGCCAAAGGAGACTGCATGGCGACAACAGCTTTGCTGAAAATGGTGTTTGAGATAGGGAAGGAAGAACTGAGTTTTAAAAACAACTACAGAAGTCAAGGTCAAATGCACAGCTCTACAGCTTGGCATAGCAGCATTTCTCACTTTTGCTGTGCCTAGCTGGCATTTTAAAACAATTGAGCAATAGCATTTACTGGTTTCTGAAACATGATTGTTTTAGATTTACAATGACAGTGCTTTCAAAAATTTGACTTATATAACCTCTAAAGGTCATACAATAAAGTCTTCCTCATACCTGACAGAATAAACACATTTCACATAAATCGCCCCAATCTTAAAACCCTGGAATTCAAGCAAACAATCCTTGCCTTTGACAAACATCAAGTCCTTGCTGTTATTGCCTGAGGTGAAGGTGTCTTCACTGATGTTCATATGTTATTTGACCTACTGTTTCACAGAAAATTAATATTAGTAATTTTGATAGAATCCTCATTGAAAATCAGACGAATACGTTTTACTGTTAAAATGTCATTTAATTTTTGTTTAATTTCAAATGTGCCTAAAGCATATATTATATTACAATGCTGTCATCTGAATTTGCTGAAGAATCTAAGAATGATTTTCAAAGGGTGCGAATAGAAAGCAAAACTTGTAAAGAAAATGGCTTCGCAGTTTTTATCATAGTGAAATATTGGGTCTTCAAATTGCCCAGAATTAATTACAGTACAAATCCAAATACCAGAGTCTTCAAAAATGGTCTTCAAAAAGGTCATCACAGATCTCCGATTTAAACATTTCTTCATAGCAATGATATAATTCCTAATGTTGAATGTTAAAAATGATTTTGATACAATTATTGTTATTCAAAGAGTGATTTTAGCCTTTATTAAGGATATCCAGTAACAACTGCCAGAAGATGTCTGGAACATTGTTTCCTCAAAACCGATGGGAGCCTCAACATAGAACATAGAACATAGAACTGTACAGCACAGTACAGGCCCTTCAGCCCACGATGTTGTGCCGAAATTTTACCCTAAACCTAAGTTCTATCTAACCTCCACCCGTACCTTATACTATCATCCATATGCCTATCTAATAGCCACTTAAATGCCCCTAATGAGGTCGACTCCACTACCCTTTCTGGCAATGCATTCCACGCCCCTACCACTCTCTGAGTAAAGAACCTACCTCTGACTTCTCCCCGATATCTACCTCCTATCACTTTAAAACTATGCCCCCTCGTAATAGCTACCTCCACCCTAGGAAAACGTCTCTGGCTATCCACTCTATCTATACTTCTGTCTATACAAAAAGTCTTTTTAATGTGAATTTTGAGAAAAAAACCTTTGTAACTGCTTCAATTTTCACTCCTGGAGCTCAAGTGAGAAAATTTACCAGAGCACTGCATCTGCCTCAGGAGAAACTTCCTCAAATGGTGGGATCTTCAGACCACACTGGGTTTGATGGTAGGTTGGGGTGGGTAAGAAATGGAGTTTGTCCCACTGCCCACGGATGAGAGACGGCCACATGGCATTATTGCTAGACTATTAATCCAAAAGCTCAGCTAATGTTCTGGGGACCCAAGTTCAAATCCCGCCACAGCAGATGGTGGAATTAAGAATCTACTGATCACCATGAAATCATTGTCGATTGTCAGAAAAACCCATCTGGTTCACAGATAACACAGTGTGGAGCTGGAGGAACACAGCAGGCCAGGCAGCATCAGAGGAGCAGGAAAACTGACGTTGGGACCCTTCTTCAGAAACTGGGGAGGGGAAGAGGGCTCTGAAATAAATAGAGAGATGGGGGGTGCTGGGCTGGGGAAGGTAGGTGGGATGGTGATAGGTGAGTGCAGGTAAGTAGTGGTGGGGATTGGTCAGTGAGGTGGGAGGAATGGATAGATGGGAGAGAAGACGGACAGGTCAAGGAGGCGGGGATGAGAGGGAAGGTTGGTCATGGGATGAGGCTGGGGGTGGAGAGATTTTGAAGCTATTAAAGTTCACATTGAGACCATTGGGTTGTAGGCTTCCAAGGTGGAATGTGAGGTGCTGCTCCTCCAGTTTCTAGGTGGCGTCATTGTGACACTGGAGGAGGCCCAGGATGGATATGTCATCCAGGGAGTGGGAGGGGGAGTTGAAGTGGTTGGCGACTGGAAGGTGTTGTCGTTTGTCACGAACAGAGCGCAGGTGCTCTACAAAGTGATCTCCGAGCCTCCGCCTGGTCTCATCAATGTAGAGGAGGCTACATCAGGAGCTGCGGATGCAATAGACCACATTAGCGAATGTGCAGGTGAACATCTGTCTGATGTGGAAGGTTTTTTTGGGGCCTGGGATGGAGGTGAAGAGGGAGGTGTAGGGGTAGATGTAGCACTTTCTGCGGTTTCAGGGAAAGGTGCCGGGGGTGGTGGGGCTAGTGGGGATTGTGGTGTGGACGAGGGAGTTGAGGAGAGAGCAGTCCCTACAGAAGTCAGATAAGGGTGGGGAAGGCCTTCAGGGAAGGAAATCTGCCATCCTCACCTGGTCTGGTCTAAATATGATTCCAGACCCACAGCAATGTTGTTGACTCCTAATTACCTTCTGAAATTCTGAAATGGCCCAGCAAGCCATTCAGTTGTACCAACTGCTACAAAGTCTTGAAGAAATGAAACCGGACGGATCAGCTGACATTGACCTAGGCACCGGAAAAGACAACAGCAGAAATAGCCCTGTCAACACTGCAAAGTCCTCCTCACTAACATCTGGGGGCTAGAGCCAAAATTGGGAGAGCTGTCTGACAGACTAGTCAAGTAACAGCCTGACATAGTCATACTCACGGAATCATACCTTACAGACAATGTCCCAGACACCGCCATCACCATCACTGGATATGTCCTGACTCACTGGCAGGACAGACCCGGCAGAGGGGGCGGCACAGTGGAATACAGTCGGGAGGGTGTTGCCCTGGGAGTCCTCAACATTGACTGTGAACCCCATGAAGTCTCATGGCAGAAGGTTAAACACGGGCATCTCCTGCTGATTACCACATACCGTCCTCCCTCAGCTGATGAATCAGTACTCCTTCAGGTTGAACAACACTTGGAGGAAGCACTCAGGGTGGCAAGGGCACAAAATGTACTCTGGCTGGGGAACTTCATAGTCCACCACCAAGAGTGGCTTGGCAGCAGTACTAAAGATCAGGCTGGTCAGGTCCTAAAGGACATAGTTGCTAGACTGGATCTGCAGCACTTGGTGAGGGAACCAACAAGAGGGAAAAACATACTTGACCTCATCCTTACCAATTGGCCAGCTGCAGTTGCATTTGTCCATGACAGCGTCAGTAAGAGTAACCATTGCACAGTCCTTGTGGAGATGAAGTCCCATCTTCTCACTGAGAACAACCTCCATTGTGTTGTGTGGCACCGTCACCATGCTTCGCACAGATCTAGGAATTCAAGACTGGGCATCCATGAGGCACAGCGGGCCATCAACAGCAGCAGAATTGTACTCCAGCACAATCTGTAACCCCATGGCCCGGCATGTCCCCCACTCAACCATTACCATCAAGCCAGGGGATCAACCCTGGTTCAATAGAGAGTGCAGGAGGGCATGCCAGAAGCAGCACCAGACATACCTGAAAATGAGGTGCAAACCTGGTGAAGCGCCAAACAGGACTACTTGCACACCAAACAGCGAAAGCAGCCAGTGATAGACAGAGCTAAGTGATCCCACAACCAACAGATCAGATCTGAGTTCTGCAATCCTGCCGCATCCAGTTGTGAATGGTGGTGGAAAATTAAACAACTCACTGGAGGAGGAGGCTCCACAAATATCCCCATCCTCAATGATGGAAGAGCCCAGCACATCTATGCAAAAGATAAGGCTGAAGCATTTGCAGCAATCTTCAGCCAGAAGTGCCGAGTTGATGATCCATCTCGGCCTCCTCCAGTGGTCCCCAGCATTACAGATACCAGTCTTCAGCCAATTCGATTCACTCCACGTGATATCAAGAAATGGTTGGAGACACCGGATACTGCAAAGGCTACAGGCCCTGACAACATTCCGGCAATAGTACTGGAGATGTGTGCTCCAGAACTTGCCGCTCCCCTGGCCAAGCTGTTCCAGTACAGTTACAACACTGGCATTTACTCGACAATGTGGAAAATTGCCCAAGTATGTCCCATACATAAAAAGTGGGACAAATTCAACCTGGCCAATTACTGCCCTATCAGTCTCTCAAACATCAGTAAAGTGATAGAAATCATCAACAGTGCTATCAAGCAGCACCTGCTCAGCAATAACCTGCTCAGTGGTGCCCAGTTTTGGTTCCGCCAGGGGCACTCAGCTCCTGATCTCATTACAGTCTTGTTTCAAACATGAACAAAAGAGCTGAATTCCAATGGGGAGGTGAGAGTGAAAGCCTTTGATATAAAGGCTGCATTCGACTGGGTATAGCATCAAGGAGCCCTAGCAAAATTGGAATCAATGGGTATCAGGGGGCAAAATCTCTGGTGGTTAGAGTCATACCAGACAAGTAGGAAGATGGTTGTGGTTGTTGGAGGTCAGTCATCTCAGCTCCAGGACATCTCAGCAGGAATTTTTGGGTAGTGTCCTTGGCCCAACCAGCTTCAGCTGCTTCATCAACAATCTTTCCTCTGTCATAAGGTCAGAAATGGAGATGCTCGCCGATGATTGCACAATGTTCAGCAACATTTTGACTCCTCAGATGCTGAAGCAGTCTGTGTTCAAATGCAACAAGACCTGGACAATATCCAGGCTTGCACTGAAAAGTGGCAAGTAACATTTGTGCCACACAAATGCCAGGATATCACCATCACAAATAAGAGATAATCTTTCAGCAATCAACAGTGTTACTATCACTGAGTTCCTCACTATCAACATCTTGTGGGTCAGCATTGACCAGCAACTCAACTGGACTCAACACATAAACACAATGTCTGTAACAGCAGGTCAGAAGCTAAGAATACTGTGGCGAGTAACTCACCTCCTGACTCCCCAAAGCCTGTCCTCAATCTACAAAGTACAAGTCAGGAGCGTGATGGAATACTCCCCACTTGCCTGGAAGTGTGCAGCCCCCAAGAGACTTGACACCAACCAGGACAAAGCAGCCCGCTTGATTGGCACTACATCCACAAGCATCCTCTCCCTCCATCACCAACGCTCAGTAGCAGCAGTGTATACTATTCGCAAGATGCACTGCAGAAATTCACCAAAGATCCTCAGACAGCACCTTCCAACTCACAACCACTTCCATCTAGAAGGACAAGGGCAGCAGATATATAGAACATAGAACATAGAACATAGAACATAGAACATAGAACGTTACAGCGCAGTACAGGCCCTTCGGCCCTCGATGTTGCGCCGACCTGTGAAACCAATCTGAAGCCCATCTAACCTAAACTATTCCATTATCATCCATATGTTTATCCAATGACCATTTAAATGCCCTTAAAGTGGGCGAGTCTACTATTTTTGCAGGCAGGGCATTCCACGCCCTTACTACTCTCTGAGTAAAGAACCTACCTCTGACATCTGTCCTATATCTATCACCCCTCAATTTAAAGCTATGTCCCCTCATGCTAGCCATCACCATCCGAGGAAAAAGGCTCCCACTGTCCACCCTATCTAATCCTCTGATCATCTTGTATGTCTCTATCAAGTCACCTCTTAACCTTCTTCTCTCTAACGAAAACAGCCTCAAAACCCTCAGCCTTTCCTCATAAGACCTTCCCTTCATACCAGGCAACATCCTGATAAATCTCCTCTGCACCCTTTCCAATGCTTCCACATCCTTCCTATAATGCGGTGACCAGAACTGTACGCAATACTCCAAGTGCGGCCGCACCAGAGTTTTGTATAGCTGCAACATGACCTCATGGCTCCGAAACTCAATCCCTCGACCAATAAAACCTAACATACTGTACGCCTTCTTAACAACGCTAGCAACCTGGGTGGCAACTTTCAGTGATCTATGCACATGGACACCGAGATCTTTCTGCTCATCCACACTACCAAGAATCTTACCATTAGCCCAGTACTCTGTATTCCTGTTACTCCTTCCAAAGTGAATCACCTCACACTTTTCCGCATTAAACTCCATTTGCCACCTCTCAGCCCAGCTCTGCAGCTTATCTATGTCCCTCTGTAACCTGCAACATCCTTCCGCACTATCCACAACTCCACCGACTTTGGTGTCATCCGCAAATTTACTAACCCATCCTTCTACGCCCTCATCCAGGTCATTTATAAAAATGACAAACAGCAGTGGCCCCAAAACAGATCCTTGAGGTACACCACTAGTAACTGAACTCCAGGATGAACATTTCCCATCAACCACCACCCTCTCTCTTCTTACAGCTAGCCAATTTCTGATCCAAACCGCTAAATCACCCTCAATCCCATGCCTCCGTATTTTCTGCAATAGCATACCATGGGAAACCTTATCAAATGCTTTACTGAAATCCAAATACATCAACCGCTTTACCCTCATCCACCTGTTTGGTCACCTTCTCGAAGAACTCAATAAGGTTTGTGAGGCACGACCTACCTTTCACAAAACCGTGTTGACTATCCCTAATCAAATTATTCCTTTCTAGATGATTATAAATCCTATCTCTTATAATCCTTCCCGACACTTTACCCACAACCGAAGTAAGGCTCACTGGTCTATAATTACCAGGGTTGTCTCTACTCCCCTTCTTGAACAAGGGGACAACATTTGCTAGTCTCCAGTCTTCTGGTACTATTCCTGAAGACAATGATGACATAAAGATCAAAGCCAAAGGCTCTGCAATCTCCTCTCTAGCTTCCCAGAGAATCCTAGGATAAATCCCATCCGGCCCAGGGGACTTATCTATTTTCACACCTTCCAGAATTGCTAACACCTCCTCCTTATGAACCTCAATCCCGTCGAGTCTAATAGACTGTATCTCAGTATTCTCCTCGACTACATGGTCTTTTTTCTGTGTGAATACTGACAAAAAATATTCATTTAGCACCTCTCCTATCTCTTCGGACTCCACGCACAACTTCCCACTACTGTCCTTGACCGGCCCCAATCTTACTCTAGTCATTCTTTTATTCCTGACATACCTATAGAAAGCTTTAGGGTTTTCCTTGATCCGACCTGCTAAAGACTTCTCATGTCCCCTCCTGGCTCTTCTTAGCTCTCTCTTTAGGTCCTTCCTGGCTAACTTGTAACTCTCAAGCGCCCTCACTGAGCCTTCACGTCTCATCTCTACATAAGCCTCCTTCTTCCTCTTGACAAGAAATTCAACTTCTTTAGTAAACCACGGTTCCCTCGCTCGACCACTTCCTCCCTGCCTGACAGGTACATACTTCTTAAGGACACGCAGTAGCTGTTCCTTGAACAAGCTCCACATTTCAATTGTGCCCAGCCCCTGCAGTTTCCTTCTCCATCCTATGCATCCTAAATCTTGCCTCATCGCCTCATAGTTGCCTTTCCCCCAGCTATAACTCTTGCCCTGCTTTATATACCGATCCCTTTCCATCACTAAAGTAAACGTAACCGAATTGTGGTCACTATCACCAAAGTGCTCTCCTACCTCCAAATCTAACACCTGGCCTGGTTCATTACCCAGTACCAAATCCAATGTGGCCTCGCCTCTTGTTGGCCTATCTACATACTGTGTCAGGAAACCCTCCTGCACACATTGGACAAAAACTGACCCATCTGAAGTACTCGAACTATAGCGTTTCCAGTCAATATTTGGAAAGTTAAAGTCCCCCATAACAACTACCCTGTTACTTTCGCTCCTATCCAGAATCATCTTTGCAATCTTTTCCTCCACATCTCTGGAACTTTTCGGAGGCCTATAGAAAACTCCCAACAGGGTGACCTCTCCTTTCCCGGTTCTAACCTCAGCCCATACTACCTCAGTAGACGAGTTGTCATCAAACGTCCTTTCTGCCACCGTAATACTGTCCTTGACTAACAATGCCACACCTCCCCCTCTTTTACCACCTTCCCTGATCTTACTGAAACATCTAAACCCCGGAACCTGCAACAACCATTCCTGTCCCTGCTCTATCCATGTCTCCGAAATGGCCACAACATCGAAGTATCAGGTACCAACCCATGCTGCAAGTTCACCCACCTTATTCCGGATGCTCCTGGCATTGAAGTAGACACACTTCAAACCACCTTCCTGCCTGCCGGTACACTCCTGCAACCTTGAAACCTTATTTATGACCTCACTACTCTCAACCCCCCTGTTGAATTAGTTTAAACCCTCCCAAAGAGCATTAGCAAACTTCCCCCCCAGGATATTGGTACCCCTCTGGTTCAGGTGTCGACCATCCCGTTTGTAGAGATCCCACCTACCCCAGAATGAGCCCCAATTATCCAGGTATCTGAATCCCTCCCTCCTGCACCATCCCTGTAGCCACGTGTTCAACTGCTCTCTCTCCCTATTCCTCGCCTCGCTAGCACGTGGCACGGGTAACAAACCAGAGATAACAACTCTGTTTGTTCTAGCTCTAAGCTTCCACCCTAGCTCCTTGAATTTCTGCCTTACGTCCCCATCCCTTTTCCTACCTATGTCGTTGGTGCCTATGTGGACCACGACTTGGGGCTGCTCCCCCTCCCCCTTAAGGATCCCGAAAACACGATCCGAGACATCACGGACCCTGGCACCTGGGAGGCAACACACCAACCGCGAGTCTCTCTCGTTCCCACAGAATCTCCTATCTATCCCCCTAACTATGGAGTCCCCAATGACTAATGCTCTCCTCCTCTCCCCCCTTCCCTTCTGAGCAACAGGGACAGACTCTGTGCCAGAGACCTGTACCCCATGGCTTACCCCTGGTAAGTCGTCCCCCCCAACAGTATCCAAAACGGTATACTTGTTTTTGAGGGGAATGGCCACAGGGGATCCCTGCACTGTCTGCCTGTTCCCTTTCCGTCCCCTGACTGTAACCCATCTACTTTTTTCCTGTACCTGAGGTGTGACTACCTCCCCGTAACTCCTCTCAATTACCCCCTCAGCCTCCCGAATGATCCGAAGTTCATCCAGCTCCAGCTCCAGTTCCCTAACACGGTTTCCGAGGAGCTGGAGTTGGGTGCACTTCCCGCAGATGAAGTCAGTGGGGACACTAGTGGTGACCCTTACCTCCCACATTCTACAGGAGGAGCATACAACTGCCCTAACATCCATTCCCACTGATCTGAATTCCCAAACAGACAAATTAAAAAAAAATATATATACTAGTAGCCTTACCAAATCAGCGCTCAGAACCTTTTTTTTTGGTTAGAGGAGGAGGATGGGTGGGAGACACTACCTAGGTAGTGTTTCGGGTAAAGTAACCGGCCAAGTATATTACCTCACTTACTCCAAAAATGGAGTCACGCGAGGTAAGACTTTTATAACCGAAAAGCTTACCTTCCCAGGCTGCCCTCGCGCTTCCTCCCGGACTCCCGCCGCTAAAACAACTGAAAGGCCGCAGTCACGCGAGGTAAGACTTTTATAACCGAAAAGCTTACCTTCACAGGCTGCCCTCGCGCTTCCTCCCGGACTCCCGCCGCTGAAACAACTGAAAGGCCGCAGTCACGCGAGGTAAGACTTTTATAACCGAAAAGCTTACCTTCACAGGCTGCCCTCGCGCTTCCTCCTGGACTCCCGCTGCTGAAACAACTGGGAACACCATCGCCTTCAAGTCCCCTTCCAAGCTGCTCACCATCCTGACTTGGAAATATATCACTGTTCCTTCACTGTTGCTGGGTCAAAATCCTGGAATTCCCTTCCTAATGGCATTATGGGTCAACCCACAGGAGGTGGACTGCAGTAGTTCAAGAAGGCAGTTGACCACCACATTTTCAAGGGCAACTATGGATGGACAATAAATGCTGGCCAGCCAGTGACACCCACGTCCCACAAATGAATAAAAAAAATTGTTTAGGCAGTCTGTTTATAAGGCCTTACCCCTTCACAGCCCCATTTTAACCCCAGTACTGACTCTCCATTCCAATGTAATGGCAACCCGTGCCTCAATTGTGATCATCCCTTTTTAGCTTCAATGTAAACTTATTGCTAATTCATGCCAGTCTGTCCTCCCTAGCCACCTCCATAGCCCTTGAAAACTACAGTGTCACCTTAATGAAAACTTATGGTGAATTAATGCCCCACCCATATCCGCAACCCTAATTTCTGTGTTAACGTAATGCCAACCTACCAAAACACCCTTCATTCTAACTCCCCCAATATCCACCATTGCAGATCTCAGCTATCATTTCAAGATGGGATAAAATGAAGCGTTCATCGAAATTTAAATCTTTATTGTATCAAAATAATGCCCATTCATAAAGGCCCATGCAAACATTTAAATAACTCCATGTACTTAATTACTCAAAAACAAGCAAACTCGTTTGCATAATCTCATATCAAAATTAGATAGCCCTTTGATAACCTCTTTGAGCTGCCAGTCAAACAGCAAATTTAGATTCCCCAATTGAGATAGGTTGTGGAAGCCAGCCAAGCATAAATAATGACATAATGGTAGCCTTTGGGTTAATGTCAAGAAATAGTTATTGTAGCTTCTAGAGCAGATTTATTATTTTAACACCATCTGACAGAGGCTTCAACACTTGACTTTGTAGCTCAGAGACACCTTCTACATTTATGTTTCTGCCAGATTGCTTTGTGTGCAGGGACACCAGATTGCGCTCCTGAGTGCAATCTATATAGAGAACCCACTGAGGGAGGTGCAGGTGAAAGCCTTGTTGATGCATCCACTCAACTTCATTGGCACAGAGGGTCAATGGGTGCCACTAAAGAATGTGTAAGAGAAGAGAGGGACTTGGTTGTATAAGAGCAATATAAGCTAGTGCAGGTTAAGAATGATTTAGCACTAATGATGATGGGAGAGCAGCACAATGAAATTGGGATGGGTGGCCATTCATGTCTTCTTGTCCTACATGAACAATTCCACTCTTCTCTGGCCAGCAATTTTCCTTCAACTGGAGTGGAGCCTTATGTCCACAAAAACACCCCCCATCCCCACCCCCACCCCACATCCCCACAAGTCCCCCCACTGTAGTGATTGCAACAAGGTCAGTCAACTGGACCACATAGAATGTGAGTTCCCTGATTGGGGCTTTTAATCTGATCCAATCAGGGAGCTCTGGCTGACAGATTAAAAAGAGGAATGTCAGAAATTCTGGCACTCTGCGAGCTGACTCCGAAAAGGTGATACTCAAGTTAAGGACTGTTCAAGTGCAAATAAAGGGTGACTCAGTGACAAGATACTGACATCTGTGGAGTTATTTCAGTAGAGATGAGAGTGTGATTAATGATGTAACTATGCAAAACTGCCTACTAGCTGAAGCCCAACTGGACGTCAAACAGGCGCTACAACTGGCTTTATCATTGGAAAATGTGACAAGTGGAGCATATAAGCTGCAGGGTATTCCGATGGAACTGGGCAGCCTTGTCAGTCTGACTGAGCTTGGGGAACACCACGTGAGTGCAGGCAATTGTACAGCCTCACCCAGGACATATTCCCTTCAGAGGGAGTCTAGGTCAGTCCACAGCAAAACCCTAAAACAAAGGCAATCCTCGACCAAACAGTTAAAATTGTCTTTAGAGTCCTGGCCAACAAGCGATTGTAGCTACTGCCGGTATGCAGACCCAAGACAGCATAAAAGTCCCACTAGACCTACATTGAGTAAAAGAACTCAAAGGCCGGTATCCAGGAGAGTTCGTACCCTGGAAGGTCCACCTTATTCTGGTTTGGAACAGTTAAATTGCTTAGCAACATCCAAATCAGTACCAATCAAAATAAATGTCTGGTTAATTGGTCATCCAGTTCTAATAGAGGTCGATAGTGACGCGGCCATATCAATAATCGCAGAACCAGTTGTTAACAAAATTCCAAGCAAAGGAGCAGTCAATGTTTTGGGAGGGTTATACATGAAATGGTGCCATCTCCTTTCCTTCAGACGCTGCCTGGCCTGCTGTGTTCTTCCAGCCTCCTGTTTGTCTACCTAGGATTTCAGCATCTGCAAATTTTTTTTGTCTTTAGCAAAATTTGGTCTAGACTGCAGCCCTTAAGTTTGAACGAGACCTTGATTAGGCTGAGAAATTACATAGGGATCCTTTACACATTGAGAGTACAACTTCAGTTTCAGTCTCTTATGAAGAGCAGCTGGTTCAATTACCAGTGATTGCAGTAAAAGGCTCGGGTGCTTTCTGCAGCTGGATAAATACCTAATCCCTCAGATAGAGGATTTATACGCAAAGCTGGCAGGGGTGCTCTCCTTCACGAAGCTGGACATGAGCCACATTTACTTGCAGTTGCATCTGGATGAAAATTCCCAGAGGTATGCTACAATTAATACCTGTAAGGGCTTGTACCAATACATGAAACGGAAAACCTTTTGCAACGTCTACCTCAGGTCTCCATTTATCCGGATGACGTTCTAATAACAGGGAAAACTAATAACGAACACTTAGAGAACTTGGACATAGTCTTCAGGCATTTTTCCAAGCTGGGCATAAGGGAAAAATGTGTGTTCCGAGACTCTCAAGTGACTTATTTAGGCTACACAGTTAACAAGGCCAGGTTACACATATTGGAAGATATGGTGAGGATGATCAAATGTTCCCCAGTTCCCATGTCATTCCTTGGGCTGGTAAATTATTACAGGAAGTGCATACAGAAACCTGATCTCCATCCCGGCACCTTTGCATCAACTCCTAAAACAAGGTCTGCCTGAAAATAGTCACATAGACAGGTCCTAGCTTTCAGTAAAGTAAAGAAACAACTATCTTCCTCTAAGGTGATGCCACACTATGATCCAAGAGAGATCTGGTACTGACATACAATGCCGCTTCATATGGCATTGGGGTGGTATTAGCTCATAGGTGGCCCAATAGAGAGTAACGTCCAATACATATTCATCCAGGACTTTGGCTAATGCAGAGCGTAAAGAAGCCCAGATAGAAAAGGAAGTGTAAGCGGTCATATTTGAAGTTACCAATACCATTATGGATGAAAATTTGTGATAATCACAGATCATGAACCTGTACTTGGTCTGCTTAAAGAGGACAAGGCATTGCTGACTATAGCTTCGGGCCACAGCCAGCGGTGGGCACTAATACTAAATGCTTATAATTACAAGGTGAAACACCATCCAGGAGGCCGAATAGTGAATGCAGATGCATTGAGCCTTGTCTCACTGGCAGACACACCGCCTGTGGTACTGCTACTGGAAGAAGTCTGTATTGGTTTTAAATTTTCTGGACACTCTCCCAGTCACAGCTGACAATATCTGACTTTGGGTGCAGAAAGATCCAGTCCTTTCAAAACTGAAACAACCAGTGCTGATGGGGAAACCAAAGGGCCGTCACAGCTAGAATTAAAACCTTCTCGAACTCAGAAAGATCAGCTCACGGTAGAAGATAGCATATTGTTATGGGGAGTAAGAGTGCCCCAAGCAAACGTCAGCACCAAGTACTGGCTGAACTCCACTATGGTCTTCCAAGCATTTCCAAAATGAAGATGTTTGTGAAAAGTTATATCTGATAGCCAGGCCTGGATGCAGACATAGCCGTATTGGTGGGGCAGTGCCCAGGGTGCCAACATGGATAAAAATTACTGCCAGCAGCTCCCACACATCCATGGGAATGGCTGAGTAAACCTTGGACTCAGTTGCATATCGACTATGCAGGTCCTTTCATGGGCTCAATGTTCTTAGGTACTGTGGATGCCCACTCAGTGTTTGGACATGCATAGAGTTCATTCATCAAACATAGAGATGACATCCTTTCCAATACATGGAGTACCAGAAGTGTTGGTCACAGATTATGGGCCACTGTTTACCAGCAGGGAATTTGGGTATTTCCTAAAGTTCCACAGTTCCACACCACCCATCATCCGATGGCCTAGCAGAAAGAGCAGTCCAAACCCTGAAGGCTGGCTTGAAGAAGCAGCATACAACCTCACTAGATACCAAGCAGTCACGGTTCTTATTTGATTATCGCACCACCCCATGTCCTAATATCCACCACCCCTTCAAGCAGCACCTTTAGGTCCTTGTCAACAAAGTGGGAAGTTAATTTGCCTTATTGGCCAATTCCTCACTGATAATAGTTGAACATCATAGTACGACTTACAGTTCCTGCTTCCAACATCTGAAGTGGTGTGGAGCTAAGCTTTAAACATAGTGCCAGTGGCATGAATGCTAGAAGGTCCTGGTAATGGCGAGCACTTGTGCCTCTCCTGCTATGCAAATGTGTGAGAAGGACGCTGAAGAACTCAGTTGCTTATAACAAAAGGGCAAGAAGCAAAAGATTGTTTGAGAAATGTCACTCAAAGCTTTGGCATAATGAGTGTTACATGACAAAACACTCAAATTGAAAATGGGAAACATCCAACATGTGGAATTAATACCATTCACTAGATATATGGATCTATTGTATTGTTTACTTAAAAATCAATGTATTCTATTAAGGCATTCTAGATGGTGTTAAAATGTTATAAGTGACTCAAACAAAAGTCTTCTTTTACAACCTTACATAATTGGAGATTTAAACTGTCAACTTATTACAAGATTCAAGACATGTTTGACTAAGTTCCTGATGGTGGTGTCAACTCTTATTTATTTTCAGTGAGTTCAGCGATCATAAAAATAAACTCTCCAAGTCTCACTGGAAAAATAAGGCCTCAGAAATTCCAGTTTCTGAAGTAAGCAAAATGTCAAATGTGAATCCTGTCAGTCTATTCGAATAAAATGTCTTTTGAAGAAAGATGTCACATTTTAAAATTCTTGGAAGCTCAAGCTCCATTTACTTGACAAGAATGTTTTGTGGACACTGTAGACTAGCCTTGGTAAAACAACACTAAATTCAAGAAACAATGAAAGGTCTTTGTGAAAATAGCACTTTGATAGCTCGGGTTTTATACTTTAACAAAACTTCTGAATTCAAAAATATTTCCAGTGGAGCACAGTGAATCTATAAAAGGTCAGTTGTGACAGTTTATTTGTTAAAATGTTGAATATTATACTTTAAATATGTCATTATATTGATAGATATACCACCACAGAAACTGTTGCAATATGACATCATCTAGCTTTCTTGCACAGTTAGCAAATGCAAACAGAAGAGGCAAAAAATGTCCAATGAAGCTCTGCGCTCAACCTCTGCCCTTCAGCTTTATTTCCATTAGTCTAGAAAGAGATAATGCAACATAATGGCAGCAGTGGTGAAACGACCAAATTGATCAGTAGATGAAAATGACAATTGAAGTTAATTATTTGATCACAGCTATCGCACTAGAAAATCACTTTGTGTACATTCCCAGTTTGACTGATGCCAGGAAGACAAAAATCAATGATAATGTCAGCTGTAGAAATCAGTACAGTGTTGTGTTTTGGCATAGATTCCTTCCCACTGTTGCCACACTTGCCAAATCTAACAGCAAATCAGTTCCTCCAAGCTCAAAAACCCATGTATTGCAGCTCAAGACACCATTTCCTGCTCAGCTCTGTAGATATTGCAGCTTGCTGCACTTTTCAAGGCAAGGTTTAATCCAAAGAAGGAAATATAGAGAGGGCTTAAATGAAGGTCTGCACAGAATCAATATATCTGGTTTGTCTGATGATGACTAGTAGGATCAACATTAGAAATTAACTTAGAAATAAAGTAAATTTAAGAGTTTATCACCTAAAACGCCTGTGATAAAAAGCTAATTAAAGTTTGGATGACTTTGTTAATCAATGTAGAGCAAAAGCAGAAAAAGACACTTTCTCTGAATTCTCAGAACAAATTATGTAGTTAGCTGTTGTCTCCTCTCTAATTGACAAGTTCCATAAAAACTTGTCAGAAAACCTGAAGGGGTACCTTATGAAGGGCACAGAACAGAATGAATGCAGATAAAAAGCAATGATCTCAGGGCAACAAGTGTTTGCAAGCCTCAATGTATGAAATGGCCATTGGTATAATATCCAGGATGCCCAAGCAATGCGAGGTGTATAGTAATTGCAGACTCTCCTACAAACTGTGTAACCGCCCTGCATGGGCTGACAAATGCAAAGTCTACGGGTTAGGCCAGACTTTGCAAAAGGTCCTGTAAAGACTGAGTTGTCACTGCTCAAACTACAAAACTATGACATCCAGATGTGACAAGCAAAACATTTTTAAACAAACCAAATGTGTAAACCCATCTATGAAATTGGGGAATTCCTGATCAAAATGGATGAAGTAGATCAAGATAAGGATGCTACAAGTGGAAACTCCTATTTCATATGAACAAGTTAACAGTGGAGGTGCATTTCCTTAACAAAACAGATGCTTGTGCAATGCTCCAGATTGTCTACTCCAGTTGGTTTGAGAGCATTGATGGGAAGTGAAGGTTGGTACAGTTGCAAGGCACTACACTATATGTTCCCCATTCTCAAGTTGCTGTTTTTCTTCTTTTTAATCAATTTTGATTTAGAGCATTGAGCTGTGGGTTGAGGGTAAACTTTGGGTTAGGAGCAACATTTTATTTTTAAAACAAAGAGAGAAAAAACAGCCTGATATTTGTTAAGAGGACTTTGCCTGGAATTGCAGGTTGATTCTTGTTCAAAGAACATGGTGGATATTTCGATTCTGGAGCTGAATTGTGCTCAAGTGTTGGCAGATGTTCAGATGTTAACAGGGGCCATCACAGGAAAGCTGGTGACAAGCAGTCTAACAAAGAGAATGTTGTAAAAAACAGAAAGAGAAACCAAAGTTTGAACCAGTTTTGAATGGTGCTTTTTTTTGTCAAAAAGATTCTCAAAGCCGCAGGATGGCAAATTGATGGTTCCTGGTTATCTTCCCATTATCAACTTAATAAAAGTTTGGCAAATAGAATCTCAGTTATTAATATTTCTGGGAGCCTACTAGAAGGTATTTGCATTGGCCGGTGTCTTCAGAAATCAAGCAAGGCACAAGTCCATGTGCCTGTGATCTTGCCCACATGGTGGAAAATGCTTAGGTGAACTGGCCAGTTACATCTCCTTCATTTTGCTTTAACTTATCTCGTAATTGTGTCTGTATAACTGTCTAAGTAGGAATGGTGGTGAGAATATAAAAAATTGTGTTTAAATCATGGAAGTTATTAGATTACCTTATTCTTTAACTCTACTCTGTTAAAAACTGCAGCAATAATAATAAATTGTTGATTATTCAGTTTAAGATAAACATGCTGTCTGGTATCGGTTTATCACAAAGTCTGGTTACATATAATTGGGATCAATTTTGAAGGTTATTGAATGCTTTAATTATACTGTGTTGTGAATACAGGGATAGGGAGGCTGATTTGATTTGTCTCCCTGTCTTTCTGTTGTGACAACTTGTGGAAGTCTGTCATCCAACAAGAATGAAGTTTAAAGCACACAATAACTCAATAATGAGCTGCCTGGTTTCGCTCAGCTTGAAATGCAGTCTGACAGTGGGACGGTATAGGACCAGAGGGCATAATCTTAGAGTAAGGAGTCACCCTTTTAGACAGAGATGCAGTGGATTTTTTTTCCCTCAGAGGGTGTTGAATCTTTGGAATTCTTTCCTCAGAAGGCTATCGAGGATGGGTTGTTAAGTACATTCGAGGCTGAGATAGACAGGTTTTTATTCATTAAGGGAATCAAGGGTTTTGGGATAAGATAAGGAAGTGGAGGTGAGGATTTTCAGATCAGCCATGATCTTATTGAATTGTGGAGTACACTGGACGGGCAAAATGGTCCATTTCTGCTTCTACATATTTTGGTCTTATCCTAGGAACACCAAGCTAGTCAGCAGAAAGAACCTCTCCAACTGGATAATACACCATCTTCCCCATGGAACAAGGCGTAGAACATTGCAGGCAGAGAGGACCATCAGTGATTGACACTCAGTTTAAATGTCCAACAGTTCAGATCAGTATAAGGCTCCAACCAATAATGCCACAGAAGCTGAAACAGTGATAATAGAAAATGTACACTGGCAAGTGACTGCATAAATAAGTATAAATTATTATAAGCATAATAAGTATAAGAATAATAATTATAAGTATATAGAATAATAAGCATAAACAAGTATAATTTTCACATAATATCTTTCAAGTTTCCATTGATCTCTTTAAAACAATAGCACTTTGTTCCTTGTTTGAACTTTTGTAATTAATTTGTATGATATGTTGAAATTTTATTGCAGCAATCAACTTACTGAAAGCCCCAATTGTTTTGTTCGAAATATTTATTGAAAATGCTTCACATTTAGAGTCATCAAAACAATAAGAGCCAATAGCTACAAACAAAATGGACATCCCTGTATCGATACATATTACACAAGTCTTAGAATATAAAGCATGTAATAAAAATTGAAATAAACATTTGAAACATGTCAGAAGCATTTGAATCCCAAGAGGATTAAATAGAGGTTGAAAATTCTTGCAAACATTGATCTGAGTTTTGATTGATGATGGGGTGGAATATTGTACAGGCCTGAACGATAATAGGCTGTGATGAAATTTGTGGCAGAAATACATAAGAAGTTCAGCATGACTGATCACAATCTCAGGAGCAACTCACTGCATCGTTTAATTAAATTCCAGACATCAAGGTGAGATTCTCAGAATGGCAAGTTGCTTTTTAAGGGAGATTATTTCTTGTTAACAACATCAATAATTGCGCATCTCACCTCATCATGGTGCAGATTCCTGTGCTACCACCCTCAGCGACCAAACTAATTGCCAAGAATTCTCCAAAGAAACTCTATATTGGATACTGGACACCAACATTGCAGGGGACTCTCCAAGGCACCATCCAAACGCTCCTTCCATCAATGGACATCGGTCTGTGACATGTGCCAGACTTTAGGAATCCTCATAGCACGTCTCCAGTCCACTTACAGGATGCTTTTGCACTGGTAACAATCTTTGTAATACTGTAAGGACACCTTATGCTCAGGAACATGAACCCTGCTCATGGATTAGACAAGGCTACAACTTAATGTTCTCACACTTTGAGTCTACTTTGACACTGTCGGCATCCCTGTCTTGCCTTACCATACCTTTTTGTGCCTTGTCCCTCAGCCAGCAAAACCAGGCTCATAGAACTGCTGAGAGATAGTAAGAACTGCCGATGCTGGAGTCAGAGATAACACAGTCTGGAGCTTGAGGAGCACAGCAGGCCAGGCAGCATCAGAGGAGCAGGAAAGTTGACGTTTCAGGTTGGGACCCTTCTTCAGAAAGGTCTTCAGAAGGGTCCCGACCTGAAACATCAGCTTTCCTGCCCTTCTGATGCTGCCTGGCCTGCTGTGTTCCTCCAGCTCCGCACACTGTGTTATCTCATAGAACTGCTGCATGGTTTCACCAATTAATGCAAATATAACACTAGAAAGCTTGTTGTGGCTGTCAGCGGTCCTCAGTCAAGTCAAAGGAGATAATCCTCAGTCAGAAATGCCAAAGGCAATCAGTTAGGGGCAGCCTCCTATATCAGTCCAGGTCTTAGACATGGGCAATCAGCCTCGTGGAGCAGTCAGAGTCAGGATCCTCTCCTTATACGGGATGAGGGCCAAACATCAGGCAGCCAAGACTACCATCTTGGCTCTTTCTGCCTTACCGTGATCCATTTTCCTCTCGTATACGAGAGAGGCAGCTATTGAGGGATATGAAAGTGGGTGACACAGCTCTTCATGTAGATGCTGAGGTGTCCTGAGTGAGTGAGAAGGTAGTGTTGAGATCATGGTGGGTAACAATGAGTGAAAGAAGATGTTGCAGGCAATAGTGAGAGTGGTAGAGCATGACGCTTGGTGGGAGGTGGGTATAGTAGCAGAAATAAAGTGAGTGTGAGGTAGCAAAGAGAAGATGGTTGCACTTACGCTGGAGGCACAGAGAAGTGCATTGACTTTCTTCCTACAGTGCTGGTCATTCGTTTAGATGGCTGAGACTGTGCTGACCTGGGGTGGGGGGCAACCTCAGACCAGACCAGGCTGGAATGAACGCTTCTGCTTATTCCTGTTTATGTTAGAAAAGTCTATATCAGTGAAGTCCAAAGATATGTCAGCAGTCTGTTTCCACTGTCAAATGTTTAATACAGTGAAATTTGACTCTATAAGACCTGTTTAATGCAACACATCCTGCTTTGCCTCTGAAATGGTTTTCATACTGCACAAATACATTCCTTTTAATAGCCATACCATATGTCACTTTGGTAGATGTTTTACTGGCCATCTGCACAAGGATGCAAAGGAAACAAATTGTAATCTCAATTAGTGCATCACACTGAATTGATGCCAGTGTTTCCATTTTGCAACTCAATGTTCCAACTAATGTGGACTCTTAAACATGCACAACTGGACATGAATTTAGCAGATGTATGTTCTTCCCATCACCACCACCATCACCCATCACA
Organism: Rhincodon typus; assembly: GCF_021869965.1. Lineage (NCBI taxonomy): Eukaryota > Metazoa > Chordata > Chondrichthyes > Orectolobiformes > Rhincodontidae > Rhincodon > Rhincodon typus. Next base: position 50,535,058 of record NC_063341.1, on the reverse strand, counting down.
CCAGCACAGTTTAAAAAGGTTAGAGTATCATTGCATGTTAGTTGTTGATTGATAACTACAGGTTTTTGCTGCAATTGTGAAAATGATTGGTGAATTCAAGAGTTGTCGAAAATGATCTATAGAGAATGATGAGACATATGCTGAAGGACATTATTCTGACTTCAAATATTCCGCACAAGCCACTTCCCGGACGTAAATGCAATAATTTTCAGTGCCTTGGCCTGCAGCATGACTGAGACAGTGAGGGGAATTGACACAGAGGAGGACAAGCTGCTGGAAAAGGAAGGGGAAGATTTTCAGCTGGAAACAGCATACTCTCAATGTGTTGGAAGAAATTCTCCTGCATCAAAGCAAGGGACAATGCATCAGATGAAGACCATCCTTCTGAAATCTGCAACCTGCTGCAGCCATGACCATGAGCTCAGAGCAGTGGGAGAGTGACATTGCCAATGATGTTTAGGTCAACATACCATGAACTATTATGCATCAATCTCTTTCTCAGCTGGCTAAGCCTTGTTTGCGTCTTGTCCCAGTTTTCTATCCAGTCCTATATAAGGGATGCTTTCACCTCAAGACAGCAGAATATATTTCATTCTCACTTGTCAGACTGAACATGCGGCCTTATAAGGATTGCAGCCTTCTTTATAGTGAAACCTTAAACACTCATTTCACAGATTGATGAGGTCACAGCTAATGTATTCCAATTGCATACACATAGATTATAACTAGGTAGTTAGTAACCTTTCCTTTTACCACATCTTGAACTTGATCTAAGATTTAAATTTAACAATAGGCAGAGGGTTCATTGCATTAGAAATATTGAGTACTTAATTTCCCACAGAGTAGCTGAACATGTGCAGCCTTAAACTGGTGATTCCACATACGTTGACATGGTATTAATTACTTCAGTAATTTCAATGTTTTCATAGCTCCTGGCCAGTTGAATATAACTTTGCTAATAGGTTTAAAAGTTGTTCTCTCTCATTTACAGTTTTCCGCTTCCCTGTTGCAAATGTACCTCAAATCCCAGCATGCAGTTTACCTCTCTACCCATCCCTTCCAGCCTCCTTCTCTCTCCCCTGTCCCTGTACCCTCCCTCTCCCTCCACCCCTTTGCAGCTTTCCTGTCTCACCCAAGACTATTGAAGCCTGTTTCTCCACCCTCCAACCAACCCAATGCAGTCTCTTTCTTTTCCCCTACCCAGGCAGACACATCCCTCCCCTAGACAATATCATTTGTTTTACTAAGACTGACATGGAGTATAAAAGCAAGGAGGTTACAATTAGTCTCAACTGGAGTAATGCATCAAGTTCTTTGTGGCACACTTTAAGAGGGATTCTAAGACGTTGAAGAGAATGTAGAAGTGATTAAAAATAATGTTTCCATGGAGGGGAACTTCAGTTTTGTAGATAAATTATAGAACTTAAGGCTGTTTTACATGGAGAAAAGAAGGCTGTGAGCAGATTTGAGGTATTAAAAACCTTGAAGAGTCTGAACAGAATAGATAAGGAAAGTATTTACTCCACACATGGAATTATGAAGAAGATGGTGAGGATGTATAATAACTCGCACAAACGGCAAAACTGATATGAGAAGAAACCTTTTTTGCAACAAGTTGTTTGGGTCTGGTATGCATTACTTAAGTGTGGTGCCAGATTCCTCCATGCTCCTTGACATTGATTGCAGATTATTTTGTCATGTCTGCCAATACACCAAGCAATTCAAATTCCATCAACCTTCTTCAACAACTGCAATTAAAAATAAACATGATTTTATAGCACTTCATCACCAATCTTTCTTCTGTACTTGAAAATGAAAGAAAAAGTTAGCAAGACATTTTTCTCAGCAGCGTCTTCCGAAACAATCCCCAACCTGTCAATCACTGCAGATTTAGCAGTACTCTTTCTTAGAAGCAGTAGATCCAGTCAAATACAAATACTAAGTTTCTAACAGGAATCTAAACAGGAATTTGCTAATTAACAGAAAATCTACTCCATGGCCACAATAATGATCCAGTTCAGATGCCTGTCATGACAGGTAATATTGTTGAAAATACTGCCCAGGCTGTCAAATGCATAAAGCTCAGGCAAACAAATTCATTCCACCTGCAGTGGGCAGAACTAACAGCTTCTTGAATGTATATTCATGAAATTAAGCAGGACACTATCAGAGCTATGTTGTACTGCTACATAATCCACCTACTTCACTTTTTAATTTGTTTTTTACCTCCAACTTTGTTCAACATTTCATATTTAGTTATGTGAAAGCTGATAATACTGAAGGATTGGATTTTGATTCTCCATTACATTGAGACAGTGCATTTCTAATCCTCTAATCTGACAGAGCGTGGATTAAAAATAGTTCAGGAATCAATTTTAAACTACCACAGAAACTGGCCAGATTCTTTAGACTTCGCTAGGAATTGTGGCCATCAGCTGTCCCCCGAGTCAATGATGGTGTATACTCAGGATTGTGGATTCTTCATGGTAGTTGAACAGGCCAATTTTCAATCCACAAATTTTTGGGCACGTGTGGCAGGACATCCAAAAAGGTTGTGGGATTTGGAGTTTAGGATTTGCTTAATTTTCTTTCCTTCTCTGCCACTGCCCTGCCTCGTTATTAATGTTTTTGACCTCAAAGCATAATGTAGCTTGCTAGACAATTTTTGAATGATTCGTAGCACATTCCTCCTGGTCAGTAATGTTGATGCTCCCATCATATAAGGAGTGTTTCAGAATGTCCTTGAAGCATTTTCTTTGTCCTCCCCTGGAACGCTGACCACTTGAGAGTTGAGAAAACAGGATGTGGAGGAGTTTGAGCATCTCTGTCACTAGAAATGGTTCAATAAAAATTATGCAGGAATCTTAATCTTGAGAAATCAAAATGAGCAGCTTTCATTGCCCGACAGAACACCTCAAGATTGCAAATCAATCTTCAAGGCTGACACCCAAAGACAAGTCCAGAACATAAAAAGCAAGCCATGAGAAGCCTTCAGGGCCATCTTTAGACCAAGGTCAAATGGACAAAATCCACTTCGTTAATGGGATTATGCCTTTCTTCGTGCTGAACTCAACTCATTTCTGCAACCCTGACTTTCTCAAGATAGTCAAAGGAAGTAACATGTGTTTGGTGAATAGTTGTGTACTGGACGTGAGTGTCTAGCAGAACAGTTATCCTGAAGAAGAGAAGCATCGCTGTGGTGTGGTGTAGGGTGGTAGTTCTGAGAAAGGGTCACCAGACCCGAAATGTTAATTACAATTTCTCTTCACAGATGCTGCCAGATCTGCTGAGTTTGTCCAGCAATTTCTGTTTTTGTTTCTGATTTACAGCAGTTCTTTCAGTTTTTACTTGAGATTGAGGTTCTGGCTTGTCGATTGCAGTGACATTATCACCGCATCACTGCCTGCTATGTAGACTTTGTCACATTATATGAAAAAATTGACAAATTCGGTTCCTTGCATCATAATGTCCTTTCTGTATCTTTTGTGACCACTTTCAATATTTAGAAACATGGAGGATAAGAGCAGGAGTGGGCCACTCAATCCCTTGACCCTGCTTCACCATTCAGCATCATCATGACTGATCATCGAGATCAATACCCTAATCCCACCATCCCCCAAATCCCTTCATCCCTTTAACCACAACAGCTATATCTATCTCCTTCAAAAACATAACATTTTGGCTTCAGCCACTTCCTGTGGTAGTAAATTCCACAGACTCACCACGCTCTGAGTGATGAAATTTCTACTCCTCTCAGTCCTAAAAAACAAAGCCCTTTCTAAAGAAGGGTCTAGACCCGAAACATTAGCTTTCCTGCTCCTCTGATGCTGCTTGGACTGCTGTGTTCATCCAGCTCTACACCTTTTTGTCCCTTACGATTAATCCTGGTTCTGGACTCCCCCAGCATTGAGAAATCCTTCCTGCATCGAAACACCTAGTCTTAATGGAATTGTATAGGTTTCTATGAGATTCCCCACTCATTTTTCGAAACACCAGTGAATCTAATCCTAACTGACTCAACCGACCCTCACACACCAGTCCTACTATTCCAGGAATTAACTTGCAGGTCAGAAGCTGCAGCAAATAACTCACCTCCTTGTCCATCACCTTCAAGGTGGAAGTCAGGATTGTGACGAAATACTGCCCACTTGCATAGATGAGTGTAGCTGCAACAACACTCAAAAAACTCAACATCATCCAGGACAACTCAATCTACTTGATTTATTGGCACCACACCCACAAGCATACCATTTCTCCACCACTAGCACACAGTAGAAGCAGTGTGTACTACCTACAAAATGCACTGCAATAATTCATCAATGGTCCTTAGACAACACCTTCCAAAACCACTTCCATCTAGAAGGACAATGGGCAGCAGTTACATGGGAACGTCACCATCTTCAAGTTCCCCTCCAAGCCACTTACCATACTGACTTAGAAATATATCACCATTCCTTCACTGTCACTGGGTGAAAATCCTGGAATTCCCTCTCTAATAGCATTGTGGGTCAACCCACAGCAGGTGGACTGCAGCAGTTCAAAAAGGCAGCTCACCACCACCTTCTCAAGGGCAACTAGGGAGGGGCAATAAATGCTGGCCAGCCAGCGACACCCACATCCCACAAAATGAATAAAAGAAATTCCTCACAGTTAAGACCCTCAGTAGCTATGCTTAGAAGTGAAGACACTATTCAATTGTAAGCACTGTTGTTGATTGTTTATTGATACACGCATTACATCTCATCCATGTGAACATTACTTACGCATGACATTTTTGACATATAAAATTATGAACTTGCTGAATAAAGATATTTTGTGAGAAAGCAAAATCAGCTCTTTCAAAATGCTAATTTGAGTCATGGCCATCCTTTGTGCTATTTTCCAATATTCTGATATTCATCACAATAGATATTAGTTGTATCTACAAAATGGACATCCAGAATTTGTTTCATTTTTTCTTAGCATGTTGGCAAATATACAGAACCAAAACATAATAATAATAATAATGCAGTAGTAAGACAATGTATGTGAGTACCACATTGAGAAATTAAACAACCTTGCACCCATATAAAAACAGTACGCAGAAAGCTGAACTGGCAATCAGAATTATATTGGTTAAACAACATTAGATACATGGCCCAGAATTTCTTTGAATGAGTTTTTGACTTGTACCCTTCCTATGGCAGTAACAGTACTGTAAGTTGTGAAATTGGGTAATTTAATTAAAGAGTGATTTGTAGACAGTGGAATTCTAGCCTGTAAACATATGGAGAGGCAGGAAGCAAGTGCAACATGTAGAAGGGTGGTGAAGGGAAGACAATTCTTCAGAAAGAGGGAAAGGCCACATACAGCGATAGAATACAATTTGTGCTGCCAACCAGGAAGAAAAGGATAGTAAACAGATCAAAGAGAAGAATGATAAACTTACTGGATGCTCTCTAAATGGAGATAGGGGAGAAATAAGTTGGCTGGAGTCAGAAGCAAGCCATACAAGGTGTCTGTAACAGTGGGTATCAAATCCTTAATGTTCAGGCTTCCTTTACAGTGTAGGAGGGGGTTTGATGACCTCGTCACAGTAGCCAAAGTACACTGATTGCCATTAAGCTTACAGTTCTGGAAAGAAGAACAAGCCAGAGATAGTAGGAACTGCAGATGCTGGAGAATCCGAGACAACAAGGTGCAGGGCTGGATGAACACAGCAGGCCAAGCAGCATCATAGGAGCAGAGAGGCTGACGTTTCGGGCCTAGACCCTTCATCAGAAAAGCTTTTCTGATGAAGGGTCTAGGCCCG
>NC_063341.1:50507602-50528867 GCF_021869965.1 Rhincodon typus | reverse complement strand
CGGGCCTAGACCCTTCATCAGAAAAGCTTTTCTGATGAAGGGTCTAGGCCCGAAACGTCAGCCTCTCTGCTCCTATGATGCTGCTTGGCCTGCTGTGTTCATCCAGCCCTGCACCTTGTTGTCTCAGAAGAACAAGCCACTTTGCCCAACGAGAATATTCTAGCATTTCATCTGAGTTAATCAGCATTTACATTACTTTCTCCTCAGTATGAGATTATGTAACTAAGCCTTAAATGCACAGATGCCGTTTGCCTCCCCTACTCTTTGTTGGAGTGCGTTCCACATTTTGACTGGGCTTGGGTAAAGAATTTTCTCCAGAATTCCCTATTGGATTCCTTAATCAATATACCATTTTTACAGCCTCTAATTAGGTGGGGTACGTTAGTTTTCCTTTTTTCCTGCTCTACATTTGACCACAACAGATTATTAATCTTTTAAGAAAGGATGCTGGATTGTCTCATCAGTATCTACTAGACTATGCAAAATTGTAAGAAACAAACCAAACAGGTATTCTTGAGCTAAATATGCATGGAGTTAATTTTGTTGCTAAAACACATTCAAATAAAAATATTAAAACTGTTAAAAAATGTAAAACACATCTTAATTCCTAATGCACATAAACATGTACACACCCACACCCCAAGCATACAGAAAAAATACAACTTTTCCGAGTATCTGATGTTTAAACTCACTCAAGTAAAAGAAAAAGAGTCAATAAAAATGAACTGTCTGACTATGCTAGGGTGTTTATTTCTCACCAAGGCAAATGCTTTTATTATGGCTAGTGGATGTCCATCTTCTGGTCTCATTGTGGCTGGTTCGACTTCTTCCTTTAAAATCTTGTTTGCAGCAAGGAAGTTTCTGTCTGGTTTTCAAGCCACATATGGTGCTCAAGGCTTTCTTGAGAAGCCACAAACTGATAGAGAAGGGCTGCCTCTACCAGCTTGTATCGTCACTGCCCAAATCCTAATTCAAACATTCACAAATATGGTTGCATCGCATGGCCTTTGTCCATCCCAACTGTACAATTGAAAAGGAAGTTGATCAACTCCTCTTAGCCAAGTGATTAACTTTAACTCCTTGAGTGATCCTTCCTCAATCTTGATGAGATAGGAAGGAGTCAGTTCAAATTTCCACCGGTATGTGCAGAGATCTGTCCCAGCACAGGAAATATTTTGTTCACAAAAAGATGCAGATTAGGTTTGGCCATCTCAGGTTTCAGTTGAAACTAGTTCAGTTTCTTGGCCTTGTAAGAAGTCCAATGTACAAAAATAGTTGATGAAATTACAATTTAATGTTGGATATAAGCACATCTTCTTGACACCTTCTTAAAAGCTTAAGGGTAGGATTTTCCTTATCTTGGTAGTTGATCAACATGGTGAGACTTTCACCCACTGTGCTGAACCTCCATATCCCTAACTCATTGGTTGGAGTTTCATCTTGCAAATATGGTGGGCCCTCAGTAAAAATACTCTGAACCTCTGACCATCCTACCAAAGTGGATAACCATATATTTTTGCACGTTATACACTGTATTTCATGTTCTTTCCCACTTAATATGTCTGTCCGAATTCTCTAGAAGCCACTTTGCTTCTTCCTCTCAACACACGTATCTCCCCCATTGGCCCCATCGAAAACCACCACTCCTGAATTTGGCTTTATGCACTTGGAAATGCGGCAAAATTTGTTTTGATTGGCACCTCATAAATCGGCACTATCAATAAACCAGCAAAATAACCTGAAATACCTCACGTTTACTATATTATTGCAACCTTCATGACATCCAAGAAGTCATTTGAGTGTGAGTCTGAGAAGGCTCTCAACCAATAAGTTTTATTTAAGGCAATGTTGCATTATTACCCAAGTGACTTTTGCTGTAAAATATATTAGGGTAATATGTATATGTCTGCATTATGTTTTTGTTACTTACAGTGTATTTTTTATTGCTTATGTGGACCTCTTGATCAACCATAATGATTGATCAACCAGTACAGTACTAGTCCCTAAGTGCCGGTTAATAAAATGCTTGCTATGATATAGTATTGGAAACAGCTGGGGTGCAAATGCTCATCCTTGTAGTATCCGACTAGTAACACCTGTCAACACGTAAGTGACCCTTTTATTCCTACTCTCTGTTTTCTGGTTGTTAGACAATGCTTAATCCATCCCAGTACATTACTTCCTATCCAATATTCTAATAAATGAAATACTCCATGGATGTCCCTTGACTGATCGTTCCTTATCTGGGTTTTATTTATAGAGTCATAGAGTCATACAGCTTGGAAACAAACCTTTCAGCCCAACTTGTTCATGCTGATCAGTTTTCCCAAACTGAACTTGTTCCATTTCTCTGTGTTTGGCCTATATCCCTCTAAACCTTTCTTATCCATGTACCTGTCCAAATGTCTTTTAAATGTTGTAATTGTACTTGCCTATTTGACCACTTGTTTCTTGACTGCCAGTTTTTGTTCTAAAATTTTTATTGTTTAATTCCTTCTGCCATTTGAAGAACTTTGAGGTCAAAATATACCTTCATACGCAAGAGTGATAATTCTTGATTTTGAACTATGTATAGGTTTTCTACTATTTCACATCTCCTGTATTGACGAGTTGTTTATAACATGCCTGCAATCTTAGGTGCAAGCCTCCTGGAGTATGTAATTGCACTATTGCCAGGTGTGGACAGTAACAAATCTGACAAAGGCACTTCAGTAATTCCTACAACAATTCTGTGTCTTACAAATTCACACTTGAAGTCACCATGGTTGCATTTCCCCATGAATCTGTAGAGACCATTAATCAGATGAAACTGAATACCCTGGACACTAAACTCTTCTATTAAATATTATGCTTTCAAGAATTGTATTAGTTCTGAGATTGAACTAATTGTCAAAGGCTTTCAGTACCTCTCCAAAAGTTGCTTCTTTAACCCTTCAGTGAGCAACTTCATCAGTGATATTCCCAATTGTGTACAGGAGTGTATTTAATTGTAACTTCTGATTTAATATTTAATTTGCAAGTTATTTTGTATCTCAGATATTGTTTCCTGCAAGATGTCTGATTCTGAGTTGTATTTGGTCCATCTCTAAAATTAAGTCTCTCTGGCGATATTAATTCTGATACCATGTCTTCCTAATTTGATTTTATATTTTGCAGTAATAGCAGTGCTGTTGCTCTTTGCTGCTGTACTGGCCAGTTTCCCACATTTATCACCTCAAATAGAGAATTCCTACGCTCACAAGGCTAAATTAGAATAGTTCTTTAATGGCTTTACTGAGTGACTCTTAGCTCCCACTGCTTTAATAAATGATTCCTGATTAATCACAGTTTCGCTGAATGATTAAAGACTGAAAGAACTGCAGATGCTGCAATCAGGAACAAAAATAGAAATTGCTGGAAAAGCTCAGCAGGTCTGGCAGCATCAGTGAACAAAAATCAGAGTTAACACTTCGGGTCCGGTCACCCGTCAATGATTCCCTCTTCTCTAATGATTGCTACCCTTACTGCGACTCTTTTGAAGATCACCCACATTTTCTTTGTCCAGAGTAAATTCACCAAAACTTTCTATCTTCAGTAGGTAAGGTCTGCTTAAGGTTTTAATGTCCCTAATGTTATCATTTTAATTACTGACTTCACAACGTCCCCACAACTATGACATTGGATGATATTCTTTTCCTGGACTTGTACATCCATTTCTGCAAACTTGTCTTGTGATGGCCAGTTACTATGGTGGCAACACTTGATCTGAGCTGTAAGCACTTTTTTAACTTTTCACTTTACCAGCCTGGAATTAAAGATTCCCCTGATCCACCAGAGATTTTAAGCTTCATTTACATATGACCAGATAACTACCTAATTGAGAAAAATATCCATCTAATTCATTAATCTCTCTTAAGGAAGGAAATCTGCAATCTTTTCCCAGTCTGGTCTGCATACAAAAACATAGAAACTAGGTGCAGGAGTGGGCCATTTGGCTCTTTGAGCCTGCACCACCATTCAATATAATCATGGCTGGTACGCAATTTCAGTATCCCACTTCCACAAACTCTCCATACCCCTTGATCCTTTTCACAGCAAGGGCCATATCTGGCTCCCTCTTGAATACCTAACAAACTGGCCTCAACACCTTTCTGTGGGAGAGAACTCTACAGGCTCACAACTCTCTGAGTAAAGAAATTCTACCTCATTTCAGTCCTGAATGGCTTATCCCTTATTCTTAGACTGTGACCTCTAGTTCAGGACTTCACCAACATTGGGAACTTGCTTTCCACATCTAGCCTGTCCAGTCCCATCAGGATTTTATATATCTCTATGAGATCCCTCCTCATTCTTCTAAATTCCAGTGAGGACAAGCTCATTCGATCCAATCTTTCTTTATTTGTCAGTCCTGCCATCCCAGGAACCGGTTGTATTAGAAATAGTCAGCATGGCTTTGTGAGGGACAGGTCATGCCTCCCAAGCCTTACTGAATTCTTTGAGGATGTACCAAAACACATTGATGAAAGCAGAGCAGTAGATGTGGTGTATATGGATTTTAGCAAGGCATTTGAGAAGATTCCCCATGGTAAGCTCATTCAGGAAGTAAGGAGGCATGGGATTCAGGGAAATTTGGCTGTCTGGATACAAAACTGGCTGTCCAATAGAAGACAGAAAGTGGTAGTAGATGGAAAGTATTCACCCTGAAGCTCACTGACCGGTGGTGTTCCGCAGGGATCTGTTCTGGGACCTCTGCTTTTTGTGATCTTTATAATTGACTTGGATGAGGAAGTGGAAGAGTGGGTTAGTAAGTTTGCCGAAGACACGAAAGTTGGTGGAGTTGTGGATAGTGTGGAGGGCTGTTGTAGGTTGCAACAGGACATTGACAGGATGCAGAGCTGGGCAATGAAGTGGCAGATGGAATTCAATCTGGAAAAGTGTGAAGTGATTCATTTTGGAAAGTCAAATTTGAATGCAGAATACAGGGTTAATGGCAGGATTCTTGGCAGTGTGGAGGAACAAAGGGATCTTGGGGTCCATGTCCATAGATCCCTCAATGGTGCTACCCAGGTTGATAGGGTTGTAAAGAAGGCTTACAGTGTGTTGGCTTTCATTGGCATGGGAATTGAGTTTAAGAGCCGCAAGGTTATGCTGCAGCTCTATAAAACCCTGGTTAGACCACACTTGGAATATTGTGTTCAGTTCTGGTCGCCTCATTATAGGAAGGATGTAGAAAGGGTGCAGAGGAGATTTACCAGGATGCTGCCTGAACTGGAGGGCAGGTCTTATGAGGAAAGGTTGAGGGAGCGAGGGCTTTTTTCATTGGAGCGAAGAAGGATGAGAGGTGACTTGATAGAGGTGTGCAAGATAATGAGAGACATAGATAGAGTGGATAGCCAGAGACTTTTTCCCAGGGTGGAAATGACTATTACGAGAGGGCATAATTTTAAATGATTGGAGGAAGGTATAGGGGAGATATCAGAGGTAGGTTCTTTACACAGAGAGTGGTGGGCGTGTGGAATGCACTGCCGGCAGTGGTAGTAGAGTCAGATATTTTCAAGACTTTTAAACGACTCTTGGAAAGGCACGTGGATGATAGTATAACGTAGGGTATGCAGGGTAGCTTGATCTTAGTAGGATAATAGGTTGGCACAACATCGTGGGCTGAAGGGCCTGTACTGTGCTGTACTGTTCTATGTTCTATGTTCAGTCTGGTGAACCTTTGCTGGATTCCCTCAATGACAAGAATTTCCTTCCTCAGACTAGGAGACCAAAACTGCACACAATACTCAAGGTGTGGCCTCACCAAGGCCCCATATAACTGCAGCAAGACATCCTTACTCTGATACTCAAATCCTCTTTTTCGTTTCACGGGTTTTTCCATGGGAGAACTACGCCAAACTCAAATCCTCTCACTATGAAGGCCAGCATGCCATTAGCTTTCCTCACTGCCTGCTGCACCTGCATGCCAACCTTCAGCAACTGTTCCACCATGACACTCAGGTCTTGTTACACCTCAACTTTTCCTAAAATGCCACCATTCAGATAATGATCTGCCTTCCTGTTTTTGTCACCCAAGTGGATAACCTCACATTTATCTACATTATATTGCATTTGCCAACTATTTGCCCACTCAGCCAAGACACCCTGCAGCCTCTTAGCATCCTCCTCACAGCACACACTGCCACCCAGTTAAGTGTCACCTGTAATTTGGAGATATTGCATTCAATTCCTTTGTCCAAATCGTTAATGTATATTGTGAACAGCTGGGGCCCCAGCACTTTTCCCTACAATACCTCACTCATCACTGCCTGCCACTGTGAAAGGGACCAGTTATTCTCACTCTCTGCTTCCTGTCTTCCAATCAGTTCTCTATCCATGTCAATCTATTACCTCTGACATCATGAGCTTTAGTTTTGCTTACTAATCCCTTGTGTGGAACCTTGTCAAAGGCTTTTATATACTAAATACACTATATCAACTGATTCGCCCCTTGTGCACTCTACTGGTCACATTCTTAAAAAATTCCAAAAGATTTGTCAAGCATTGGTTTCCCCTCAGTGAATCCATGCTGACTTGGGCTGAGAGACAATAGGGTCTGCAGATGCTGGAAGCCAGAGTCTATAGGTGTGAGGCTGGAAAAGCACAGCAGGTCAGACAGCATCCAAGGAGCAGCTGAGTCAATGTTTCAGGCCAAAACCCTTCGTCAAGACTGGGAAGGGGGCGGGGGCAGCCCAGAAATAAATACAAGGACGGGGGTGGGACTGGGGGAAGAGTAGGAGAGATGGTCACAGGTAGCTGCAAGTAGGGGGTTATTGTGATTGTTCCATGGGAAGGGTGGAGTGGATAGGTGAGTAGGAAGATGGACGGGTTGGTCAGGTCAGGAAGGGGAGAGAAGAAAATGGTATAAGGCTGGGAGTAGAGGGATTTTGAAGCTGGTGAAGTCAATGTTGAGGCCATTGAGCTTTAAGCTCCCAAGGTGAAATATCAGGTGTTGTTTCTTCAGGTTATGCTTGCCTGACAGTGGAGGAGGCCAAGGATGGACACGTTGCCAGGGGAGTGGGAGGGGGAATTAAAATGTATGGCAACCGGAAGGTTGGGTTGGTTGTTGTGCGAAGAGTGCAGATGCTCTGCGCACTGGCCCCAGAGTCTGTGTTTGGTCCCCCTGATATAGAGGAGACCACATCAGGAGCAACGGATGCAATAGATCAGGTTGGATGAAGTGCAGGTGAATATCTGCCGAATCTGGAAGGATTGTTTGCGGCCTTGGACACAGGTGAGAGGGGAGATATGGGGGCAGGTGCTGTACCTCTTGCAGTTGCAGGGAGAGGCACTGGGTGTGGTGGAGGGGTTGGTGGGGAGTGCAAAACTGACGAGGCAGTCATGGAATGAACGGTCCCTGCAGAATGCGGACAGGGGTGGGTGGGAAATTTTTTTTTGGTGGTGCGGTCTGATTGTAGGTGGCGGAAATATCAGTGGATGATGCATTGGATTCAGAGGTTGTTGGGGTGATACATGAGGACTAGGGGACTCAATCATTATTGCTGTCGAGGGGAGGGGGTTTGAGGGCAGAAGTGTGGGAAATGGAGGAAATGTGGTTAAGGGCATCCTTAATTACAGAGGAGGGGAAACTATGGTCACTAAAGTATGAGGATATCTGGGATGCCCTGAAGTGGAACACCTTATCCTGGGAGCAGATGTGACAGAGGCAGACGAATTGGGAGCATGGAATGGCATTTTTGCAGGAGGGTGAAGAGAGGAGTGTAGTCGAGGTAGTTGTGGGAGTCGGTGGGTTTGAAATGGATGTTGGTGGTGAGTCGGAGATGGAGAGTTCTTGTCACGACTTTCCAAATGCTGACACCGCTTTCCAAATACATGATTCTATGATTCCCACAGTGACTCTAACTAACTTCTGAAATGATCTGGTGAACTATTTGGTTGTGCTACAGTAGTGATTCACCAACATCTAATATCAGGCAATTAGGGATGGAGAGTAAAATGCTGGTCCTGCCAACGATACTCAGATCCTGTCATTGATTAAACAATCCACCAAGTTCTCACACTGAGGAAGCTAATGAGTCCATGACGCTTGGGGAACCCAGTTTACAGCAGTTAAAATTCAAAAGCTCAAAGGCAGCATTATCAGCACATTTAAACTTCCTACCAGTTTCCTTGGATCAGGTTGGTTGTCCATCAACTTCATTAAAAGACAGATATGGGTCAGTTTGCATCTGGGACAGATTTCTGAGACGTTAACTCCCTGCCAGTCCTTTTTCTTTATTCTATTTTTAGTCTCTTGTCTCTGTTCTGTTGGCCTTCCTGTATTGGGGTTGGGAACTCTAACATTCTGATTCAGAGGCAGGTACGTTACCATTGAAATAAAACTCACTACATACTTTTCTAGCAAGAATCAAATTGCAGGTTTGAGCAGAAGATTTCTGTGCCATATTATTTTTGGAACACATGCCAATGCTATAATTTATTTTAACTACATTATTATCAAAAAACTTTCTTCATCATCGTTGTCTGGTTAGGAAGTGTCACAATAGCTATATCCTGAGCTTTTGTTTCTGTGGCAGCATCAACATTATTCGGTTATGACAATTACGTATTTTATTTTTCTCTCTGGTTAAGGGGTAACATTCAGTATAATATGATTGATAAATGATTATAATAGGAGGAAAAGAAACTGCAGAATCCTAACCAGTCGGGAAGAAGAAATTTGGCACATTCTTTGTCCCAGACATTTTGGTTCCAACACACGACTCTGTCAAAATACCTTTCTGAAGCCTGTAATATTTGAATTGTGAAAGTAAGTGGTAATTCCCACAAGCTTATATATTGCAAGGATATGGTATTTCAGAAGGAGGCCACAGCTGTGTGAGTATGCCCTCTCAGCTGCCTCAGATATTAAGAATTAGCAGATATTGCAACAAAATATTATTAAATTATATTATGAATGAATCTGAATGAAACTATTACCTAGCATAGCTGAGAAATGAGGGTGTGGTTGAGAGGCAATTCCAGCATTACTTAACATTGGCTCATATCATACCTGACCTAAGAGCACTTAATTCTGTCATCAAATTCAGTAAACAGAGACAGTATACATTTCAGTCCTTAGCACACTACGCAGTGTGAGAATGTTAAATCATCTTACACTTAAACAAAGGTGTTCCAATCCTTGACTGTGAAATCTGGGCTACAATGTTACTGCAAGGGAATGAGATGCATTGGTTTAGAACTTCATAGCCCTACCTTTTTCTTTATGAAAAAGGAAAAGAAATCGCAAAAGTTGTTAACACAGATTTGATTCAATTGTGAAATGTAAAAGTGACCTTTAGTGCATTTTGGTTAAATCTGTCAGGCGTATTCAAGTTGTAACAATGTTTATGCTGTGTAGGTGGAAAAGAAAAAATGTGTCTGAAGTTTGATGACATGTATACTTAGTGGTTTCATACCGTCGCCTTGCTAATTACATTTGGCACACTTCTATGATAGCAGTCTACACTAAAGTGGTGTAGACTGTAAGTTAAACAATGGGGGCCAATTTTATTTTCATGTCTACATAGGACAGGCAATAGCAGACCAGGCTCACTGCTTACCTAATGTTAGAACTGGAAACCTAGAGAGGGGAGTCCAGCAAATCTTTAATGAAACCCACCCATTACAAAGATGTTAGAAAGGTGGTGAGTTGAGGGGCAAGGAATGGAGACAGGCAATGTAATGGGGGAGTACCATAGATATTGGCATCAGGATACTTCTTATGGGACAAAGAAGGGGGGTACCATTACTTCCTAATCGAACAAAAGTTGACGAAAAACACCTCATTGGCCGATATATCTTTTACTGTACGAGACCTAACTCAGCTTCCACAGTCGCCAAAATTTCCTTGGAGTCCTCAACATGAATATAAAATAAGTGAATATAAAAAAAATTCTCAATTTGATTAGGTACAGGTCATTTCCAGTTGGAGTGTTGGTTTCCTTAATAAGGGCCTATCCATAAAATGGGCAGTACCTGATCAAGGGATTCAACGTTGGGCCCACTGAAAGGCAACTCCCTTTCATTGCTGCTGGCTCCCTGACACCTCTCCCCATTGCGTCCCTCGCTCGGTGAATCCTCTCCCAACATTATACTTGATTGTGGCCTGATTCATTCCTTGATCATGACTGATGCATAAGCAAGCTGGAGAGTTCAAATTCAACAAGATCTGGATAATATCCAGGCTTCAGCTGACAAATGGCAAGTAACATTCTCATGACACAAATGTCAGGCCATGACCATCGCCAATAAGAGACAATCAAACCACTACCCCTTGACAGTTAATAGTGTTACCGTTACTGAATCTCCTACTATCAACATCCTTGGAGTTACCACTGACCAAAAACTCAACTGGATCCTCAAAATAAACACAGTGGTTACAAAAGCAGGTCAGAGGATAGGAATACTATGGCAGGTAACTCACCTCCTGACACCCCAAAGCCTGTCCACCATCTATAAGGCTCAAGCCAGGAGTGTGATGGAATACTCCCCACTTGTCCGGATGGTCACATCTCCAACAACATTCAAGAAGCTCTACATTATCCAGGACAAAGCAGCCCCCATTGACTGGCACCCCACCCATTCACTCCATCGCTGACACTCAGTAGCAGCAGTGCGTACTATTTACAAAATGCGCTGCAGAAATTCACCAAAGATCCTCAGACAGCACCTTCCAAATCTATGACCACTTCCATCCACAAGGACAAGGACAAGGACAGTAGATGCATGGGAACACAATCACCTGCAAGTACCCCTCCAAAACACTTACCATCCTACCTCGGAGTTATATCACCATTCCTTCACTGTGACTGGGTCAAAATCCAGGAATTCCCTTTAGAACAGCATTGTCTACCCACAGCTGGTTGGACTGCAGTGATTGAAGAATGAGCTCGCCACCACTTTCTCAAGAGCTACTAAGGATGGGCAATAAATGCTGGCCAGTCAGTGATGGCCGCGTCTCACAAATGAATTTCAAAAAAACTCTCCAGTTGCACTACTGAGATACAAAACTGCCAACCTCTGATTGGCTGACACTCTCAGCTGGTGGGGCTTCCACCCCTGGAATTTAGATTCTGGTAAAAGGCCCACTGCTGGCCTTAGCTGGCCTGATTGATTTGTAATCAATTTGCTAGGACAAGAGGGCATAGCCTCAAGATTAGAGGGAGCAGATTTAGGACTGAACTGAGAAGGAATTTCTTCACCCAGAGGGTTGTTAATCTGTGGAATTCCTTACCCAGTGAAGTAGTTGATGCTACTTCAGTAAACGCTTTTAAAAAAAAAGGTAGATTTTTTTTGAACAATAAAGGAATTAAGGGATACGGTGAGAACGCGGGTAAGTGGATCTGAGTCCATGAAAGGATCAGCCATGATCTTATTGAATGGCAGAGCAGGCTCGAAGGGCCAGACGGCCTACTCCTGCTCCTAGTTCTTGTGTAATTTAGCAGGTTTTCCGAAAAATGAGGCAGTACAGTTCTCTCCGCAGCTTTCCAGATGACAGGCCAAACCCCTGATGCCTCAACAAGATTCCACCCAAATGTGTGAATTCTGATACAAACAGTAAGATAAGGATCAATGAACCATGTCCATTTTGGTTCACTGGCTTAGTGTAGACCTTACTACAGAAATCCATTAAGTGTACTGTCCTTTCATGTTTCCAGTTTACTTTGGATAGCTTTGGTGTTCCCAAAATTTGGTTTCCTCGAGGCAACTGTTTGTCTGCTTTGGCTGGCTGAATGTGCCACTCCAGCATCATTGTAATGAGGGTCATTGCCCAATATTGGACTTCACCACTGATGTGCAGAACACGTAGCCTGTGATACTCTTTTTTCTAAAAATGGATTACTCAAATGTTCATCCCATGGTATACACCGAAAGTGGAGAACAAAATTTGTTCCGATAGCAATTTTGTGCCTGTGTGTGACATCCTCTGTCACTTTCATTTGAAATATTAACAAAGTAATTTATACATCCCAAATATCACTTCATTGAAAAAGTAGAAAATGCTTGGTGGTGTGGATAATTTCAGCATTCTAGTTCTTGAACTAGAAATAGAACTAGAATGCTGCCATTGAAGGTTTGAAAATTTACTAATCATTTGCCTCTAAACTATACATTTATTGTGAAAACTAATAGATGGATTTTAACAAAATCTAATACACAGATAGGGTATGGCTGTACCCTATCCTTGTCCAATATAAGCTCGCAGTAAATTGTCAGCCCACTTTTCAAGGGTCTTAGAGTAAAATGAGCAGCTGATTCTTCAGTAACTAGTTTTGAACTATTAGCAAAGATAGGTTTTATCCCAGAAAATGCTAGGGAATGATGGTAAACTGTAGACATGACGGTGGAGGCTGCCCGATGATGTTGTTGGTGGCTTCATTAATGTAAGAGTTTGTTGTCCTGATAGGACTGAAGTCTTTTTTCTCAGAATAAGGCATTGGTTCTTATTTTTTGTGTGTGAAAGTGTACCTATGAAAGATATGATCTGTCTGGTTAGCACACAAACAATACTTTTCACTGTATCTCAGTACGTGTGACAATAATAAAGCAAATCAAAATCTCCCTGTTATTTGCATTGTTATACATGACACAAAGTATGACACCAGCTCAAGATTAGTATGCACATGGAATCATTGCCAATAGGATCTTCTATAATTATGGAACGAGTGAATAATTTTGAATGGATGTTAACTGTGGTACTGACAGAAATGACAGGGGCCCTTTTCTCAGAATATTTGTTTGCTTTTGCTGCCTGT
Organism: Rhincodon typus; assembly: GCF_021869965.1. Classification (NCBI taxonomy): domain Eukaryota; kingdom Metazoa; phylum Chordata; class Chondrichthyes; order Orectolobiformes; family Rhincodontidae; genus Rhincodon; species Rhincodon typus. The sequence continues at coordinate 50,516,091 of NC_063341.1, read as the reverse complement.
TCCATGGATCACTATCCCATGTGTGGCTGTGTTCTCCTTGTTACTGAGCCACAATCAGGACAGGTATTCAAAATTGGCAGAAAGTGTGTATGCGCAGCCTCATGACAATTCTCATTGATTCCTATCCTCCCAAAGACAATCTTCAAAAGCGTCAACGCCACTTAGATCAACTTGGAATGTGATTCTGAGGGGTGGTGTTTGATATTGTCCCATTAGATATTGAAGTTAAGCATAGCTGAATAGTTATATAATCCATGGCCTCTTCCTATTCAGTGTCACTACTTTCATGTTTATGTCACTTTGCGTTTCAATTTATTTTGTTTATTGCCAGTGACCACACAAAAGGTTGATTGTAGTACATTAGGAAAGAAATAATTAATGTAACCAGAATGTCATCTGTCCTTGGGAAAGGGTGTGAATCCTTAACATTAATAAAGCTCAAATTTTGATAATCCACTCCAAGTTTTCATGAACCATTTTCCATGAGAACAAAGGAGCATCCTTGTATATTGCTATTCTTAAACTAATGATTGACCCATTTTTTGTTTTCTAACATTTTGGTATTTAATTGAGGGTCCATCATCAAATGCTGTACTTTATTCTATTATATTGCCTGAAGTCATAAATCCTGAATTGAATTTGCTTTGAAATGTATCTCATGTTTCTGAAATCATATTGGCTACCTGTGCAAGTTACTTTGGGCAATAAAGTAAAATAGGCTATATTGGATCTGCTGCTCGGTAACTTTGTGACATTTAAGTCAATATATATGGAAAAAAACTGCAGAGATGTATGATGTGAGGCTGATTGATATATCATAGTTTTCCCTCTTATCCACAGTCAAAACTGTCCTCACTGAATGAAAAAAATGTATACAACGTGGGAAGAGTTAGCGCATGGCATAGAATGATGCAACATTTCAAATAGCAAATCAAAAGTTTTAGTAAATATATTAATTTGATGTGTTGATTGTACTTACTTGCTTTGGAGGTCTGCCACAACATGTCCAAACAGGCTGCTTGAAAATAAAATTGAAAACTTGTAAAATGTGAGAAGTGACATTGTCATTCCTAACTAGGATTCAAGCAGATATTAACACACAGATGTATTGTTCTGGAAAATCTCTAAGATCGTAATATATATACAATATGTACCTGTGGTGATATTAGTTTATTTGTTCTTTTTCTATGATACAATAATAATCTGGATTTAAGTGAATTCATTAATTATGTGCAACTTCATTGCTCAGAAGTATAGAAATAAGTAAACATAGAGCTCAGTACAGTGGACACCTCAGTCACACCCTGTTAAATAAATGGTACTACAATTTTGCAGCCTTTCTTTTAAACTTTTCCCAGCCTGTTTGATGCTCAGCAACTACAGTTCTGAAACAAAGATCTTTCTATTAATAGCAGGAGCCTCACTGAAGTGGGTTCAGGCCAATTCGTGATAAACAACATGCTCTGAAAACTCTGCTCACATTTTGACAGCCAAGACAAATTCGAGGCTATTCCTGACATTCTAAAGCAATCAATAACATTATAAGTAAAACAATACTCAACATTCTAATAAAAAGTCAATTTGCATAGTTTCCCAATATTACTAAATCCTAATATTGACTTTAAAAAAGGTTCATGATCTGGATCAAAATCAACATCTTTCCCAAAAACAATATTTGCAGAGCCACTGAAAACCATTTTCTGTTGGGAGAAATCTTCTGCCTTTCTAAACTGAGATTCTTTAGCAGTCAATTAAAGACAAATTAAGTTTTTTTTTAAACTGAGCCTTGATTCCATTTTAAAGCGCAAGTGATGAAGCAAATTATTTTTACAAGCTAATTTTCATCTCCAGGTCTATGTCTGTTCTAGGGTCAGATTGATGAGAATCCTGTTTGAATCGTGAAATATAAACAGCATTTGATTCACTGATTTTAATTCATTAAAATATTAATAATAAATTAATTGATTAAATAATTCCATATCCAAATCCAGACATGTTCAGTGACCAAGCCACTGTTAGGAAAGCTTTGCGTAAGTCAAATTTAAATGGTTTGTGGATAATCTGACAAATAGTAACTCCTAGTCACTTCAATATGCCTTCTTTAATGTAAAGCATGACATCCAGCAATTGCGTACAGTTCTGGTCGCCACATTACCAAAAGGATGTGGACGCTTTGGAGAGGGTGCAGAGGAGGTTCACCAGGATGTTGCCTGGTGTGGAGGGCGCTAGCTATGAAGAGAGGTTGAGTAGATTAGGATTATTTACAATAGAAAGACGGAGGTTGAGGGGGGACCTGATTGAGGTCTACAAAATCATGAGAGGTATAAACAGGGTGGATAGCAAGAAGCTTTTTCCCAGAGTGAGGGTCTCAATTACTAGGGGCCATGATTTCATGGTGAGAGGGGAAAGCTTTAAGGGAGATATGCATGGAAAGTTCTTTACGCAGAGGGTGGTGGGTGCCTGGAACGCGTTGCCAACGGAGGTGGTAGAGGCGGGCACGATAGCGTCATTTATGATGTATCTAGACAGATACATGAATGGGCAGGGAGCAGATGGATACAGATCCTTGTAAAATAGGTGACAGGTTTAGATAGAGGATCTGGATCGGCGCAGGCTTGGAGGGCCGAAGGGCCTGTTCCTGTGCTGTAATTTTCTTTGTTCTTTGTTCTTTTTTCTTGGATTGCTTTCAAGACCTGGTCACCAACCACACATATTTCCTCATAATACAATCAGAGGTCAGCTTGCTCATTTTCCTTTGGCCAGATGATCATCCATCAGTCCAGCATCAAACAATGTAAAGTAATTCATAAAAAATAACGTACTGCACACACTGTGGAAAGTACTCAGCAAGACTCAACAGATCTTGCAGCATCTATGGAGAAACAAAGCTAACATTTCAGGTTATAACTATTGGTTGGACCAGGGAGTTATTTCAAATAAACAGATTAAAGTGAGTACAAGAAAAGAATAACAGAGAGGTCAGTGATTGAGCAGCAGGAATGCAATTGCTATATGTTGAAAAGTGTTGATGTTTAAGGCAAAATGACATGATAATGAGATAAATTAGTTAAATAAAAGCAGCGTCCAGAAGATCTGTGAATTGTTAGAGCAGAAAAGTGGAAGGTAACATGGAAGATCGGGCAATATGAACAAGACACGCATGGAACAGTGATCTAGTGGAAGAAGGTCAGCAGAAATCACACATATCCAGTCAGCTGTCTGTGTACCAATAAGTGATCGCGAGCTGAAGGTCCAGGACCTTCCTATCATGTTGCATCCATCTGACACTACCTGATAATAAAAGCAATACACTGTGGATGCTGGCGATCTGAAATAAAGCTAGAAAATCTTCACAAATGCTTCCAAACTTTTGAGTTTTTGTAGCATCTTCTATTTTTAGTGATATTACCTGGTGTTTGGAAAACTTAAACTAGAAATTTTTTGACAGATTATCTCAGATGCAAATTTTATCAAGGCTTCTTTCCCAGCAGGCTTTGAGAGACCTTTGAGAGTCTTGGCACCCAACATTGCTGCAAGCTGGAAAATGTTGGACTGTTCTCCCACTTCCCGCATGCAGTTCTGGAATCCATTGCATAGAAGGGATGAGATTGTGCTGGAGTGGGTGCAGAGATTGACCAGGATGTTACCTGGGCTGGAGGGTCTTAGTTATGAAGTGAGAATGGATAGCCTGGAATTTGTTACCCTTGGAGCAGAGGAGAACGATGGGGGAAATGATCGAGATGTATAAAATTATGAGGGGCATGGATGGGGTAGACAGGAAGAAATCTATTGCCTTGGTGGAGGGGGCATAGATTTAAGGTAAGGGACAGGAAGTTTAGAGGGGATGTGAGGAAAAGGTCTTTCATGCAGAGGATTGTGGGAATCTAGAACTCACTACTTATAAGGGTGGTAGGAGCAAAAACCCTCATAACATTTAAGAAATAATTTGGTGCACATTCGTGATGCCAAGGCATACATAGCTATGGGCCAGCTGCTGAAAACTGGAATTAGAATAGTTAGATGGTTATTTTTGACTGGCACAGAGTTAATATGCCAAAGGTCAGTTTTCTATCTTGTGAACCTCTGTGACTCTTTGACACTCTGTTAAATATGAGAAACAAGGCTTGAACTGCAGGAGCTTTCTGCACTGCAATATCCATTCCCTGACCCAGCACCAATACTATTGTAAAGTGAGTGGGAATAATCCCACTCTATTTCCTAGATTCTTCGAGTTAATTTATTAGTGCAAACAGAAAATAAAAGCAATCGGATTTGGTACCAGCATATGTTAAATTAATGAAAATAATCAGAAAGCTAAGACAAGTTCGATTTTAAGAAAAACTAAGGCAGATGACATTAAATCCAGGAAGTAATGAACACGATGTAAATTATGGAACAACATATAGTTCAAGTTTGACAGCAACCTCATGTAATGTATGAGCGAAACATTTGAATTGAAACATGGAATCTCAACACGTGCTACAGGGAGGAGTTGGCAGCAAGAGATAAAATTCTTCTCAACTACCCTGGGGTTGCCAGCTAAATAATAGGATAAACATGTTGGGTTTAATATATTCTTTTCACTCCTAGCTATTGACATTCTTAAATTTATGAGTTCTACGGCTAAACTTACATATGAAATAGAAACCATAAGAAATGTTTCAACAGCATCTGCTTTTGGAAAGCAAAACAGGTTACCGAGCACTGGAACCAGTTCATGTCATTTAAAACACCAAAGTTCTCATGGCATGTTTATATATTTATATGTGATGGCTTGCAAAAAGACAAAAAGCTATTTGTTAAAGGAATTGTTTGACTTTTTTTTAACAACAAATATTGTCAGCTCTTTTATTTGTTTTATTTGGTATATATCAAAGGAGTCTTTGCCCTCAGGGAGTAGCTGAACTATCCTGTCAAACTAGTTAATCTTGTGTCAACACATTTGTTTCACATCGTGTATTAATAAAAAGAAATCATAAAAATAAAATGCCACTTCAAAGCTGACATTAAGCACCAGTCAGACCTCTTTAAAGCATCTCAGTTTAGTAGGGTCAAAGATTTCTACCAACACAAAATGACCCTGACTAAAAATATGATAAGAAATGTGAATATAAATGGAAACTCGTTCAGTTCTCCACAGTCAATTAGGCCATCTGCTCTCATATCAAGAGGCTTTAAATGTAAATTCCGTTTTAAAACCTAAAAGCGGATATTGAAGTGATGTTTAATATTTTAGAAATCACAACATTCCTTAAAAGTAGCAAAAGGAAGTTGCACTGAAATCTACAAACTCTCAATAGAGATCCTATTTTCAAATACTCCAAATGACTCTGCAATGAGCTGTGGCGAGAAGGAATAACTACTCTAGCCAAGAGATAGTAAGAACTGCAGATGCTGGAGTCAGAGATAACACAGTGTGGAGCTGGAGGAACACAGCAGGCCAGGCAGCATCAGAGGAGCAGGAAAGTTGACGTTTTGGGTTGGGACCCTTCTTCAGAAATGCCCCAATTCTGAAGAAGAGTCTCAACCTGAAACGTCAACTGTCTTACTACTCTAGCCAAGATTCTTTCTGAGAAACTGATGTAGAGCACTTTGAGGAGGCTTTTCTTCTTTTCTGCCCTGACCATGGTGCATTAGAATAAAATTCAATAATTTACTTTTGTAGAAATGGACTGCATTCGGTATCCAAGATATGACACGTGATTTGTGCGCAATCCAGAAACTTGGGCTAACAAACCCATGAAAACCAGACTATCACACTTTGCATGCCAATAATTCTTATTTGGTCTTCTCCTCCATGTGAATTTTATCAACTGGGAGGTTCAGAAAGTCCTTGTATTTTTCAATAATTGCTAAATTAGAATATCAAGCCTTTAAGTATCTACAGTTTAAGAGATGCAAAATAATGGATTAATGACAAGCATATAGTTAGGTTGTGAGCTTCCAGCACTTGTTGTAGTACAATGTGCATGCAAATTTAAAGGACATTTTAAATTATGATCACTACACCCCAAAATAAGTATCAGTCCAATGATGTTTTATGCAGTCTGAAGGAGCAGTGATTGTGATGTATTATTCTTAGCCCCCATTGATAATTATCTGCATATAGTCTTACCTTCAAATAACAACCCCACACTGGTGCCACGTAATCAAAGCTACCAAAAAATATCTAATCAGTATTGGTAATGATATAAGCGGTAAATAAAAAGGAAGAATTTGAATTTATGTTGTTCCTGTCTTGACCGTAGGATGTGTCAAAGTGCTTGACAGCCAAGTATTTTTAAAGTATGCTCACTATAGTAATAGAGACAATTTGGCAGCTCCCTTGTGTACTGCAAGGCCCCACAGCAGCAATGAACAAAATTAGCAGGTTATCTTGGTTAAGAGATAAATGCTAGCAGAGCATTAGGAGGACTTATGGCTCTTCTTCAAAAGATACTGTGGGATCTTTTATACCGATTTAAGTGAGCAGACAGGAGCCTCTCTGCTCCTATGATGCTGCTTGGCCTGCTGTGTTCATCCAGCCCTGCACCTTGTTGTCTCGGATTCTCCAGCATCTGCAGTTCCTACTATCGCTCATTATGGTATCGTGTGTTTGTCTGAGAACAAACCTGTTGGACTATAACCTGGTGTTATATGATTTTTGACCTCATCCAAAAAAAAGCAATTCTGGCACTGGAGAACCCTTTCAATACTGTGCCTGAGTGTAGCACTGGATGCTGTATTCACGTGCTTTAGAAGTGAAGGAAGATTGCATATATCTATAATTTATGTTGAAAACTGTGCTAATGTGTGCCAGGTTAATTATTTGTTTTTGCATCAGCGGTTTATATTCAGAGCTGTTACTAAATGTCAGTTTTGAGTTGTGTCAGCTTTTATGAAGTTGTTGATTAACTTCGGTCAGTCCTCTAGGTTGGCATGTATGATGAGGAAATACCTATACCTGGAGCAAATACTTCTTTAAATGGAATTTGATCTGACCAGGTTTGCTGTTGTATTAAAAATTCATATTTTTGTAAGCCTGTGGGCATTGGAGATCAAATATCTTGAACTAACTTTTTAATCAAAATCCAGAGAAACTATGCTGGTAAATAAAGTTTTAAGTATCATTTAAGAAATAATAAATGTTTAGGTATTGCGTACTGAAATGGGGATAGAGAACTTATTTTGAAACATGATGTCATGTATAGTGTTCTTGCCAATAAACATGGAGAAAGAGTGTAAATTCCATGGATCCAATTTAAAAAACCACAGGAGACACAAAAGCTTTACTCTTAACAAAGGATACATTATAAAGACTTCATCATTGCAGCTGGTTACAATCCAAACCTGATGAGCAATTGCCCACTTCAATGCATTGTCTCTCATTGCTTGCCACCCCTCCTCTATCAAAATAAACAGCATTTTAAAATTCACAATACAACAGTTCCAACTTAGAAATAAAGTCCTGCCGATAAATATTTGTTGTTACTGATAACTTATCTCTGATTTCATATTTGAAATGTTTAAAGGACATAGTGTCTAGCGACAAATTCTAAGTGGTAATTAAGACATTTTGGCTTATAGTACTCAGTTTATACCAAGCAAAAGAGGGATCTTGTGGTGTGGTGGTAATGTCCCTACATCTGGACTAGGAGGCCCAGGCTCAGGTCCCACCTGCTCCAAAGCTGTCCAACATGTGTGAATAGACAGAATTAAAATAGCCATATCAATCAAGAGCAGACAGTTATTGTTGGATAAATGTGTGCACAGCTGCCTTCCAAGCAATTGACTCATGCTTAATTCCCGACTATTGTGTTTTGCACAGTTTTGAAGGGCAGTGGCAGTGTCCCTGTTCTGAGCCAAAAGACCTGGTTTCATGTCCCATGTTCTCCAGACATGTATCAGAGCACACACAGCATCTGAGGAAGGGTCACCAGACCCGAAATGTTAACTCGGTTTTTTCCTTCACAGATGCTGCCAGACCTGCTGAACATTTCCAGCAACTTTGTTTTTGTTCCTGATTTACAGCATCCGCAGTTCTTTCAATTTTTATTATGTATCAGAGCATGTCTGAACAGGTTGATTAAAAGTCTCTGTACCAAGCGAAATGAGAAGTGGCATTTTCTAATTCATTGGATTTTATGACCATGTCAGTTCATTAGAAGTGCTCATAATTATAGCTGTGCATTTAGTATTAGTATTGTTGAGGTTGGTTGGCTCGCCGAGCTGTTTTGTTGGTCCGCAGGAGTTTCATTACCGTGCTGGGTAACATCCTCAGTGCAGCCTCTGATGAAGCATCGGTCTGTTTTCCCGCCTGGTTTTTAAACTCTGGGGTCCGTTGCGATGGATTGCCTCCCTTGCGGGTTTCCTCTATAGTGGAATGTATATGGGGTCGAGTTCAATGTGTTTGTTAATAGCCTGCTTCATGGAGTGCCATGCTTTCAAGAATTCTTGTGCTTGTCTCTGCCTAGCCTGTCCCAGGATCTTGGTGTTGTCCCAGTCGAACT
>NC_063341.1:50373445-50502602 GCF_021869965.1 Rhincodon typus | reverse complement strand
GAAAGGTTTGGAGGGATGGATGGATACATTTTTCTGAAGAAGGGTCCCGACCTGAAACGTCAACTTTCCTGCTGCTTTGATGCTGCCTGGCCTGCTGTGTTCCTCCAGCTCCACACCTTGTTATCTCGGACTCCAGCATCGGCAATTCTTACTATCTCTGAGTGAATAATCCAGCATGTTATTTATGTAATATTTCAGTCTCTCATCTTCACTGATTGCTCTATAACCTTGGTGAAGTCGGTCTGCTTTTTCTTGTCAATTGCTGACATATAATTTTCATAACTATCCTGTCCATCTCTTCTTTCTTAGTACATTCAAAGGCAGCACGTTCTCTTTGTATGACTGCTGTAGTTTTAGTATCCATGTCCCTTCCTGTGGTTTCCTTTTCTGAAAAGTCCTTATACATTCACTTAACGCAACTCGTCTCCCATTTGATTTCCAGCAATTTACTTTGGTATGTCCACTCTTATTACAATGAAAGCATGTTAATTTCTTTACACTACTTTTCACTTCTAGCCTTTCTCCTTTATTACATTGATATTCTTCAGTTTTTTTTAAACAAGCTCCAGTTCTATCCACCAATTTTCTACATCTCCTAATTTCCTTGTGGATTGTCATATGACCATTGTCAGACTTGTAATTGTCTATGAGAAATATCATAGGTATCTGCTGTAAAGGCTGCTTCTCTGACCTTGAGGACTTGACACTCATCTAAATAAGTTCTTCAAAGTTACAGGAATGCTATTTCTGAATTCTTCCATAATCATAATTTCCCTTACATTCTCAATTTATTTTCTCTAGCTTGAGTGATCGAAATTACTGATCTGACTACATTTCTTTCTCCCTTGCAAATTCCACAAATGTTGGATTAGGTTTTTCTTTCTTGTATTCTTAAATTTCAATTGACAAGTTTCAGGCACAAGCACATAAGCATTTCCTCTTTGACAGTCTCATATTTTGCAGATTGTTCTCCTGTCAAAGTCATATATGCTGCCACAGCTGTACTTGTCAAAACTCCCTGCAACATTAAGGTCGACACCTCTTTTGGCCATTTCATTTGTATGGCTGTCTTCTCAAGTGCCGTAAAATATCTTTTGACTCTATCCTCATTAAATTTATGAACAAAACATAGACTCTTAATTCAATCAAATCCATCATTGGAATCAGAATCATCATCTGAGCTATTATCTCTTTCTTCCCTCAAGAGCAGACAATGACCTAGTGGAATTATCCAGAGACCCAGGTAATGTTCAGGGGATCCAGGTTCAAATCCCTGCTATAGCAGGTGGTGGAATTTGAATTCAATAAGTCTGGAATTAAGAGTCTAACAATGAAATCATTTTAGGGGAAAAACCTCCCTAGTTCATTGATGTTCTTTAGGGATGGAAATCTGTCATCCTTACCTGCTCTGGTCTAATGTGTGACTCTAGACCTGCGGAAAGGTAGTTGACTCTTAACTGCTCTCTGGGTAATTAGGGATGGACAATAAATGCTGGCTTTGCCAATAATGCCCAAATCCTTTAAATTGTTTTTAAAAATTCATACAACGCAGTCATACAGTCTTTCAGCCCATCAAATCTGCATCAGTCAAAAATGTCAATTTAACTATCCTAATCCCATTTCCCAGCACTGGGCTCATAACCTATAAGTTTTTTTTCCCTAACTGATGTTATCTAACTTTCTTCTCCCTGTGGAATTCAGGTTTTCTTAATTCAGTCTCCCTACCTATTATCCTGTGTTTTACTCTTTCTCTCTCCTTTAATTCCAATCTTTTTATTTCCCTTTGTCTCTGTCTAAGTTCAGTTCTTTTGTTCATTTTTAACTGTATCTTAGTGAATTCCAGTTGTGAAACTCCAGTTTCAGGGGTTCCCCTCTTCCAATTCTAAATTTAATGCAATCAGTTGAAGTAATTGATCCTGCTTTAACTTCTACTTTCAGTTTAACTTCCAAACCCCTCAGTTTTGCCTGAGCCAAAGATTTTAAACAATCCATAGTTGTGACATCCACTTCCAGAAAGCTCTTAGCAATGTTGGAAACCATCTTCAAATGTTGTGCAATAAACCTCCTTCCACACACCTGTTTTTTTGCCTCAGCACCACCTGTGGTCACTATATTCAAAGATCCCAGACAAAACCCAATTATTATGATCTAGTTCCCCAATTGATAGGGAGTTGATGTTCATACCAGAAAGTCAAACCCCCATAGAGTCCTGGCTGGAGAGAGTTTTCTTTTATTTTTGTTTCTAAAGAGATCATTCATTAAACATAAGTATGCAAAATAAAAATTGATTAACAACAGAAATGGAGATAAATAAGAGGATAAATATTCCATTAATACACAGATTATAAGCTTTATATACATGCTTCTGTCTCAAATGACTTCCCAGCACAGACTGAAAACAACAGTCAAAGTTCTCCTCCTAAGCCCTCTGTGTAGTTTCCAGGATCTCTGGGTAACTGCCTCTCACTTGGAATTATGAGTATTATAGTTTTTAAAACCTAATTGTTATATCCTAATGCACCTAGGTAAAAAGTGCTGTGGAAACACAGCTCTCAACATTCAATGAAGCATCCCTTTTGCTTTCCAAGTCCTTCTGATCTCCATAACTCTTATACTTTCGAAGTCCTTTCAATTCTTTACTACATACACAGAGCAATAAACATATTAATTATTCAGTATTTCAATCACTGGTTAGTGACAACAGCTTATAGTAAATTGCGGGAGAGAGTAGCTAGCTATCTTTTAGGTTTCTTTCCGTTCACTACAGACAGAAAAAGAGAGAGAGACAGGCTTTTCTGCTGCAGTCTGGAGAACTGGTGTAAACACAACTCACTATGACTCTCAGTAACTCTTTTTAAAAGTGCTAACAACTCTTTGCACAGTCCTTGGTTGAAAACAGTCCTTACCCAATTTTGGCCCATAATCCAAGGTAAAAAAGATGCATTTTTTACAACATTAATGTAGGAAGATGTGGCAGGGTAGCTTTTTTGATTTAGGTTGTTATTAGAAAAAGAGAGAGGGACGATGTAAGTTCAGAAAGCTGCTCAAAGCATTGCCACTCATACATTTAGCATTGTCCTACAAGATTCTTAAGTATTTGAGGACTAATTATATATGAATATGCACACTGAAATATTCACAAATATGGAGGGAAAATCAAAAGAAAATTGCCTCAGGATTCCTCTCCACCTGCTGCCTAACAAGAGAAACTTCATGTTACAACACACAGGTTTTGTGTTATGGCTGAAACCTCAAGAACTACCTAATCTTCGCAGCATGCAATGTTAGTGCACCGTCTCACTGCTAGCTGCATTTCCTCTAACAGTTTGGTATTTAATATGTAGCTGCTAGAAAGTGGGATCACCCAAAGCTATCATATAATCAGACAGATAATAAAACATTTATTCAGAATTACACAGAATACATTTATTCAGGATTACAACAAAAACAAGGGCCACAAGTCCTTTGCACTTATGAGTGGCTGATTGCCAATATTACCAACAGAATGTTAAACAAAGGAAGTCCAAATCCACATCATTTATCCTGGAAGCAGATTTCAATTAGGCTTGCTCTGGCTTCTCACTCTCCATGATTCATTGCTCCATCATGCTGTCCTGGATATTTCATCTGGTCAATTTCTTAATCCTCATTCTCACCCTCAGAAGACTGCAGTTGACACATCCATATTCTTTGCATCCAGGAAAGTCTCTCTTTATCAACTTCAGAGTGTGGACCAGGCATTTTAAGGAGACTGATGATCTGTTCCACTATGGTGGTAGTGCGCACAGCATTGCATCTTTGACCTGCATCAGTCTGAGGGTTTCATATAGGTGTCATCTCTATGTTTGGAGGGATTAGCCCATATGTCCCATTGTCATCCCTGTATAGCCTGAGGACCTTGGAAGAAAGTGGGGAATTAATGAGTTGCCCAGCATGTAAGCATTATAGTAAATCCCAGGATATCGAAGGCATATCTCAACTATCTGGCATTGATGGTCACATATATTTTGAACATTAATGGAAGCGAAGCTTTTTCAGTTGATGAACTCTGCTGTTTGGTGATAGGGTACTCTCAAATCAACAGTCCTGGAAGTAGCTAGCTGTAGTGGAAAACACCCCTGCCTGAGATTTTGGTCTCTCCTCATCACAGAAGAAGGATATGAAAAGCAGTGTTGTGGAGAAAACGGCTTCAGCTGCTTCCTGGATACATTTGTGGGTTGAGGGTTAGGAGATGCCAAACAAACCCCCATTACTCCTTGAAATGAGCTGCTGGCATAAGAGCTCAGAGTCAGGTTGGGATTGGCAACAAGGCATGCTAAGCACACACTTTGTCCCAGAATACAACGTGGTACCATGATGATCGCCCAGGATATCCTTACCTGCACTTGAACTGTCTTTTCAAGAGCTGTTGAAAATGACAGTGAGACCCTTAGATGCAGGTTTGCATCATTCTCAGTCACATGCCTCGGAGAATCTACAGCTGCTTCTTCTCCTTCTGTGCAGCAGAAACCTTCTGGGTTTGCTGACAATGTTGTAATTACTCTGTCCTTCTATATTGTCTTGGAAGTTGAATCAATACCTCAAAGACTCCTGCCATGGTAATGCCTATATCAAATGCTTGAGCAGATAATTTATGAGGAACGTCAGAAAGAGAATACCATTTCTTTATGGTACTACAGAACCTTCACATCAATTACAACTTAGCCTTATTTCATACCCTGACACCATAGCAGGGTGATTTCACAAGGAGATTAATACCATGCATAGGCAAGAAGCCGTAAATATGTCACCTTATTTAAAGGCACATTGGGCAACAAAAGTGTTCATTGTATACAGTGGAGTAGAATTCTGCCAGTAAGCCACTGTAATGGACGTGCAGGTCCACAGATCACTGAAGTTGGCAGCGCAGGTAGATAAGGTAGTAAAAAAGGCCTATGGTTTGCTTGCCTTCATTGCAAGGAGCACTGAGTATAAGGATAGACAAGTTATGCTGCAGCTTTATTGAACTTTAGTTAGGCCACACTTCGAATATTGCATACAGTTCTGGTCACCACCAGAAGGATGTGGATGCTTTGGAGAGGGCACAGGAAAGGTTTACCAGGATGTTGCCTGGTATGGGAGATTTTAGCTATGAAGAAAGGTTGGACAGATTGGATAAAAACTGAAAGAACTGCAGATGCTGTAAATCAGAAACAAAAACAGAAGTTGCTGGAAAAGTTCGGCAGGTCTGACAGCATCTGTGAAGAGAAATCAGAGTTAATGTTTCAGATTCAGTGACCCTTCCTCAGAACTGATTGTGGCTAGGAAAATGTTGGTTTATATGCAGAAAAAGTTTCTTGTTAGCATGCAAAAAAGACCCTGAGCATCCAGTCACCTGCCACTTTAAAACACCACCCTGTTCCATGGCCAACATCTCTGTCTCAGGCTTGTTACAGTGTTCCAGTCAAGCTCAGTGCAAGCTGGAAAAGCAACACTTCATTTTCCACTTACAGACACTGCAGCCCTCCGGACTCAGTATCGAGTTCACTAATTTTATGGCCTGAACTCTCCCATGTCTTAGCCCCCACGCCACACACCAGGCCTTGTTATCACATTGTTTGTCATTACACACTATGTATTGTTAGCCACTAACCGTCTCCATTAACAGCTATTCATCCTCCTAGCCAGATCATTATCCTATCCTTTGTCTGTGCAACTGTTCTTCTTCTCTCTTGGCTCTATCCCCACCTATCACTTACACCTGAACCCCTTCCCCACCCCCCCCCCCCCCTATCTTCTGCATGTAAACCGACATTTTACCATCAGTTCTGAAGAAGGGTCACCAGACCTGAAATATTAACTCTGATTTCTCTTCACAGAAGTTGCCAGACCTGCTGAGCTTTTCCAGCAACTTTTGTTTTTGTTTGGATAGACTAGATTTGTTTTCACTGGAACGCAAGAGTTTGAGGGGTGAACTGATAGAAGTTTATAAGATTGCGAATAGTATGGATAGAGTGGAAAGTATGAGGGTTTATTTTCAGGGTGGAGGGGTCAATTACTAGAGGACACAGGTTCAAGGTGCGAGGAGGAAAGTTTAAAGGAGATGTACAAGGCATGTCTTTCACACAAAGTGGGGGGGATGGGGTGGAGTGCCATGAACACGCTGCCAGAGGAGGTGGTGAAAGCAGACACAATAGCAGCATTCGAAAAGCACCTGGACAAATAGATGAATAGGAAAGGAAAAGTGGGAAATGGAGCCTGTAAATGAAGACAGTTTTAATATGGAAGGGCAAAATGTGTCGGCGCAGGCTTTTCCTGAGTTGTATCGTTTTGTTGTTTGTTCTTCTTTGGTAGCCATGCCTAGTCAACACTTCTAAGTTAGCTTGTCTCCTTACAATTCTTAGCTGTCATGACAAAGGAACAGTTAGGGTAAACAATGTAATGGTCATGATATACTCAAGTGCATTCTTGGACAAAGTGTAATTTGATGCCATTTGGGTGACATTCCTGAATCAGTGGATGCATGATGAATGCAATTGCCTCCAGCAGTCTCACACTCAAAAATTTTACTCCAGATTAAGAGAAAAACAGTTACTTACACCACATATAGCACATACAGTGACAGCACTTATGTTTCATTATTGTGCAATTGACTTTGGAGCAAAGATGGGAAATTTTCAATTTTGTGTTCTTGTGATAATCGCAGGCCCTGGCTGAGATACAGGATGTCTGCCCTATATTTCACGTTCCCTTTTGTGTTGTTGTTCCAAGTTCCTGAAGACATTTTATGCAGCTTCTAATTCTGTTCAGCCCCTTTATATAACTATTAATATCCCTATTTTTGTCCCAGAAACCATGATTTTGCAGATTGCCAGGCCTTTGTTGGCCATGCACTCTCCCCATATAGAGGGCAAAATGATAGTGACCAGCAAAAACCACCTATCCGGATCACCCCATGGCCTTTGGTGCTCTATGAGTTCCCCACTTCTGGCTCGAATTGTCCCTATCACTGTTATCATTCCCTGAGTGACCTAATCCATTGAACACTCGCCCAGACTTTAAAAAAACAGAAACCGCCGGCAAAACTCAGCAGGTCTGACAGTACCTGTGGGAAGAAAGCACAGTTAACATTTTGTGTCCAGTGACTCTTCATCAGAACTTTCCCAGGACTCTGTGGACTTCCTCCTGATAAGCTCAATGACCATCATTGACTAAACCCCCATGCATGACCATGGCCCACCCCACAGAATGGCTTGGCAGAGCAGCCCCGGCTAAGTATAGTCCATTTCATAGGCTGATGTCTTCACAGCACCCAAACTGGAAAATCTGTAATTGCCAGACTGCTTGCACTTGACCTGCAGGACTAACAATGGCCCAATTTCTGGAGTACAAGACACAGATACCCAGACTCTCATAGGACCGAATACCTGACTGACCATGGTCAAACCCCTGTAGTATAATCAGTTGGGTTCCTCAGTGAATATGGTTGCACCTCCTGCCCTGACAGCAGTCACCTTTGATGCCACTAAGGATTGCTCCTCTTTGGCTTTCAGACACGATCACTTGCTTAAAGGACGTAGAGGCTATTTTCTGCAACATTTGTTGCGGGTGTGACATCGACATCGCATATTGCTGCACAGCAACATACCCAGCCCCTTGTCTGTCATGTTCCCATCCATGACAAGCTGCCTGCCCATCCTGTTGCACTAAAAAGCAATGGAAGTCGTTAGTTGGCAACCTCCAACATAAGCACAAAGTGAGTGATCATTAAGAAATAAAGCTAATTGACGTCAGATACATTTGGTTAGTTAAAAACTGTTCTGAGGAAGTGTCACTGGACCCGAAACATTAACTATGATTTGCAGCAAAAACCGGACCATATAAATTCGAACCGGCACAAGATAACAGTGCTTCACAGGAGGCTCCACAGCACTGAGGATGTCACCTAGTAAGGGGACGAAACGTCAGCTATCAAACCTCCCAGCTCGGTGAACACACTAACATCTACAACCAGCACCTGAGCTACAAATCTTCACCCAAACCCTGAAGGTTGTAGGTGTCCCCGAACCTCAAGGTAAAGTCCTGAAGGGCTACAGTGTATGACAGTCAGACCGAGAGCAGCCATGATGATGTGGCAAGGCTGGTGGTTTGCTGATGCGAACTTGTGTGGATGTAGTGTGTAGGAGTTCCATGTCCATGGGGCATGCAGGGATGTTGTGGTGAAGACAGATTTGGACGAAGGCCAGAATAAGCAATCGGTGAGTTGATGCCACCAGGTACCCGCTTGGACTTTCATTTCAGAAATCTGCATTGTTTAATTTCCTGAGTGACATGAGAATTGGAAGTGGCATAAAAATGTGCTGAGTTGAGCTAGTAATGCATGGAAATAAGGACATGATCTCATAATAGTGAATTTCTATTCAATGCTTAAGGGGAATCCTCTATTCATGCCAATACATTCCCTCCAATTTCTTAAGGTCTTATCTTGCCTTACTAACCTTTTCCACAGTATCTTATCAATTTTTTTGAAATACTAATATATTACATTTACTGGTTCCCCTTCGTCTATTCAATTGGTTGTGCCCTCAAAGAACTCTAATGCATTTACCAGTTAAAAATTACCTTTAGTAAGACCACATTGACTTATTCTAATTTTAATATTCTTTCCTAAGTGCTAAGACTACCTTCATAATAGATTTTCATTCATAATAATCATGTTTCATAAAAAAAAATTGTATATAGTTAAACATATGAGATAGCATTTTTACAATGACCTATGTTAGGTTAATGGAACTTCAGTTCTTTGTTTTCTCTCTCCTTCCTTTCTTAAAAAGCAGTGTAACATTTGCTAACTTCCCATCTGATGGGACTGTTCCAAATTCTAAGGAATTTTTGGAAAATCATAGCTACTGCATTGAATAACTCTGGATTGTTTTGTAGACATTTTTCCCTCATTAAATATCTTACCTCTGGCACAGATGATACAATCATCTGGGCTGCTTATGAAGATCACACATACACAGAAGTGTGTATGGAGATATCGAGGGTCATTTTCAATTCCCCTTCCCTTGTGAAAGGTTTACTTTGATATTCAGCACTAACAATTTTGTGGACAGTTTTGGACAATCACTATGGACTGGAAACTGACCACTGCAGTCTTGTTTACCCCCAAAGCACAATGCAAGTTAACAAAACATGGAATTCTGCCCCAAGATGAGAGAAAACAATGTTACATAAGTGGTCTTCAAAGCAGTAAGAGGTGAATTCATGGATGATGTATAACTCCAATTTTGCAATGAATAATGACTATATCCTCTGTGGTTAAATCACAACGAAAGAGATCAAAGTAATTTCACATCAAAGGAATCCCCTTATAAATAAACAAGTCAAACTCAAATGTCGTCACTCATTCTTAAGTCTGACTTCTGTGTTTGAAGCCCACACAACCACATTCACCTCAAACTGCAACAAAACATCAAAATGAAGTGTATTCTTCAAATACTTTTTCTGACTAATTTTCCTCATTTCATACTCCTGCTCCATTCCATTCTTTTAAAGGGAAAAGAAAGACTTGGAAAGCACCAATCACGATTTCAGTCATTTACTTTATTCTTTTTCTGTTGGTGTGGGCATCACTGGCTGGGTTGGCAGTTATCACCCATCCCTAGGCCAATTAAGGGTCAAGCACATTGCTGTGGGCCTGGAGTCACACAAGGTAACGAAGGCAGTTCCTTTTCTTAGAAGGAATCAGTGAACTAAATTGTTCCTCCCCTCCACCCCAGCAATTGACAATAGTTTCACAGTCATCTTTAGACTTCCAATTCCAGATTTTTGTGAATTCAAATTCCACCATCTGTTATAGTAGGGTTTTGAACCCAAGTCCCCAGAACATTACGTGTGTCTCTGGATTAACAGTATAGCAATGACACTGGACCATCACCTCCCCAATAAATCATGTTTATGAATCATTTGATCGTCATGGAAGCTTGGCTATTTCCTGCTTTTCTTAGATATGGTGACCCTTGCACACATTCCTGTTACTTCAACGTGCAATACTGTCTGTCTAATCAAGAGCACACCTTTATGTATCGATAAGAGGCTACTACAGCAGTTTTCACAAGTGAAATGTGTTGTGTTCTGTTGTACATTTTGGTGCCCAGTTTACCCTTTCACCATCATCAGTGTGAAATGTCATTCTCATTGGCATTTGCTAAAATTCATTCTGATATATATGAAGCATTTGTTCTCATTCAGCTAGGTAGTAATTTGCATAAATACAACTGATTTCTGGTTACATTATTGTTTACCCTGACTGTTGTATTATAATAACTTGTTTAAATGACAGGATTTCTTCTGTCTGCAGAGTCCCATCAATAACAACTGCAACAGAGAAATAACAACAGGAGAGACATTTCAGAATCAAGAGTTTGATCTGCCATTTTATTTGATCGTGATGATTTGTACCACAACTTAGGTCAGAAGAATATGTCCACATCGCCTCATCCAATACACATAGGTTATTTGTTCTCCTGTCAGTTGAAACTGAAAGACAAAAATGTTTTGACTTTATCAGTTTTTTGATTTTGCAACCAATTTTTGATTTAAATTTAGATTTAGATTTTATTGTCATGTGTACTCAAGTACAGAAGTACAGGAGTACAGTGAAAAGTGTATAATGTTGCTACACTCAGCACCATCTTAGGTACAAACATACCTCGGTAGAAAAAACTTTGTTTCTTTTACTGCTCTGTACCTAAGTAAAAACAATGAAACATCACTTTCATAGAATAAGTAAAAAAAAAGAAATAACATTAAAGCCCTTCTTAATATAAACTGGAAAAATAAAGGAATAAAGTTAAAAGTTCAACAGTCTTGGATGAGTCTTCCACTTAGCTTGTTCTCCAGGAGACCTCAGTTGCCTGTTCTCAATGCCATCGTAGATAATAGGGACCACCTTCACCGCTTGCTCTTCCCTTGTTGAGACATGATGCCATCACTACTATCTTTACTGCTGAAGCTGCTGCCTCCCCAATTTCTTCTTGCTGCCCCCGGAACAGGACCTCCCTTCCTAAAAGCACGATGGGTGTACCACCACCATGAACTGCAGCAGGTCAAGAAAGCAACTCACCACTACCTTCAAGGGCAATTAGTGAGAATCAATATAATGCTGACATTGCTAGTGATAAGAATGAATTTTTTAAAAAGCTAATTCTACAGGAATTAAGCCATCAAAAATCCTCTGAACATGATCACTTTCCAGGTCACATTTAGAGATAAATACATTCATGCTAATCTGACACCAACTGATAAAGTGCCTCGAGGGGGGAACAAACTAACTGTCTCTCTCTGTTCCCAGTTGCATAATCCTATTCAGACTCAAGCCTCGACTTTACCAAAAGTAATTCACAGATGTGTTGTTTCTCTCTGAGAATAAGCTTTGTTTTTCCTTGGTCTTGGTGTTCTGCCAAGCTACTTTGAAATTGTTGCTGGTGGGTACCCAAGAATGATTCACGGAAGACTTGCCAATGATTTCCCTGAAAAACATCTGGCTTTCCCTCTATGCTCCTTGAGTGCCCCCAATGCCATTCACAACATAGAACATAGAACATTACAGCGCAGTACAGGCCCTTCGGCCCTCGATGTTGCGCCGACCTGTGAAACCAATCTGAAGCCCATCTAACCTAAACTATTCCATTATCATCCATATGTTTATCCAATGACCATTTAAATGCCCTTAAAGTGGGCGAGTCTACTATTTTTGCAGGCAGGGCATTCCACGCCCTTACTACTCTCTGAGTAAAGAACTTACCTCTGACATCTGTCCTATATCTATCACCCCTCAATTTAAAGCTATGTCCCCTCGTGCTAGCCACCACCATCCGAGGAAAAAGGCTCCCACTGTCCACCCTATCTAATCCTCTGATCATCTTGTATGTCTCTATCAAGTCACCTCTTAACCTTCTTCTCTCTAACGAAAACAGCCTCAAGTCCATCAGCCTTTCCTCATAAGACCTTCCCTCCGTACCAGGCAACATCTTGGTAAATCTCCTCTGCACCCTTTCCAATGCTTCCACATCCTTCCTATAATGCGGTGACCAGAACTGTACGCAATACTCCAAGTGCGGCCGCACCAAAGTTTTGTACAGCTGCAACATGACCTCATGGCTCCAAAACTCAATCCCTCTACCAATAAAACCTAACATACTGTACGCCTTCTTAACAACGCTATCAACCTGGGTGGCAACTTTCAGTGATCTATGCACATGGACACCGAGATCTTTCTGCTCATCCACACTACCAAGAATCTTACCATTAGTCCAGTACTCTGTATTCCTGTTACTCCTTCCAAAGTGAATCACCTCACACTTTTCCGCATTAAACTCCATTTGCCACCTCTCAGCCCAGCTCTGCAGCTTATCTATGTCCCTCTGTAACCTGCAACATCCTTCCGCACTATCCACAACTCCACCAACTTTGGTGTCATCCACAAATTTACTAACCCATCCTTCTACGCCCTCATCCAGGTCATTTATAAAAATGACAAACAGCAGTGGCCCCAAAACAGATCCTTGTGGTACACCACTAGTAACTGAACTCCAGGATGAACATTTCCCATCAACCACCACCCTCTGTCTTCTTACAGCTAGCCAATTTCTGATCCAAACCGCTAAATCACCCTCAATCCCATGCCTCCGTATTTTCTGCAATAGCATACCATGGGAAACCTTATCAAATGCTTTACTGAAATCCAAATACATCAACCGCTTTACCCTCATCCACCTGTTTGGTCACCTTCTCGAAGAACTCAATAAGGTTTGTGAGGCACGACCTACCCTTCACAAAACCGTGTTGACTATCCCTAATCAAGTTATTCCTTTCTAGATGATTATAAATCCTATCTCTTATAATCCTTTCCAACACTTTACCCACAACCGAAGTAAGGCTCACTGGTCTATAATTACCAGGGTTGTCTCTACTCCGCTTCTTGAACAAGAGGACAACATTTGCTAGTCTCCAGTCTTCTGGCACTATTCCTGAAGACAATGATGACATAAAGATCAAAGCCAAAGGCTCTGCAATCTCCTCTCTAGCTTCCCAGAGAATCCTAGGATAAATCCCATCTGGCCCAGGGGACTTGTCTATTTTCACACCTTCCAGAATTGCTAACACCTCCTCCTTATGAACCTCAATCCCGTCTAGTCTAATAGACTGTATCTCAGTATTCTCCTCGACTACATTGTCTTTTTCCTGTGTGTATCACATCATCAAAGCAACCAGCAATTGAGTGGAGTTTATTGACTGCGATGTTCAACAGAGGCTCATCTCCCCTCTGAGGTTGACATAATAAAAGATTCCACAGTATTATTTCTACAAAGAGTAGAGGAGTTGCGTGAGCCTTCCTGACTTAAATTTATCTCTTATTGCAAAAACAAATTATCTGGCCTTTATCACAATGTTGTTTGTGGGAGTTTGTTGTTTACAAATGCTTTGCCATATTTCCTACTTTACAATATTGATTAGACTCCAAAACATATTTCATCAGTGATAATTTCATTTGAGATGTCCAGTGGTCATGAAAGCTCTTATGTAAGCATGTCTTTTTCTTCCTGACTGTATCATACAATCCAACATACTTGTTGAAGTCCAGCTTTGAAAATGAGAAAATGAAATTTCAGTGAGTGCTAACTTAAGAACTCATACTCTTACTTGTATTAGTAACTCAAAATTGTGTCAATGTTCTTTTGGTTGTGCACAATCTTCATATATGTGCCACATCCAGAGTCATGTTAGTGCAGTCCAGAATCTAAATGGGTAAATGGGAGATAAGAGACTGAATTCAGTCTCTCTCCAGAAACAGGTTCAGCAACCTAACGACATTGATTACAGTTGAAAAGTGATTCATTGCATTTAGAGCACTTTGAGATGTTTGTGAAGGAATACACTGGTGCCCATTTTGCTCTATAGAGGGAGGAGGGTTTCAAATCATGATAACAGGAGCGAAAGCAAAACGTTTGGCTTAGCAATGCAATTGTACAATCTCAGTGAGCTGGGCAGTTTCACACAGGTAATGTTACCATTTCCTGTGTGAAACTGCCCATTTCCTGTGTCCTGATAAGAAAATCCTGGTCTCTCATGCTGTACTGGAATCCCGTTCTTTATACATTTGCAAGGCTCCAATAATGCAATTGTAATAGCAACACTCATGTAAGGATCAATTTATTCAGTGACTATTTCCGAGATTGCAATCCTTTCTTTGATAAACTGCTCTTAAACACTGGCCACAAATCAAGAACAATTATTAATGGTAACAATGGCAGAAGATTTAGCTCTTTCCACGCTGGGAATTTGCTGGAATTGGGTCCACTTCACTGATTCATATAGATATTCTGCAAAAATCACAATGAGCTCAATCCCCAATCTAGAGGGGAACCTGAGGGAGAACGAATAGTCTCTCAACCAGGAAAAAATATGCCTCTGACTACAATTCCAGTATGTACAAGTGCATGATTCCAGATGAGGTTAGATCTTGGAATATGAAAAAAAACAAAGGAAACATGAACAGTACAAAATGACCATCTAGAAATAAAAGGAAATAAGCAGTTAGTTCAATAAAACAGGGAAGAAGAATTGAGAAAATATACAAAGCGGGGTAAAACAAAACACAATGGGCCTGCACAGACAGGTTACACAATGAGTTGGCATGATGCCAGGTGTTGTAACTCTTCCCATTAGCCAGAGGGAAAATTGCACATAGACAGCAATCTTGACAGATTAATCTTGATTTTTGGCCCATTTGTTAATCCGTCCACAGGCACAGGAAAAAAAATTGGATTTTCAATAATTAAATAAAGGAAATATCTAGTTTTATTTTATTGTGCCTGATTTGCTTACAGATAGAGTGTATAAATTTGTTTTTGTCAATGTGAAACACAATCCAGGTGCAGCTGACAAAACAAACTTATATCAAAAAGGTTAAAGAAGGCAAATGTTTTATGTGATGAATGTAAAACCAGTGAAGCTGGCTTTCTTAAAGTGGAGAATTATCCAGTACGGTCTGTATTATCAGTGCAGCCTCTATCATCCGGCAGAATCTCGGCCCAATTTCAATTGCACAAGGTAAAAATAAACAAAAAAAAGGCTGGAGACAAAGAGGGCAGATGAAGTAACATTAAAAAAAAGCCCTTGTTAAACAACTTTACAAGATTATTTCACAGATCAAGCAAGCTAGGGAAAAATATAAAGTTAATACTTCATGGTAAGAGCAGTATTTTACTCAAGACTGTATGTAATGAATTGGCTATTGCATTTCACCAAGCTGAGTATCTTGAATTCATTTTTTAAAAATTCATTTTGTGGCATGTGGCATTGCTGGCTGGCCAGCATTTATTGCTTGTCCCCAGTTGCCTTTGAGAAGGTGGTGGGGAGCTGCATTCTTGAACCACTGCAATTCACATGCTGTAGGTTGACCCACAATGCCGTTAGGGAGGGAATTCCAGGATTTGACCCAGCCGCAGTGAAGGAATTTTAAGATTTTTCCAAGTCAGGATGGTGAATGGCTTGGAGGGAACTTGAAGGTCCCCACGTTTCTGCTGCCCTTGTCCTTCTAGATGGAAGTGGTCATGGGTTTGGAAGGTGATGTCTGAGGATCTTTGGTGAATTTCTGCGGTGCATCTTGTAGATAGTACATACTGTTGCTACTGAGCGATGGTGGTGGAGGGAGTGGATGTTTGTAGATGTGGTGCCAGTCAAGTGGGCTGCTTTGTTCTGGATGGTGTCAAGCTTCATGAGTGTTGTTGGAGATGCAAGTGGGAAATATTACATTACACTGCTGAACATACCTTGTAGAGATGGACAGGCTTCAGGGAGTCAAGAGATGAGTTACTTGCTGTAGTATTCCTAGTTTCTGACATGGTTTTGTAGCCACTGTGTTAATTTGGTGAGTCCAGCTGAGTTTCTGGTCAATGGTGATCCCCAGGATGTTGATTGAGGGGGATTCAATGATGGTAACACCATTGAATGTGAAGGGACATTGGTTAGATTGTCTCTAATTGGAGATGATCATTGCCTGGCATTTGAATGGCGTGAATGTTATTTGCCAGTTATCAGCCCAAGTCTGGATATTGTTGAGATCTTGCTGCATTTGAATATGGACTGCTTCAGTTTCTGAGGAGTTATGAAGGGTGCGACTCATCAGCGAACGTCCCCACTTCTGATCTTTTGATGGACGGAAGGTCAGCAATGAAGCAGATGAAGATAGTTGGGACTGGGACACTACCCTGAGGAATTCCTGCAAGATTTCCTGGAGCTGAGATGACTGACCTCCAACAAACTTGACCATCTTCCTATGTGCCAGGTACAAATCCAACCAACGGAGTGTTTGTCTCCTGATACCCATTAATTTCCAGTTTTGTTTGAGCTCCTTGATGCCACACTTGGTCAAATGCAGTCTTGATTTCAAGGGCTGTCACTCTCACCTCACCTCTGGAATTCAGCTCTTTTGCTCAATTTTGAACCAAGGCTGTAATGAGGTCAGGAGCTGAGTGGCCCTGGCAGAAACCAAACTGAGCATCACTGAGCAGGTTATTGCTGAGAAGGTGCTGCTTGACAGCACTGTTGATGACACCTTCCAATGCTTTACTGATGATCAAGCGTCGACTGATGGGGCAGTAACTATTCGGTTTGGATTTGTCCTGCTTTTTATGTACAGGACATACCCGGGCAATTTTCTACATTTTGGGGTTGGTGCCAGTGTTGTAACTGTACTGGAAGAGCTTGACTAGGGGAGTGGCAAGTTCTGGAGCACAAGTCTTCAGTACTATTACCTGAATGTTGTCAGGACCCATAGACTTTGCAGTATCCAGTGTCTTCAACCACTTCTTGATATCACGTGGAATGAATTGAATTGGCTGAAGACTGGTATCTGTAATGGTGGGGGCCACTGGAGAATGCCGAGTTGGATCATTCACTTGGCATTTCTAGCTAAAGATTGCTTCGACAGCTCCAGCCTTATTCTTTGCACAAATGTGTTGGGTTTTTCCATCATTGAGATTGGGCATATTTGTGGAACTTCCTCCTCCAGTCAGTTGTTTAATTGTCCATCACCATAGATGTGGCAGGACTGTGGAGCTTAGATCTGATTTGTTGATTGTGGGATAGTTTAGGTCAATCACTTGCTGTTATGCCGTTTGATGTGCAAGTAATTCTGTTTGGTAGCTTCACCAGGTTGACACCTCATTTTCAGGTATGCCTGAAGCTGCTCCTAGCATGCTGTCCTGCATTCTCCATTGAATCAAGTTGATTCCCTGGCCTACAATCAGAGGTTGCTGGAAAAGCTCAGCAGGTCTGGCAGCATCGGTGAAGAAAAAAATCAGAGTTAACGTTTCAGGTCTGGTAACCCTTCCTCAGAACTGATGGTAGCTGGGAAAACATTGGTTTATATGCAGAAGATAGGGAGGGGGAGGGGGTAGCGTGTAAACGATAGGTGGGGATAGAACCCAAAAAGAGAGAAGTACAGTTGGATAGACAAAGGAGTTGATAACAATCTGGCTAGGAGGGTGAATAGCTGTTAATGGGGACTGTTAGTGACTAACGATAGGTAGTGTATAATGGCAGGCTATGTGATAACAAGGCCTGGTGTGTGGGGTAGGGGATGAGGAAAAGGGAGAGATTAGGTCCTAAAATTATTGAACTTGATATTGAGCCCGGAGGGCTGAAGGGCCCCCAAGTGGAAAATGAGGTGTTGTTCTTCCAGCTTGCCTTGAGCTTCACTGGAACACTGCAGCTGGTCTGAGACAGAGGTGTTGGCCAGGGAACAGGGTGGTGTGTTGAAGTGGCAGGCACCAGGTAGCTCAGGGTCTTTTTTGCGAGCAGAACGTAGACGTTCTGCGAAGCGGTCACCCAGTCTATGCTTCGTTTCCCCAATGTAGAGGAGACCGCTTTGTGGGCAGCGAATGCAGTAGACTAGATTCTGGGAAGTGCAGGTGAAGTGTTGTTTCCCCTGGAAGGTATATTTGGGCCCATGGATACTAGGGAGGGAAGAGATAAGTGGGCAGGCATTAAACATTCACCGGTTTCAGGGGAAGGTGCCGTGGGGCTGTGGGAGTTGTTGGGAGTGAAGAAAGAGTGGACCAGGGTGTCCCAGAGGGAGTGGTCCCTGCAGAAGGCACACACGGGAGAGGAGGGGAATATGTGTCTGGTGGTGGCATCTCGCTGGAGGTGGCGGAAATGGCAGCTGATGATCTTCTGGATGTGGATGCTGGTGCAATGGTACGTAAGGATGAGGGGAACCATATCGCTGTTGTGGGAGGGAGGAGAAGCAGTGAGGGCAGAAGTGCAGGAGGTGGGTCGGACCAGGTTGAGGGCCCTGTCGACAGCGGTGCTGTGGAATCCTCGGTTGAGGTAGAAGGTGGACATTTCAGAGGCTTCCTTGTCAAAGTTGGCCTCATCTGAACATATGCAACGGAGACGGAGGAACTGAGAGAATGGGATGGAGCCTTTACAGGAAGTAGGGTGTGAGTCAGTGGGTTTATAGTGGATATTGGCGGCCAGTCTATCCCCAGAAATGGAAATAGAAATGTCGAGGAAGGGAAGGGAGGAGTCAGAGATAGAACAGGTGAAAGTGAGGCCAGGGTGGAAATTGGAAGCAAAATCGACTAACTTTTCCAATTCCAGATGAGAGAGAGAAGCAGCACCAATGCTTTCATCAATATTTCAGAGAAAGAGTTGTGGGCGAGAGCTGGAATAGGACAGGAACAAGGAACGGTCCACATACCCCACGAAGAGACGGGCATAACTGGTGACCATGCAGGTCCCCATTGCTACCCCTCTTACCTGAAGAAAATGAGAGGAGTTAAAAGAGAAGTTTTTGAGGGTGAGAACGAGCTCGGCCAAGCAGAGGAGGATGGTAGTGGGTGGGGACGATTCAGGCCTTTGCTCCAGGAAGAAGTGGAGAGTCCTAAAAGTATCCTGGCGAGGGAAGGACGTGTAAAGGGATTGCATGTCCGTGGTAAAGAGGAGACGGCGGGATCCCGCAAACTGGAAATTTTGAAACTGGTGTAATATGTCAGAGGAATCATGGATGTACATGAGCAGGTACTGGACCAGGGGAGAGAAGACTGAGTCAAGGTAGGAAGAGATGAGTTCTGTGGGGTAGGAGCAGGCTGAAACAATAGGTCTGCCTGGGTCCTGTTTGTGGATTTTTGGAAGGAGGTAGAAGCAAGCTGTGTGGGGCTGGGGGACTATCTGCTTAGAGGCAGTTGAGGGGGGAGATCACCAGATGAAATAAGGTCAGTTACCATAGTTGATAGAATGGCCTGATGTGTCATTGGTGGGATCATGGTCCAGGGGAAGATAGAAGGAGATATCTGAGAGCTGGTGCAGTGACTGCCTTGGGCTCAGACTCACGCGAAGTGGATTCCAACTGAAGTTTCATCCCTCATGTTTTGAATCCTCCCACGATCACAGGTATCTCCATGACGTTCAATGTTTCACAGATAGCTTCTCTTGCAGCATCATGAGATCCACACTCAGTGCCATGCGACATCACATGGATACTCTCGACCTTTCTCTCCAACAGCATCGCATCACGCTGACACCATGGTTGTACCACTCCGCAGTTCCACTTCATCCTCTGGCTCTTCTGTCGTGCTAATAAGAAACTTTTTTTCTCCTTTCAGGCATCAAGGCCCACAAGATGCAACAACTCAGAGACACCTATGGCCCTCTGGAAACTTCCTCCCCTCCCCTTCCCTCTAACTCCATCCCCTCTACCAACCCCACTTCTTGTCAGGTATTCACCATCCCTCCTAACCTTCCGCTCTCCGATGCTGACTGCTCTGTACTCAGCAAAGGCCTCAGCTTTATTCCTCTGCGTCCCCATCGTAACGAATTTCGGGCACGACTTGGCATTGAACTCTTCTTCCACCGTCATCGCCTCCATGCTCATTTTGTCGGACAAGAGTCCCCTCCCCGTCCCACAGACCCCTTTGCCCAACTCCAACACTCTCCCTCCACCTGGCCTTTTACCTGCACTCAATCTGTTCATTGAGAACTGTTGATGTGATATTGGTCGCCTCAATTTCTCTGCACCCCCTCACCAAATCCAATCTATCTCCCTCCAAACTGACTGCACTCCATGCACTTTGGTCTAACCCTGACTTAGTTATTAAGCCTGCTGATAAGGGTGGTGCTGTTGTAGTCTGGCGTACTGACCTCTACCTTGCAGAGGCTGAGCGCCAGCTCTCAGATACTTCCTCCAACCTTCAGTTGGACCATGACCTCACCATGACATATCAGGCCATTGTATCTACTACAGTAACTGACCTCATTTCATCCGGTGATCTCCCCTCCACTGTCTCCAAGCAGATAGTCACCCAGCTCGCTTCAACCTCCTTCCAAGAATCCACAAACAGGACTGTCCAGGCAGAAAATTGAAACAGAAGTTGCTGGAAAAGCTCAGCAGGTCTGGCAGCATCTGTGAAGAAAAAAATCAGAGTTAATGTTTCGGGTCCAGTGACCCTTCCTCAGAACAGGCAGACCCATTGTTTCAGCCTGCTCCTGCCCCACAGAACTCATCTCTTCCTACGTTGACTCAGTCTTCTCTCCCCTGCTCCAGCCCCTGCCCATGAACATTTGTGATTCCTCTGATGCTTTATGCCAGTTTCAAAATTTCCATTTTGCAGGCTCCAGCCATCTCCTTGTTACCATGGACGTGCAATCCCATTACACGTCCATCCCTTGCCAGGATGCTGTTAGGGCTCTCCGCTTCTTCCTGGAGCAAAGGCCTGAACCGTCCCCACCCACTACCACCCTCCTCCACTTGGCTGAGCTCATCCTCACCCTCAACAACTTCTCTTTTAACTCCTCTCATTTTCTTCAGGTCAGAGGAGTGGCACCAGTTATGCCTGTCTCTTTATGGGGTATGTGGAACATTCCTTGTTCTTGTCCTATTCCAGCCCCCAACTACAACTCTTTCTCCAATATATCAATGATATCATCGGTGCTGCACTCCTCTCTCATCTGGAATTGGAAACGTTCATCAATTTCGCTTCCAATTTCCACCCTGCCCTCGCTTTCACCTGGTCTATCTCTGACTCCTCCCTTCCCTTCCTCGACATTTCTGTTTCCATTTCTGGGGATAGACTGGCCGCCAATATTCACTATAAGCTCACCAACTCCCACAGCTACCTGGACTATACATCTTCACACCCCACTTCCTGTAAAGACTCCATCCCATTCTCTCAGTTCCTCCGTCTCCGTCATATATGTTCAGATGAGGGCAATTTCAACAATGGAGCCTCCGAAATGTCCACCTTCATCCTCAACCGAGGACTCCCAGCACCTTTGTCGACAGGGCCCTCAACCTGGTCCAACCCATCACCCGCACTTCCGCCCTCACCCCCTCTCTTCCCTCCCGTAACAGCAATTGGGTTCCCCTTGTCCTTACCTATCATTCCACCAGCATCCACATCCAAAAGATCATTAGGCACCATTCCTGCCCCCACCAGACACACATACCCCTCCCCTTCCTTGTCCGCCTTCCGCAGGGACCGTTCCCTCCAAGACACCCTGTTCCACTCTTCCTTCACACTCAAGAACCACACCCCCTGCCCCCCCACCCCCCACAGAACCTTGCCCTGCAACTGGCGAAGGTGTAACACCTGCCCATTTACCTCCTTCCTTGCCAGTATCCAAGGGCCCAAACATACCTTCCAGGTGAAGCAACACTTCACCTGCACTTCCCAGAATCTAGTCTATTGCATTCCCTGTTCACAATGTGGTCTCCTCTACGTTGGGGAAACGATGCGTAGACTGGGTGACCGCTTTGCAGAACATCTACATTCTGCTTGCAAAAAAGACTCTGAGCTTCCAACTGCCTGCCACTTTAACACACCACCCTGTTCCCTGGCCAACATCTCTGTTTCAGGCTTGCTACAGTGTTCCAGCGAAGCTCAACGCAAGCTGGAAGAACAACACCTCATTTTCTGCTTGTGGACCCTGTAACCCTCCGGACTCAATATCGAGTTCAATAATTTTAGGGCCTAAACTCTCCCTTTTCCTCATCCCCTACCCCACACACCAGGCCTTTTTATCACACAGCCTGCTATTACACACTACCTACCATTAGTCACCAACCATCCCCATTAGCAGCTATTCATCCTCCTACCCAGATCGTTATCAACTTCTTTGTCTATCCAACCGCTCTTCCCTCTCTTTGGGCTCTATCCCCACCTATCATTTACTCCCTACCCCCTCCCCCTCCCTATTTTCTGCATATAAACTGACATTTTCCTAGTTACCATCAGTTCTGAGGAAGGGTTCACTGGACCCGAAATGTTAACCCTGATTTTTTTCTTCACAGATGCTGCCAGACCTGCCAAGCTTTTCCAGCAACTTCTGTTTTTGTTCTTGATTTACAGACTCTCTGGCTTGGTAGTTGAGTGGGGGATTATGCACAGCCATGAGTTTGTAAATTGTGCAGAGTATAATTCTGCTACTGTTGATGTCCCCTGGCATCTCATGAATGTCCAGTCTTGAGTTGCTAGAACTGTTTGAAATCTGTCCCATTTAGCCTGGTGATAGTGCCATATAATGGGATGGAGAGTTTTCTTAATGTGAAATCTGGATGTCATCTCCACAAGGACTGCGCAGTTGTCACTCTTACCAATGCTGCAGCTGGCAGATTGGCACAGATGGGGTCAGGTATAATTTTCCCTCTTGTGGTCCCCTCACCACCTGTTGCAGACACTCTCTAGCAGCTACGTCTTTTAGGACCTAAACAGCTCGATCAGTGGCGCTCCTGCTGAGCTTGTGGACATTGAAATTCCCCAAGCAGAGTTCCCTTTTTGTTCTTGCCATCCTCAGTACTTTCTCCAAGTGCTGTTCAAAATGGCGGAGTACCGATTCATCAGCCAATGAAGGCTGTGGTAATCAATCAGAGCTTGCCTCGCCCATGTTTAACCTGATGCCATGAGACTTCATGGGGTCTGGAGTCAATGTTGAGGACTCCTAGAGCAACAGCCTCCCAACTGCATACCACTGTGCCGCCAACTCTGCTGGGTCTGTTCTGACAGTGGGACAGGACACATCCAGGGATGGTAATAGTTGTGTCTGGAACATTGTCTGTAAGATATGATTGCGTGAGTATAACTATGTCAGGCTATTACTTGACTAGTCTGTCAGACAGCTCTCCAATTTTGGCACAAGCCCCCAGATGTTAGTAAGGAGGACTTCTGCAAGGTTGACAGGGTTGCTGTAGCCGTTGTCTTTTCCTGTGCCTAGGTCGATGCCAAGTGATCCATCTGGTTCCATTTTTTTTTTGAGACTTTGTAGCAATTGGTAAAGCTGAATGACTTGCTAGGCCTATTCAGAGGGCAACTGAGAGTCAATCACATTGCTGTGGGTCTGGAGTTACATGTAGACCAGACCAGGTAAGGATGGCAGTTTCCTTCTCTACAGGACATTCATGAAACAGATGGGTTTTTTCCGATAATCAAAAGTGGTTTCATGGTCATCAGTAGATTCTTAATTTCAGACTTTTTTTATTGAATTCAATTCCACCATCTGTGATCTACAAGGAAGCACAAAGAAAAGGTAATATTGTAACAAAAGCAGAAGTTGCTGGAAAAGCTCAGTAGGTCTGGCTGCATCTGTGAAGAGAAAATCAGAATTTGGGTCCGGTGAACGTTCCTCAGAACTGGCAGTAATGTGATGTATTTCTGTCCTGATGGCAGTGCTTCCTTTCTTCCTTGTTTTGAGCAACTGTACATCTAGTTGTCTACCATTTTTATTCAGTTGTTCTTCCCTGCATTTGCTAAGATTCAATTTTCACAATCAGACCCTTCATGATACCATCACCAATCTACTTATGCATGGAATGATAGATATAATTAACTTTGTTATTTATTCTTGGAATGCGGATTTCATTGGCTTTATTATCCTATTCCTTGCTGTTCTTGAGAAGGTGATGGCAAGTCACCATCTTGATGATCTCAGAGAGTATGCTGGAGATACACCCATAATGATAGGAAGCTCCAGAATTTAGACTCAGCGGTAAGGTAGAAGCAATAACACATTTCCAAGGGAAGATTGTGTGTGACTTGGATATGGAGGTGTTGCCAAGAACTCATTGCCTTTGTCATCCTTGGTGGTGGGGGTTGCAGGTTTTGAGTTGCTATGGAAGAAGTCTTCACATATTGTTGGAATGCAGCAGACAGTCACATTCCATCCACAAGTGCTCTTGTGGTAGAAGAGGTGGATGTTTATTACAATAGCTGAAACGTTGATCAGGCACTCTGCTTTGACTTCAATGGTGTCAAGTTTCTTGGGTATTGGTACAGTTGTACCCATCTGGGCAATTAAAGAGTTTTCCATCACAATCTTGCCTATACCTTTTTGAAGTAAAGACTTTGTGAGACTCAAGACTATTTCTAATGGTCAGTACATCAGTATACTTTTAGAAGAGATGCTCATGATATCATCACTGTATCAGCATGAGACCTGAAGGTATAAAGATAATAAACTATATCATACTCTGGGATCACTTGAAGGATTATTAGAAGCAGGCAACTCTATTGAAACCTATAAATTTAATATTAAATCAGTCAGCTAGGTGCTTCAGAAATCTAATGTTTAGGTATAATTGTTAGTTTAATAGACATCTATTGCATTCTTCAATACCACAATAATCAAGCTGATTATTTATGGTACAGGCAATAACATTCGCTTTGCTGCATTGGGGAAAATATACTACTAGAACTAAGACCAAAATAAATAGGGCCGTAAGTGACCCTGCAAGCCTGCCCCACCATTCAACAAGATCATGGCTAATATACTCCCAGCTTCAATTCCTCTTTCATGCCAGCTCATCATAACCCTTAACACACAATAATTCAAAAGTCTATTTCCCTATTCTTTAAATGCTTTCAGTAATCTCGCCTCCATAATTCTCTGGGGTAGAGGTTTCCAGATATTCAATACCATCTGAGAGAAGAAATTCTTTTACATCTCAACTTTAAATGAATGTCCCCATATTCTGTAACTAAGTGCCCAAATTCAGCATTCCTCCCAGTACTGAAAACATTTTCTCAACTATCCACCTGCCAAGGTAAAAAGCAGGGCAAATCCAACTGGCCAATTACCGCCCCATCAGTCTACTGTTGATCATCAGTAAAATGATGGAAAGTGTCACCAACAGTGCTACCCAGCAGCACCTGCTCAGCAATAACCTGCTCAGTGACGCCCAGTTTGGGTGCCACCAGGGCCACTCAACTCCTGACCTGGTTGGAGTTGTACCTGACACATAGGAAGATGGTTGTGGTTGTTGGATGTCAGTCATCTTAGCTCCAGGACATCTCTGCAGGAGTTCCTCAGGGTAGAGTCCTAGTCCCAACCATCTTCAGCTGTTTCATAAGTGACTTTCCCTCCATCATAAGGTCAGAAGTGGGGATATGTGCCAATGATTACACAATGTTCAGCACCATTCGCTATTCCTCAGACACTGAAGCTGTCTGTGTCCAAATGCAACAAGATCTGGACAATATCCAGGCTCCAGCTGACAAGTGGCAAGTAACATTCATTCATCAGAAATGCCAGGCATTGGCTATCACCAACAAGAGACAATCTAACCACTGCCCCTTGACATTCATTAGTGTTATCATCACTGAATCCCCCACTATCAACATCCTGGGAGTTACCATTGATCAGAAACTCAACTGGACTCATCACATACAAGAGCAGGGCTGAGGCTTGGAGTTAAGTGGCAAGTAACTCACCTTCTTACTCCCTAAAGACTGTCCACCATCTACAAGGCACAAGTCAGGAATGTGATGGAATACTCCCCACTTGGCTGGATAAGTACAGCCTCAACAACGCTCAAGAAGCTTGACACAAAGCAGCCCGCTTGATTGGCACTGTATCCACAAGCATCCACTCCCTCCACCACCGACGGTCAGTAGCAGCAGTGTGTGCTATCTATAAAATGCACTGCAGAAATTCACCAAAAATCTTTAGACAGCACCTTCCAAACCCATGACCACTTGTGTAGATGTGCAAGGACAACAGAGAGATGGGAACACCACCACCTTCAATTTGCCCTAAAAGCTCTTCATCATCCTGACTTGGAAATATATTGCCATTCCTTCACTGTTGCTGGGTCAAACTCCTGGAATTCCCTCCCTAAGGGCATTGTGGGTCAACCCACAGCAGGTGGACTGCAGCGGCTCAAGAGGCAGCTCACCACCACCTTCTCAAGAGCAACTGGGGATGGCAATTGCCTAATGGTTTTATCACTAGATTATTAATCCAAAGACCCAGGTAATGTTCTGGGAACCATGGCAGATGGTGGAATTTGAATTCAGTAATAATCTGGAGTATAATGATGACCATGAAATCATTGCCGATTATCAAGAAAAAAACATCTGGTTCACTAATGTCCTTCAGGGAAGGAAATGTGCCATTCTTACCTGGTATGGCCTATATGTGACTCCAGGCCCATAGCAATGTGATTGACTCTAACTGCCCTCTGGGCAATTAGGGTTGGACAATAAATGCTGACCAGCCCGTGACGCCACAAAATGAATAATTTTTTTAAAAAGCTCCTTCAGAAACTTATATATTTTAATAAGATCACCTCTCATTCTTCTAAACTCCAATGAATAAAGGCCTGAACTGTTTGACTGTTTTTGAAAAATCAACCTCTTCATCCTAGGGATGAATCTCTTTAGAACTGCCCTCATTGCCCTTACATTCTTTCTTAAATAAGGGGACCAAAACTGTACACAGTGCTCCAGAGGTGGCCTCACCAATAATCTGTACAGTTGTAACAAGGCATCCCTATTTTTCAAGTCCAGCTCCAACAAATAAAAGCTAGAATTCCATTTAGCTTCTTAATTACTTGCTGCATAGAGCCATAGAGTCGTACAGCATGGAAATAGGCCATTCAGCCCACTATGTCTATGCTGATCAACAAACAACAAATTACACTAACTCCATTTACCTGTACTTGCCTCACAGATTACTGACATTTTACGTGCTCATCCAGATGTTTCTTAAATGTTGCAAGAGTATCTGATTCTACCACCCTCTCAGGCAGCGCATTCCATATTTCTATCACACTCAGCATGAAAAATTCTTTCTCAGATCTTCTCTAAACTATTTGCTCCACACCTTCAACTTACACTGTCTGATCTTAGATATGTCTGCCATGGTGAAGGGATTCTCATGAACTACCATGTCTATACCTCTTGCAATGTTGTTTACCTAAATCAGATCCCCACTCACCCTCATCTGCTCCAAGGAAAACAAAACCAGCCTACCCAGTCTGTCCTCGTAACTGAGATTTTTCATCTCAGCCAACATCCTCTCCAGTGCAATCACATCTTTCTGATAGTGTGGCAACCAGAATTGCACAGTATTCCATCTGTAGCCTAGCCAATACTTTATAAGGTTATAAGAATACTTCCTTGCTCCTATATTCTATATGCTGGCTAATGAAGCTAAGCATCCGCTATGCCTACTTCACCACCCTCTGCTTCAGGGTTCTATGGGTTTTGCTCCTTAGTGCTCCCTAGGGACCTACCTTTCATTGTGTATATCCTTCCTTTATTAAATCTTCCAAATGCATCACCTTGTAATTATCAGGATTAAATGCCATCTGATATTGATCTGCCCAATTTACCTGATCAATATCAGACTGTAATTTAGAACCATCAACAACACCATCAATTTTCATATGATCTTCAGACTTATTAATTATACCTTCCACATTTAGATTCAATTCATTAATATAAATAACAAACAGCAAGTGTCCCAGCACTGAGCCCTGTGGTATATCGTTGGTCACAGGCTTTCAATTATCAAAACAACCCTCCACCATTACTCTTTGCCTCCTATTTGTCAGCCAATGTTGGATCTAGTTTGCCAATTTATCGTGAATCCCCTGGGCCCTTATGTTTTGGACCAGCCTTCCATGTCAGATGCCCTACTGATGTCTATGTAAACCACATCAACTGCATTTCCCTTATAAATATATTTAGTAACCTTGTCAAAACACTCAATTAAATTGGACAGAGGATCTCCCTCAAAAAAACTCATGCTCACTATCGCTGATCAATTGCTGCCTTTCCAAGTATTGATTAATCCTTTCCTTCAGAATTTTTTCCAACCACTTAAATCAAAGTAAATGACCTGTAATTACTTGGCCTATCCTTGCTGTCCTTCTTGAACAAAGAAACCACATTAGGCATCCTCCGGTCATCTGCCAGGGGCCCAGCAATCTCCTCCCTTGCCTTCCATAGCAGCCTGGAATACATCTCATCAGGTCCTCAGGATTTGTGCAACTTTATGTCCATTAAAACATCAAATACCTCCTCCTTATTAATCGTATGAGTTCTAGGACATCATCATCCCGACTGAAATCCCTGACTACAACATATTTCTCCTCTGCAAATACGGATGAGAAGTATTCATTTATGACCTCATCCATGTCCACTGGCTCCATGTACAGGTTGCCCCTTTGGTCTCTAATATGACCCACTCGTTCCCTAGTAATCCTCTTACACTTATAAAAAGCCTTGGGGTTTTCTTGATCCCATCTGCCAAAGATATTTTGTGGTCCTCTTCGCCCTCCTAATTCCTACATTCTCTATACTTTTGAAGGTTCTTCCCTATTTTTAATACACTTTCTGATGTATGGTTCTTTCTTTCTCTTTACAACACTCTCAATATCCCTTGACAACCAGGATTTCCTGGACCTGCTGCCCTTGCCCTTCACTCCTAGAGGAAAACGCTGGGCTGAATTCTCACTATACTACTTTTAAAAGACACCTACTTCCCAATTGTAGATTTACCTAAAAGTAGCTGCTCCCAGTTTATCTTTGCCAGATCCTGTCTAATTATATTGAAATCAGTCTTCCCCCAATTTAGACACTTAATTTCTGCACAATCCCTTTCTGTAATGACTTTGAAACTTAGAGTTATGGTCATTATCCCCAAAATGCTCGCCCACTGAAATTTCAACTACTTGACTGGCTTCATTCACTCGGATTATGTCTAGCACTGCTCCATCTCTAGTAGAACTACTTATGTACTGGTGCAGAAAGCTCCTCTGGATGCACTTTGGAAATCCCACTCCATCTAATCCCTTTACACTAAGGTTAATGTTAAGAAAGTTGAAATCCCGACAACTATACCTGCATGCGAACATTTCATATTTCAAGCACAAGATCCCTCTGTGCTGCACGTTTTTTGAGTCTCTCTTCACTTAAATAATAATTTATTCTGATTCTTTCTAACAAACATTGCACGGAACATTTGCAATAAAGTGGATGAATTTGTCGTGCAAACAGATGTGAATGGGCGAGATATAGTTGACATTATGGAGATGTGGCTGCAAGGTGACCAGAGATAGGAACTGAATATTCAGGGTTAGGAAGGACAGACAAAACAAAACGCAGTTGGACAATATCACTGGTTAAAGTAGAAATTGATGCACTAGTGGGAAGGGATATTAGCTCCACTGAAGTTGAATTTGTATGGGTAGATCTTAGATACACCAAGAGGCAGAAACTGATAATGGGATTGTATATAGAACACCCCCTCCCCAAACTGTACTGGTAATGTTGGGTGAGGTATTAAATGGGAAAGTAGAAACAAAAGCAATAAAGACACAGCTGCAACTTAAATCTGTAAATAAAATAGGGAAATCAAATTGGTAACAATAGTGTAGAGGAGGAATTCTAGAATAGTGTACAGGATGGTTTTCTAGATCAAAATGTTGAGGAACCAACTGGAGAACAGGCCATCCTAGACTGGGTATTGTGTAATCAGAAAGGAATAATTGGCAGTATAGATGTGTGCGTTCCTTTGGGGATGATTGGCCACAATATGACAGAATTCTTCAGTAAGGTGGAGAATAACATAGTTGATTCTGAACCTGGCATCCTGAGTCAAAATAAAGAAAACATGATGGTATGAGAAGCAAGCTTAAGATAATAAATTAGGGAATGTCCCAAATCAGGGAAGATTAAGGATGTTAAACAAATGTTGTCCCTACAATTAATAGGAGATATGTGATGTTGCTTCAGATTTTCAAATTCCTTGTCACTTCCAACTTTGTAGACAAGGGATCTCTGCTGAGAGATTTATTTAAGAAGGACATCCCCAATGCATGTCAGCAGAAGAATCATCTTTACTGAAATACTATCAACCCCGAGACATGCTTCTTGAAGTAAATGCATTATAAAATGGTTGGGTGCATGTCCTCAGCAAGATGAAAAACCTGTTGCTTTAGGTTCAACACTCATATCACCTGCACAAACCAACTGTCCCAATAAAGAGCATGAGACATTAGGTCTGGTATTTGATATTATTCAGTTTCACAGAAACTTATTTGTCTAGAAATTCATGAACTAAACAAATCATAAGCCACAAAAGATGATCTACTGCAAGCTGCTAACAATGCACTGCCACATTTGCAACATCTAATTGTCAAGGTCCAAGGATATGACTTTGAAGTGAGAAATAAGCCGGGTAACAGGATAATTGTTTCTGACACTTCAAATAGATTGCCCGACCCGCACAACGACCAAGATATTCCTCTTGATTTACATGTTGATGGTCTTGGCAATGATGTTGAAGACACCGTTAAGGTTAACCTGTTGCATTTTGGCCAGAGCCAAGGTGTACAATTACTATTAGTAATTGCCAAAGATGAGCAACTGCAAGGATCACAAGGGATCATTGTCCAGGAATGACTCATCAGGATTAAAGAAGTACTTGAGAAGATTTGCTCATTTGGCCATACAGAAAGAAAGCATTTGTATTGTGACATGTTATTTTCAAGAGTAAACGAGTCCTGAGATCAAAAGCATTACAAAAAGATATGATGTCCATGTTACACCAGGGATGTTTGGGTATTGAATGCACAAGGCAGCTAGCCAGTGATGGTTTGCTTATTTACAGTTGTCACTGTTTGATGTGTTAGCAATACAATGAGTACAACTGTTACTGATTTGATAAGTGCTATTTTTATTTTAGTCAATATCTGGAATGGATAATGTTGACAATGGACCGTGGTTCATTCACAAACCATTTCAAGACACAGGTACTAAGCGGGTAGTGACATTTATCACATTGTTACCCCACTATCCACGTTCAAATGGTCTGACAGAACATATAGTCCATGCCTTCAAATCACATATTTAAGTGTTGATTAATGAAACAGGACTTCCACATTCAATTGCTCCAATGGAGAAGGGATTGCCATCACAAACACAACTTATGCTCTGAAAGCAAGTGGGAACAAACTTGACCAGCAACCAATCATCTAACCATTCTGAGATACTGTACATTGTTTTTCAAACACAGAGCAGAATGATAGAGACACACAATGAGCAAGCAGATACAGAATTATCCGAATGACTGGTCTGGGCACAGTGCTAGTTAGAAACACACATATAAATATTTGAATACCAGCAAAGGTTTCTAAAATATACAATCAGCCCAGATCTTCTGTGGTCTATACTGATCATTACAAAGGAACAGAAACCAGCTCAGATCTATGTACGGCACATCAAGAATGCATGAAGAGAGAGGAAAAATACTCTGATGCGAATGACTGTGCAGTGATGATGAGTGACAGCCAATAGCACCAAGATAACCAATTTATCAAAAAAGTGTACCAGAGAATAAGGTGTATACCATCATCAGATCAAAATGACTTGTCAAAGCATTCGTCTTACAAACCCTGTATTACCAGTTGGAATAATTTTCAAATTAACAAGCACAAATATATATTTGCAGTAAGTTTTCTTATCTTCAGGAAAAGGGGGATGTTTTGTTATATCATACAGTAAATATGTCAGTTTAACTTTAAAAGACACACTGATGACATCATTTTTGCATTTGACCTGACAATATAAAAATCCCATACTCCATCTTACCCTGGGGACACTTGAAGCATGAC
Organism: Rhincodon typus; assembly: GCF_021869965.1. Lineage (NCBI taxonomy): Eukaryota > Metazoa > Chordata > Chondrichthyes > Orectolobiformes > Rhincodontidae > Rhincodon > Rhincodon typus. The sequence goes on along the minus strand of NC_063341.1, from coordinate 50,470,660 downwards.
ATTACTGGAAATAGGCTCCTCTGTTGTAACATATTAACTCAAAATTTGCACAGACACTGAGATTGCTGCGAAATATAATGCCCGTAAATCATAGTTAGCTGTTCAATACCACAATAACTAACCTGAGTTTCTTATGTTTTGGGGGATAATATAAACATTTTACCACATTGGGTAAATACCCCTTTGGATCCAGATCAAAGATATGAGCCACATGTCACAGAAGACCCAGTCTCTGAGTTGTTTTGATATCAATGTCCGTTCCAATGCAAAACTCAGCAATAGAAATGCAATGGAATGTCAATGCAAGTTGTTTAGATTCTCCCTCTTGCTGGAGATACTCATTGTTGACACATATGATAGGCAAATGTTACTTGCTACATTTTGTTCCACCAAGGAAATTGTCCAGAACTTGCTACATGCAAGCAAAGATTACGCCATTATTTAAAGAATTGCAAATGGACCTGAACATTGCAGTTATCATTGAGCAGCTGCTGGCCATGTTCTCAAATGCAGGACTCATACACACATTCACATTGTTTTCAGATGTTGTGGCTTTTTGAATCGTTCATCATTGTGTTACATCTTTTGCCTCATTCCAAGCCACTGTTATTTCATAATTACAAATGATGGTTGTTATAATTGTGCTTCTCAATAGGTATTTCTATAAGCTGTCCTTATAAGCTGTCCTTGCAGCTGTGAAATGTGAATTTTTCTCCAATTGTCCTTTTTAGAAACACAGATAATTTTTAAACATAGAAAGGCCATTCAGCCCAACTTTCCAATGCTGAAGTTAGGTCCCACTTAGATGATCTTGCATAACCCCATTTTCCGACTTCTGGAGATGAGACCAATTATTATAATACCTAACAAAATAAGAACAAGGAGCATAGCAAACAGTTTTAATGAAAGCCCCCAGGCATGTTACATAATATGCCAGAAATGACTAGTGACACGTTTTGGCACTGGCAAACCTAGTTCATGGTATTTTAGTCATAAAATAGTTTGCTTTAGGTCTGACCTCATCTCCTGATTTTGATTTTAGTATCATTTTAATTCTAGTCTTCATTAAAACTTGAAACTAACTTTAGTTTCATCTTTCGGGGCCAAGTTTAATCTTCAGTCACAGACAAAGATTTCTTTCTATAGTTACGTTCACATCTTTTTGAAGATTTTATTCCAAAGTATGGTGTTTCAAAAAACAACTTACTATTTCACTTGATACTCCACTCATAATGTCATAAAAATCATTAAGAGATACACCAGTGTCTAAAGTGATAGGGAGACTTATTTCAACTACTTCAATTTCCAACATCTGTTTCAAATGTCAAGCAACTTTTAGGCTTGGAGATAATTTCAGTTTTAGTCACATCACACAAAGTGGTCCAAACTTTGTTGCCATCATTTTAAGTAGAAGTTTCATTAGCAAGTTTCTTAGATAACAAGGTGTAGAGCTGGATGAACACAGCAGGCCAAGCAGCATCAGAGGAGCAGGAAGGCTGACGTTTCGGGTCTAGACCCTTCTTTAGAAAAGAGCAAATTTCTTTCTGGTTTTGATCACCAAAGTAAATGCCTGTATTATGCTGCCACCATGTGGCCAAGAAGGCTAAAATTTCTTTTCCAATCGAAGATCTCTTCATGACCCTAACATAAATGATCTCAAAATAGCAATGTACAAAAACACCTCACAAAAATTCCCCTACAATTACATTAATCGATTTGATTGAACTGGCAAAGTAGCCAGCTTGCATCCCACGATTTAATTTAATTGTTGTTAGTGTGAAGGGAATGCTAGATGATTAGAGAAATTGAGGCTATGGTCAAGAAAAAGGAAGCATATGACAGCATAGACAGGTGGGATGGCGTGAATCCCTAGAGGAGTGTAAGGGCAGTAGAAAGATACTTAAGAGAGAGATCAGGAGGGCAAAAAGGTGGCATGCGATAGCTTTGCCAATTAGCTTTAGGGAGAATCCAAAGATGAATAGCCAAGGTCTTTTTCCTCGGGTGGGAGGGTTCAAAGCTAGAGGGAAGAGGTTTAAAGTGAGAGAGGAAAGATTTAAAAAGGACAGGAGGGGTAATATTTTCATGTGGAGGGTGGTGCATGTATGGAACAAGTTGGCAGCGGAACTGGTTACATCATTTAAAAGGCATCTGAATGAGGATATGAAAGGAAAGGCTTAGTGGGATATGGGCCAAATGTTGGCAAATGAAACTAGGTCAGGCTAGGATGTCTGGTTGGCACAGACAAGCTGGACCAACTGTGTTATATGACTCTATGATGCTATGCTATGAACTTAGTGCACCCTGCACCAATTTTTGTTTAATGCTTGCTAAGTTCAAGAACTAGTGTCGCACATACAGGGAATGTTATTCATCTCATGGCTTTTTGCCTTTCTGTCAGTTTTCTGTCCTTTCTCCTTCTTTATTCCTGAAGGAGCTCATTCTTCGTTGGGTACAGTTCGCTACCATGAGCCCACACATACTCTTCATCCTCGAGCCTTTACATTGAGTGACGATTTGACTTTTTCAGGAATGTTTGAAAATGAGTTATCATGACTCATCCTGATCCTTTCTTTAAACAGTACCCAGATTGAAATGTTACTGGTTATTTAACAGGAGGAGATTGAGCCCATTGCCAATTCACTTCACCACAGAAATTCTACTAATTTTACCACATAAAGGTGGCATAGAAGGAAAAGTAATCCTTCATTAATAGTAACAGTCATGTAGAAATGTATTTCTTTATATAACACAATGTAATAAAAGTTTGGAATCACGTATCTATAACAAGGTCAGCTTTTCTATTGAAAAGAAATTCTGGGAGTCGACAATTTTTTGTATTCATTCATGGGATGTGGATATTGCTGGCTTGGCCATCATCCGTAGTTGCCCTTGAGAATGTGGTAGTGAGTGTGGTAGCTTTCTTGAACAACTACAGTCCATTTGGGGTTGGTACACCCACAATGTCCTTAGTGTGGGAGTTCTGAGATATGATCCAGCCACACTGAAAGAACGATGATAGGCTTCCAAGTAAGGATGGTGGATGGCCTGGAGACAAATTTGTAGGTGGTAATGCTTACATGTATCTGTTGCCTTTGACCTTTTAAAATGAAAGTGGCCACAGATTTAGAAGTGTCACCTAAGGCGCTTTGGTGAATGACTGTAATGCATCTTGTAGGTGGTACATATTACTGCTACTGAGCATCAGTTGAAGAGGGAGTGAATGTTTATGGATGTGGTGCCAATCAAGTGGCTGCTTTGTCCTGGATGGTGTCAAGCTTCTTGAGTGTTGTTGAAGCTAAACCCATCCAGGCAAGTGGACAGTGTTCCATCACAATCCTGATTTGTGCCGTGTCGATGATAGACAGGCTTTGGCACAATGAAGAATTGATATTTCAAACTCTTTTTTTCTGATGAAGGGTCTAGGCCCGAAACGTCAGCCTCTCTGCTCCTATGATGCTGCTTGGCCTGCTGTGTTCATCCAGCCCTGCACCTTGTTGTCTCTGTTTCTAATTGTTACTCTTTTTTCTTCTTTTTTTTTAGGTTTAGTAAATTTTCAGTTGTTGTCACAACAAACTGACCAACAATAATATTCATGTATTGGTGCTCTGAAAGTCATACTAATCCACACAAAGTTCTTCTGGAGTCACAAATAACAACTCAAATTCAAAACTGACCTACAACTATGAAACAAGGGGCAGCCAGAATTGGGAGATTCTCAGCTGGTAAGTATCTTCTTTTCTTCAACATGATTGACAAAATGTTTGATCAGATCCATCCCATTCCCCTTACATTTGCTCAAATCTTGTTTCCTCTCTTTTTTAACATGCATGATGTCCTCTCTGTCTTTACCTTTATCAACCAGCCTTCATTTTTATTATATTTTATTTAAAGCACCTTACAGCCTGACTTCACTATACCATTTCTTTGCCTTTTGAAAGCAACTGTCCCATCCTGAGAAGGATGCACAGTTTTCCGCTACTCCAACTTGCAACTGTCCTTTCCCTGGCAAACTCTACCATTTTCATATTTATTAATTCACCTTTTCTGACCATATATCTGTAACCCTGGTACATGTCTTTCAAAAGAAACAGCATTTTGTCCATTCCATATTCATTGTTCAATGTTTGATGTCCTCTACATTTTGGAGACCAAATGCAAATTGTGAGGAATCAACTTGATGAGCATTTTTATTTGTCTCCACACATGTTGGGACTAGCTTGTTATTGAAAAGTTTAATTCTCACCTCAGTCTCTACACTGGCCTCTGCACAATTGACTTCTGACACTGTTCCATACAAGCTTCAGAAACAGCTGGGAAATGTTGTCTTTGTGCAATTAGTGGAGTATTAATTATGTAGTTTCTACAATGGATAAGTAATATCCTCTTTCAGGTTAATATGTGAAAGAAGATTTGCCCCAGTATCTTCTCTTTCTCACAGACAACATGAACATGAACTATGGTACCCTCAGACATTAGCCTTTCCTTTACAGTAAAATATCTGAAGATGTTAGACAGGCCTGTCAGTATTATAGAGGAGGTGAGGCAAGTTGATAATCCTGGGTTTAGCTGTTCATGAAGGAGCAATCTTAGTGCTGGTGAAGCACTCTGGTCTGTTAGGTTTTCTATTTTCAGGACCAACAAATCTATTGTGTTTTTCGAGCATTTCTTGCTTTTCATTTCATGACTTCTGCATCTACAGTGTTTTCTCCCAACGTCTTCCATTTCCTTTCTCTTCTTTTGGGATTTTTTTTTCACCATCTTATTCATTCTTTTGTTTTCTTCACATATTTTAATTGCCTCACTGATACTGTCTTAAATAAGGTTTTCTAACAGTTATTTATTTCTCTGTGAAGTAGTTCAAATGTAACCTGTTAACTTTAGTCTGTGATTGAAGCACCAAGGGACCCCTTTCATTAAGAACACTTGCTTACTTTTCAGTTTTCAATCTTGGCAAAAGTTTACATTCATAACCTTATGTTGTCTCTTAACAGATCAGTGCTCCCAGCGCATTCTATTCGTTTTTCAGAAACATGATATACCTTCATAAATTGCAGACAGTACATATGCTGATGTGTCCAGATGTTGAGCAGATGCAGTATTTTGTTGTTGTTGATGTCTTATTGCAAATGAGAAAAGTCCCACAGCATAACACCATCCCTAACTTGACAACATCACCAAAACATCACAGCCCATGTGGAAAATACAGACATATCATTTGGCTGCAGCATGTGTTCTTTACTGAGGTTGGGGATAAAGCAGATTTTAAGAAGGTGCAGACAGGGAAGGGGCAAAAGAAAGTGATTAAACTTCCTTTAAACATGCTTGACCTGATCAGGGTCTGCTAGATATTGACACAGGGTGCTCAATAGCAACATTCTTTGACATAATGAAAATAAATTTCCTCGTACACAAAAATGATTTTAGAAGCTCTCCAATAAATTGTAAAGTAAAACAAGGAGTTGTAATTTATACACACCTCAAACCATTCTAAGCTTGTGTCTTGCAAAAAGAAGCTCCTAAAGTTATGAACCACCAGTAAAACATGTGATGTGTAAGAAAGGTTACCACACGCAGTGTGGTTGGGATACCTTGAGAAGTACCTCAGACAGAAACAACAAGCAGCAACAAGCCTTTTCAGTCCTATAGCTACATGCTATTTGATTATATGAATAAACAGCTCTGTTTATTACAGACCGATTTTGATAAGACAACCCCTTCATTTACTTATTCTCTATGTTGCTACAAGGCAGAGTATATATTGTTTTGCAACTGCTGTTAAAGGATTGTTTTTCTCAGGTTTTTTTTTGCCCTTTTTGCCAAGATGTTAAATTCTTTTTAAAAGACCACTCATTCATTCAGGGCATATCTAAAAACACAGGTGGGGGCACAGTGGAGCTATGGGATTCATTTTGGCTCGGAGTGAAATTCTTGCTGGCACCCTGTCGAGAAACCAAATTGCATGATTACTGCCCTGGCCCTAAGTCAATTAAAGATATGAAACCTGGAGCCAAGCCTCCCCTTTAATTTGGAATTGAAGTCATTCCAGTCTCTCTGAACTCACTTCGCTTCCTCAAGAGCCGAAGAAGTAGAAATGCTAAATTTGTGATTGCTAGTTGAAATAGTCAGTTAAGCACAGGCTTTGAAACATCAATCTAACATTCGCTGATCCCTGTAGTGATAGACCAGGCAAGGCATCTCATCGAAAAGAAACACTTCGGAGCCAAAAATAGTAAATTTCAAAAGCAATTGAACATTTAATTTTGGAGTCACAGTTGAACCATCTTGGCGCCTCCCTTGGTTTGGTATTTGGTCACCACAGACTCGTCTGACAGAGGCTTCCAGCATCATTGTTTCTTAATGTAATGGTTAGGAAATTTCAAGTTATGTTCCAAGACTAAAGCTAACCACAAAATATGAAAATTATTGATAATGTGCTTTTAAACACAAGTCACCATCAGTTATAATATCATCAATAATAGCAGTCATGTTGTGAAAGCAGACCACAGGTTACATGCTACAGAAAAAAATAAGTGAAGCCTCAGGGTATAGATTTCACATCATACCATTAAAGATTTGTGTAATATTATTTATGTCCCATATCAATGATTCTAATGAAGTCATTTTCCATCTTAGACAGGAAGAGAAAATAAATGAAAGCTACAGAAAAAAAAATCTCTATTCAATGTTTGTGTTTTTCTTTACAAAGAAATTCATGATAATTAACAGAACTTCACTTATAAATTGGCCCACTCTTTCACCGATAGTAGGAACTGCAGATGCTGGAGAATCTGAGATAACAAGGTGTAGAGCTAGATGAATAGAGCAGGGCAAGCAGCATCAGAGGAGCAGGAAGGCTGACGTTTTGGGCCGAGACCCATGTTCAGAAATGGGGGAGGGGAAGGGGGTTCTGAAATAAATAGGGAGAGAGGGGGAGGCGGATAGAAGATGGATAGAGGAGAAGATAGGTGGAGAGGAGACAGACAGGTCAAAGAGGCGGGGATGGAGCCAGTAAAGGTGAGTGTAGGTGGGGCGTTAGGGAGGAGATAGGTCAGTCCAGGGAGGACAGACAGGTCAAGGAGGCGGGATGAGATTAGTAGGTAGGAGATGGTGTTAGGGCTTGAGGTGGAAGGAGGGGATAGGTGGGAGGAAGGACAGGTTAGGAAGACGGGGACGAGCTGGGCTGGTTTTGGGATGCGGTAGGGGGAGGGGAGATTTTGAAGCTTGTGAAGTCCACATTGATACCATTGGGCTGCAGAGTTCCCAAGCGAAATATGAGTTGCTGTTCCTGCAACCTTCGGGTAGCATCGTTGTGGCACTGCAGGAGGCCCAGGATGGACATGTCGTCTGAGGAATGGGAGGGGGAGTTGAAATGGTTCGCGACTGGGAGGTGCAGTTGTTTAGTGCGAACCGAGCATAGGTGTTCTGCAAAGCGGTCCCCGAGCCTCCGCCTTGTTTCTCCAAAGTAGAGGAGGCCACAACGGGAACAGCGGATGCAGTATACCACATTAGCAGATGTGCAGGTGAACATCTGCTTGATGTGGAAAGTCTTCTTGGGGCCTGGAATGGGGGTGAGGGGGGAGGTGTAGGGGCAGGTGTAGCACTTCCTGCGGTTGCAGGGAAAAGTGCCGGGTGTGGTGGGGCTGGAGGGGAGTGTGGAGCGGACAAGGGAGTCACGGAGAGAGTGGTCCCTCCGGAAAGCAGATAAGGGTGGGGAGGGAAAAATGTCTTTGGTGGTGGGGTCGGATTGCAGATGGTGGAAGTGTCGGAGGATGATGTGTTGGATCCGGAGGTTGGTGGGGTGGTACGTGAGGACGAGGGGGATTCTTTTTTGGTTCTTATTGCGTGGACGGGGTGTGAGGGATGAGTTGCGGGAGATGTGGGAGACACGGTTGAGGGCGTTCTCGACCACCGAAGGGAGGAAGTTACGGTCCTTGAAAAATGAGGACAACTGAGATGTATGGGAGTGGAATGCCTCATCCTGGGAGCAGATGCGGCGGAGGCGAAGGAATTGGGAATAGGGGATAGCATTTTTGCAGGAAGTTCAATGTCACTTTATCTCTGTACAAGTGAGGAATGGATCTTCAGTGCTATTGCACGCAATAAGTCTGAGAATAACATCTTCGCTGACTTCACTTAACGCCGCTATCCTCCTGGCATTTTCTTTATCCTTCTTCGCAGTTGCTGCCTGTGTGACTCCCCTTAGTGTTTCTCTTCTCCATTTAGTTGTTCTTTTAGGCTTTTCTTATTCTTCTGCTTTCCTTTCAGATTGCATTAGGGGCGGCAATGGCCTAGTGGTAATTTGCTGGACTGTCAATCCAGAGACCCAGATAACATTCTGGGGACCCAGGTTTGAATCCCACCAGGGCAGATGGTGGAATTTGAATTCAATAAAATAGCTGGAATTAAGAATCTAATGATGACCATGAACCCATTGTCCATTATCGTAAAACCCCATCAGGTTCACTAAAGTCCTTTAAGGAAGGAAACTGCCATCCTTACCTGGTCTGGCCTACATGTGACTCCAGACCCTCAGCCACAGGTCTAAACTGCCCTCTGGGCCATTAGGGATGGGCAATAAATGCTGTCTGGTCAGTGACGCCCTCATCCCGTGAATGAATAAAAAAACAATTGCTGGAGAATATGGAGCCACCTAGAGATATATTCCCAATTATTGCCATGAAAATCTGGCTCTCTTCCCATTACATGATCCTTCTCTTGCCCTTGTTGTCATTGTGCCAACCTCCATTTCCCTTTAAACTGCGAGTGTATTTATATGTCACTGATACACAGTCCAAGTCTCACTGCAGTGCAAGAGTGTGGTAACGACATGTTTTTGCTGACTTTTGTTCACAAACACTCACAGGTGTTGCTTGAAGAAGACTGAACTGGTATAGCTGATCCAGTGTTGGATCTCCTTGTCAATGGTAGCCATTTGAGAGAGGTGGCATCTAAGGTATGAGAAATGCTGAACATATTCCCGAGAATGTTCTTCAATATAGGAGGAAGAATATTTGACTGACTAAGTCTAGTGAATTTCCAAAAGCAATACCTCTAGAACATTCTATGGATTCAATGAGAGAACAAGCAAGCTAAAGCTCCTGACCTTCTTGAAATCAGCTCATCAAGCTTTCAGGTAAAAACTCCTCCAAAATCAACTATCAAGGACTGGAGACTGGAACTGGATGGCATCTTTTCCACAAGGTCTTGCTTTTCTCAACTCTATAATGGCCAACGTTCCAGGGCAGTACAAATAAAGCTCGACAAAGACATTCTGAAACTCTCCTTGAAGTGTAACAGAATTGATATTGATAACTGAGAGGAGCTTGCTACCAATTTAAAATGATGCCAACTTATCCAACAAGCTGCACCCACCCAGACTCACTTATCACCCTACCATACATCAAGGACATTTCAGAAATGACCACAAGACCACTAAGACCCCTAGGTATCAGGGTATCCCACAAACTAACAACCACCCTACGACAGCTACTGACAAATGTAAATACCCAAAACCAACAAAACCGGTGTAATATACAAAATACCATGCAAGGACTGTGAGAAACACTACGTAGGAAGAAAACTGACAATACGGATACATGAACACCAATTAGCCACCAAGAGGCTCGACCAATTCTCACTTGTCTCACTATACACAGACAACGAAGGACATGAAATCGACTGGGATCACACATCTGTAATCGCAGAAGCCAAACAGAGACATGCCAGGGAATTCCTGGAGCCCTGGTATTCCAAATGGAACTCCAACAATAAAGACATTGAATGAGACCCTGTGTACAAACCACTGAGAATAGAACCAGAAGTAATACAATCACCTCAGCAAACCGAGGCATATAAATAACAAACAGGACAGAACACCAACGCTTCACCAGAGGCGCACTGATGATGTTACCAAGCAGGGTGATGAAACGTCTGCAATCAAACACATCGGCTCGGCGAGCATGTCTCCAACCTCATCCACAAGCTACGAAGCTCCTCGAAAACTTCAGATCTGAAAAATATCTAGGCTTGGGCTGACAAGTGGTAAGTAACATTCACACCACACAAATGCCAGGAAATGACCATCTCCAATAAGAGAGAAGCTAACCGCTGTCACCATCCAGGACAAAGCAGCCCACTTGATTGGCATCACATCCACAAGCATCTACTCCCTCTACCACTGGCGCTCAGAAGCAGCAGTGTATACTATCCACAAGATGCACTGCAGAAATTCATCAAAGATACTAGACAGCACCTTCCAAATCTATGATCACTTCCATCTAGAAGGACAAGGGCAGCAGATACATAGGAACAACACCACCTGCAAGTTCCTCTCCAAGCCACTCACTATCCTGACTTGAAAATATATCGCTGTTGCTCAGTCAAAATCCTGGAATTCTCTTCCTGACGGCATTGTGGATCAACCCACAGCAGGTGGTCTGCAGTGGTTCAAGAAGGCAGCTCACCACCACCTTCTCAAGGGCAACTAGGGACGGGCAATAAATGCTGGCCAGCCAGTGATGCCCACATCTCATGAGTGAATAAAAAAAATCTCAAATCGGAAAATTATAGAAGGGTGCAGTATTCAAAGAGACTATTCAGCCCTCTGCTGGCTCTTTGATAGAAATAGCTAAGTAGTCAGACCTAAGGTATGAGAAATGCTTAACATACTTCAGAGTCTCTCCTTCAATGTATATGGAACATAGAAAATCTGACTGACCAGATCTGCACTGCTGTTTCCTCAAAGTATTTTAATTTTTTTTCTATTGAAGTATTTATTTAATTATCATTTGAAAGTAACAAGGAGAACAAGGTGGGAAGGTCTAACAAGGGACCTTCATTCCCCCGCCCACACTTAGTGCACCCCAAGGTACTGAGGGCCTAGCAGCGCCTCATCATCATCAAGACGCCCTTTTCCATCCCTGCCATCTTTCCCAACAAAGAGACAGAATTTGCTTTCATAATTGAATAAATATATCTTTTAGAAAGAAATAAATTAGAAAGTGGTGAGACCTCAACATTAATGCACACACTGGTGGGTGAGAGAGGGTCAGGGCGGAGGAGTCATTCAAAAAGAAAATAGGTTGAATGTAGCTTTAATTCACCCAACATCTTATTTACATTGTGAAAATGCAGAATGGCTGATTAACATATTTAAATTGATTTCTAACAATGCACATGGGAACCTGGCTTGAAAATGACTGCTGCTGCAAACGTTTCCGATGGTCCTGGAATGCCAAGAGAGCCACCAGGCTCCTCAGGCTAAGTGCTCCTTTGAGCACTCCTTGAGGGCCAGGAGGACTAGGCCTCTCTAGGAAGTCTTTTGCCTTCCCCAGCCCTGAACACCAGGATCCCCATCAGTGCCACTTGTCGACTGCCGTGATTGTGATGGCTCTCCTTCCCAAGTGCAAGGTATCATCTCTAAGGATCTTTATCTGCATTTGTTTTTGCCACTAGATTCCTGCCATCATTGGCCAAGCTGTCTAATTGGCCAGCTGCTAGTGAAAAGGATATACTTGGGTCTAAATTGGATCACGCCAATATTCAACGTTCAGAAAGTATATTCTACAAAAACAGTTAACTTAAGTCTGCAGTTGACTGTCCCCCATCACCAAACTATGGAAACATTCAAGTCTGCTTTTCAGCAAAGAGAACCAAACTATAAAGCTTCTAGAGATGCAGAATGCCATGGTAAAGCATTAAGTTGAGCTTCAAAAGAAGCTAAAAGTTAAACAAGGCTTAGAGCAGTGTAACTACCTCCAAGAGACTGCAAACTTAAAATCTCTACTGTTTGCAGTCACACAACACAGTCAAGTCTTGGAGATAGAAAAATAAAATGTTACAGAAGATTTTCAAACATCCTTTATAGAGGTAGCCAGTGTTCTCACATAATTTACACAAAAAGGAGATACAACAATGGCAAACGAAACCTTTTTTATTGGAAATTGTTGGAGCTCCTAGACCACTGTGAACAATTGGCTGAAGAAAATCTTGGGCTATAATTAATGAGTAACGATCTTTTGTATTTCAGAAACAAGTTTGAAAGAGACAACAAAAATCTTAATTTAAGTTTGCAGAAGATTATTATGAAGGAGCAACCATCTGCAGAATAAGAATAACCTGTTGTAAAAGACTTAATAACAGATAGGGAAGTAAACAAAGTTGACTCCCAGCCTGCAGTCCTCAGTGCTATGCGGGAATCTCTTATAGGTCCTGGCTCACAAGTCTATTTTGTGATTGACGATGGTATATTTCCACTTTCTAATGGAATGCCAAACATGCTTTAGTTTACAGCAAAGCTGCCATTGTATTCCACCGCTGCACTTACACTTCCAGACCATGATGAGGGAGCACATACATCCCATATTCCCTCCAAGAAAGCTGAGAACACTGTTAGAGATTTATGTTTCAAGCAAAAGAGATTAGTGTGAGAGAGTAGAAAAGAGGTAGTAAAGAGTTAAATGCTCATGGTTAATTGCAAATGGTTTATGGGAAAGTAGAAAATAACATGAGGGAGATGTGGATAAAAGGGTTAATAGAGAATTAATACAGATTTAATAAAGGGATAGCTTTACTCTAAGAATAGCTGCTGTGCATGTATGATATCAAATCACATAGAACTGGAGCCTGAGTCTGTTGGGTTCTAAAAGATATCAGCTCCTACCATCTCTTATAATAGCTATGTTTAAAAATGAAACATCAAATAAATTAAACTAGTTAATATAAATACCAGCTGAATAAACCAGGTTGTCATCAAATAATTTTGAGAAATACTGACCAGAAGCCATTAAGCACTCAGGGAAGATATTTTAATCTTTCAGGTGAGTTAAGGTGCTCATGGGCCAAAAGTAATGGGCTGACAAAATAAAGAGCTGCCATCTTCCATGATCTTCAAAACACCTTAGGAATTCCCTGGACCCTTCAATTGGCAGGATCTATAGGTAAACACAGCTCCAGTGTAATGTTTTTCAAGTGTAAGTTACTTGGAGCATACAGGGTAACAGAAGAGGAAGTGGTAAACAAAGAAACCCTATCTTTCATCATGTTTTTTTCGAATATTATTATCCATTCTCAAAATTTGACCACCACTGGAAAAGTTTGCATTTATTACCCACTTCTAGGTGCTATATCAAGGTGGTGGTACAGCTGAGAAGCTTGTCAGGCCAGTACAGATTGTAGTTAATAGTCAACCACATCAATGTGGCACTGAGATCACACTGGATTGAGACCCAGTAACTTTGCAAATCCAACAATTTCATAGTCACTTTCTTTTTTTAAAACCTTCATTAAAATTCTGACACTGTTATGGGCTACTCTGAACTCATGTTTTCTGGATTAAAAGTGCAGGAGTGTTATCAAAACATCATCAGGACATTTACAAGGTTCCAATGAACTGGCACTCACTGCAAGTACAGAGTCTCTCAGACTCTGTCAGCATCTCCGGGTAATCTGGCTGTATAAATGCGCAGAGCCTTAGGTAACCTATCCTTGAACTCTCGTTCTTTGTCTTCGCTGAACCAGTTCTAAGATTTTCATAGATTCTGACGACTTCAAGAGAAATGTTCCAGCCATTAAAAAGCACTTCAATTTATATGTTTAAACAAGTTATAGTGACCTAAGTAATATTTTCTATTTATTTTGCATAAATACTTGTTTTGGATGTCAGGGATTACAGAGTCTAAGAAAATAAATGAACTTAATTTTTAGCAGAAAGTGATTTGAGTGTTGTGTGTTACTTTGACATAATATAGTGCCACCTAGTGACCAGAGTTGATGAGCCTAGGATTTCCTCAAAGTGAATTAATGCACTCCTGCAAAAACAATTTGCACTCTCCTGCGGCTTGCAGAGGAAGTTGCATTTTCGATTTCCTATTTCTGCCTATCGTTATGTTTATGGTTACAGTCACTGCACCAAAACTGATAAAGCATTTCAGCTGCTGGGGCGATAGCACAGTTTATCTATTTTGCCTTTTGTCAGTACTGTTGCCATGGGAACACGTGGCTAGGCTCCTCCTGTAGTGCCGCTGCATCCCTTTAGGAACTGTAGTTTACCTCTCACACAGGTCTGTATGAGACCAGACTGTAGGTGATGAATGAAGCCCTGAAAACCATATTGTCCTACAATCTTGACCAACTGTAGCATTCATTGGATCCTAGAGTTTGGAATTTTGAGTAACCTTGAAAAATCTCATGACAGGCTGCCTGGTACGAACACCTGACTGCAGCATCCATGGAGATGACTGACCAGTAGGCTGGCTGGTCACTGGTAGCCTTCCCCAAACTAAGCTGCATTTGCACTCCTTTACACTTTCAGACATGGTGCAGCAGCTCTTTGCTTGCCAATGTATTATGTATTTGCATATGTGCCAAAAAGATTTTTCTTTTGGGTAGGTTTTGGGGCCCCTGATCTGTTCATCATAGTTTGGAGGCATCCTCACTCTCCATTGAACCAATTGCTGGTCTTTCCCATTTTGAGGAAGGGTCACCAGACCCGAAACGTTAACTCTGATTTTTTTCTTCACAGATGCTGCCAAATTGAGCTTTTGTGGCAATTTCTATTTTTGTTCGCGACTATTAAATACCTCTGATGCCACTTGAAGAGAAACCAATGTTTATCAGTCAACATGAAAAATGGGTAAGCTGATCAGATAGTTCATTGCTGTAATTACTTAGTGTGTGTAAATTGGCTGCTGCTACATTACAAAAACAGCAAAATTTCAAAATTAAGTTAGTTGAGTCATTCTAATCTCACGAAAGACAATATAAATATAGCAGGTGAACAACTTCACAATCTAGCAAGAAGTGGTCGAGCTGGTTGAATTTATAATTTGTAATTGCTTATTTGTAATAAGTAAATAGTTCCATGTAGTAGGTACAATAAAGCCCTGAATTTTGTGAAATGCAATGTTTCTTGTCTATGCTGCATTGGAGACTTTTGAGCCCCTCCTGGCTAATATTGCAAATATTGCACTGAACTGCTCTTAGAAAACTTTAGTTTTCTCCACAAACAAATTTAATTTCCAGATTCAGTGAAATGTTTGAAAGGTTTCACTAGCTCTTCTGAAGTATACTTTGTCATCTAATGTTATCTCATGCTCCTGGATTGACTGAAATGAAACTATCAGAGAGAATGTTATTAGCTTTGAAGAGTGAGTGCCATTTCCTCGAGGAACCATTGATCGGGCTGCTCAAAACTTGGAACCACTGGACAGAACCTGTATGTTGCAAGCCCTATCCATTTACTGACATAATTTTGTTGGTAATATTCTGCAATTAGTATTAGGACCTTTATTGGTAAATGCAAAGATCAGACACAAAATATTACAAACCACAATAAGTGCTTCCCACAAAAGCCCCCAAAATTATTTTATACAAGATATTCTTATTTCATGTCACTTCTAATTATTAATATCCCGTTAAAAAGAGGTAAGTACATAATAATAGGAGAGCAATTGATTGTGATAGCAGTTCTGACAATAGCAAGGTATAACGTATAACAATATCAACATCCCAAAGACAATTGAAATAAAGTAACTTTTGCAGCAAAGTTTTCCTAAGGCAGTTTTCTTAGCTCCTTTTACCACTTGGTTATATTGCCATCTAGTGACCTCAATGAATATCCCAATTGTTAACCCAACCATTTAGGGGCTTAAATAAAATCTTCTTGCTTCTGTTCAATTGGTGTAAAATGCACACTGACTGCTAATTTTGGGAACGATATTTCATGCCCAAAGGAATCTGAAATACATCTGATTCAAAATTGGGGCAGGTGATTTACCGTTGTTCCTGGTGCCTGCCGAAACAAGACCTATTATGTATGTAAATGAAAGGTTAACCCCAGTTTAGGCTAATTGGAAAATGTGTAGCAGAACAGAAGCTGTGCCTGCCCAGTTTGAGACTGTTAAAGGGTTCTTTTTAGAAGCAATGCCGTAGAGATCGAAGAAGTAGGAGTTATTGTCAGATCCGCAGTTTCTTGCCTCTGTTGCTGATCTCCCCTCAATCCACAAAATCAACCTTGAAAAATAAATAATTGAATAAAATAATTAAATGATTATAACACATTAAGGGTGTTAAGACAGGTCATGTATCATGGCTGTAGTATGTTGGGGCTCCTGGATGCCAGTGTAACTGAAGGCAAACGCATCTGCAGTAAGTACTTACAGCTTAAGAAGCTTCAGCCTAAAGTATATCAGCTGGATACTGAGCTGTAGACACCATGACAACTGAGAGAGAGGGAGATGTACTTAGATATTTTTTCACCAAGAAGCACTCAGACTCCACGGATGGGTTTTCTTATTTGATCAATGGTCAGGGACAGAGGTATACGGTAATAGCTAAAACTGTAAGGAGGACAGAGAGATCAGCTTTGCAGTAACTTCAGCCTTTCCAAATGTCTACCAGATGTTTTAATCAGGTGAGGAAGGCTGATTAGCTCCCCTATATTTTTTAATCTCTCTTGGCTGGTTGCTGCAAATATTTTTATATTTTTACAGCATGCAACAACGGACACTTAAATGAAAACTTAGGTAATTTGATCAAATTGATGGAGCCAATTCCAAAGTTTTCTTAATTTAAAGAGGAATTTTATTATCCATTACCCCAAAAAAGATAGTGAATTGTGATATCAATGTATACACAAACACAGGTAATATGGTTATAAGGAAGTGGGGAGGCTGTCTCTATAGTCTTGAAGGTTAAGGCAGATGAAGCTTAATGTCATAAAGTCCTTGAGTTCTAAGATTGAAGTCTGAGTCCCAACTGTTTAGATGTTGTCCTGTTTCCAAGCTAGATGATGGTCTTGATTTCTTAGTGAACGATATTTTTTGCCAATTTGCTTTTTCACTAATGCTAGCTTCTGAGATTGAGAGAAACAGGGAAAGAATTTTCAATACCCTTGCTGTTATCGTTCCCTGTTGCTTTTTCTGTCTGCTGCTTAAAAGCAAGCTGCTGAAACATAGTTTGTTTGTATATTCTGAGTCAAGCTCCATTGTTTTCTTTTTCAAACTGATTGCACCTGAAGTAACCGTTCAGCTCCCAAAATGTGAATTTGTCATGCAAGTATGATTAAAACCAATGCCAAGAGCAGAAGGATCACAAAGATTCTGCATTAATTAACATTAAATCAACAAAAGCAGATTCATATCCTATACTGCAGTTGAAAGATTCTGTTGAATCAGTTGGATATGCCTGATCATTCACAAAAATCAACTTGCTAAAGGGGAATTAGAATCTTAGAATCCCTACAGTGTGGAAACAGGCCATTCAGCCCATCGAGTCCACACCAATCCCCTGAAGAATGTCCCACCCAGATCAACTCCCATACCCCATCCATGCAGCCGTGCATTTTCCATGACTAATCCACCTGACCTGCACATCCCTGGACGCTATGGGAAAATTTAGTATGGCCAACCCACCTAAGCTGCAGATCTTTGGATGTTTTGGCAAGCTCTTTTAACCAAGAGAACTAAAGGAATCTTAACCTTTGTTACACTGACTGGACTTTAGTCATACCATTTGGAATGAAAAATGCACTAGCAGTGTTTAAACATTTAACTAGTAATGTAATCAAAAATGTTTGTACTTGTACTGTTTACATTGACAATTTGGTTGTTTTTAGCTAAACCTTGGAAGAACATTTCCACCATCTGACTGAACTGTATGATTAGTTACAAAAGGTCAATTTAGTTATATTTTGGCTAAGAATGAATTTGCCAAGGCCAAGGCTCAGTTGGGCCAAGATATTGAAAAGCACAGGCTTTTTTGAACTTTCTCCTGTCTACTCCTTGCTTCTGTGCCTTACATTCTCCTGTTGACATGAGTGGATTCTGTCACAGGTTTATTCAAAACTTCAGCACTGTTGTTGCATCCCAAACAAACTGGGTGTAAAACGGCAGAAAATTTAGATAGACATGCATGTCAAACTGCCTTTGAAAGGTTGAAAGCTATATTAATGATGGCAACAGTTTTAGCACCACTAAACTATGCAAAGCCATTCAAACTGGCTATTGATGCTAATGACATCAATCTGGGGCAGTTTTACTGTAAGATGACGAGATGGAAATTGAACCTGCCTGTGAGTTACTTTTTATTAGAAAAAATAGGCTACGCACAAGTCAGACTTATAAATTACCCATGCAAAAAAGAAAAATTCAATAATCTGCACACTTACATAAATAATCTATACAAAAGTATGGTAACCACAGAGAAGATTTTCTATGACACAACTCACCATAATGGACCAGACAGTATAAATTCCAAACGCAGTAGAACAACATCGCCTCATCAGAGGCCTCACTGATGATGTTACCTAGCATGGTGACGAAATGTCTGAACGAAAACAAGCCAGCTCAGCGAGCAAGTCAACAACCTCACCCACAACCCGAGCTACAAATCTTTGGTAAAACTTTAGAAGATTTTCCCATTTATGGGGAACTGCGCAACTCAAGACCACCATTATAAGATAATCCCCAAGGATGGATTCTTGTTGAAGAACTGGGTTTGTAGTCAGAGGAGCAGGAAAGCTGACATTTCAGGCCTAGACCCTTCTTCAGAATTCAGCTCCTCTGATGCTGCTTGGCCTGCTGTGTTCATCCAGCTCTACACCTTGTTATCTCAGATTCTCCAGCATCTGCAGTTCCTACTATCTCTGCGTTTTTTGTCAGTTGGCCAGTGAGTGAACCTCAGGGCGAGGCCCACTGAACCAGAACCAAGCAGACATGCCTGACAACAAGACCCTGTGGCAGAAGTGCTGCTGGCCAAACCAGAGGCCTGCATCTCTTCCACACATAGAGGACATGGTCTCTGGTAGAAGAGCACCAAAAAATCGAAAAGGATCCAGGACAATGGCAAGCAATGTGTTTGGGAGCAGGAGAGAGCCGTGTTCTCTGGTGGAGGCTGTGAGGAGAGAGAGCAGAAGCAAGGGAGGTTCCCAGTGCTTCCCCTGACCAATATTCAGTCCTCCAATTGAGCACTGATTGCCTTTGATTTCAGTTTCCCCCAAGGTGAAAATTTCTCCATAAGATAACAGCTCTCAGTATTGCTGCATGGCAAGTGGTCCACCTACAGGTTTAATACCAGTGGCAGTGGAATGGGCCATTCAGAGATCCACAACTGGTCAAAGACCTGAATTGACAATAGGACTGGCACGTCAGCCCTGGGCCTTCATGCCCAAATTTAATTCTGGTGGAGTCAGGTAAGCAGCTGAGCTTGGGTACACTTCCAACCTTTCCTGCCTCCAAGTCACCATCTCTAGGAGCCGAGAATATAAGTAGGGAATTCAGATGAGAACTCTTTACCATAAAATGGTGAGAATGTGGAGCCCAGGGAGTAGTTAAGGCAAAAAATATAGTTGCATTTAAAGGGAATTCAGATAAGCGTGAAGAAGAAGGGTAGAGAAGGTTTTTGCTGTTAGAATTTAGATGTGGAAAGATAGGATGCGCTTAAGTGGAACATAAACAGCTGCATGGACTGATTGGGCCAAGGGGCTTGTTTCTGTGCCTTACATTCTGAGTAATTTCATGTAACATTCCTTTCTCAACTGATTTTGCCAAAAAAAAAAGATGAACTGGTCATTTATCTCATCTGCTGTCTATGGGATCTTACATTAAGCAAGTGACAGCCACATTTGCCACAAAAGAAAACCGTTGATGATTAAGCTCTTTCAGATGTCCTCTGAACATTATGCAAAACTATATAAATGCAAATTCTTTCCATTTCTTTTTACTTCAATAGTGATGGATATTTTTTAAACTCGCCAAGGTCATTTATCATACTGGAGCAGTTTTGTCAGCTCTAAGTCAAACCTGAAAGCAGACAGGCTCGTTCTAGCAGAGAACTTTAAACTTTTTACTGCAGCATCCGTAATGCACAAAATGTTACCTGGAAAGGATATTACAGCCTGACTGTCCTTTATTTCTAGAGATGAACTGTCTCAGTTCAGTCATGACTGTAAGACTCAGAATAGGATAAGTAGCCCCATTAATACTGGTGATGTAGCTGGCTCCATTTTGAAATGGCTGATTGCTGGACATCCACAATAGCCATCAATCTCAGGTTATAGGTCTCTTTTACAACAACAACAACAAAAACAAAGTTGCTGGAAAAGCTCAACAGGCCTGGCAGCATCTGTGAAGGAAAAAACAGAGTTAACGTTTCGGGTCCAGTGACCCTTCCTCAGAACCAGACCCAGACCCGAAACATTTAACTCTGTTTTCTCCTTCACAGATGCTGCCAAACCTGTTGAGCTTTTCCAGCAACTTTGTTTTTGTTCCTGATTTACAGCATCCGTAATTCTTTTGGTTTTTATAGGTCTCTTTTAATGTGTATCAGGGTTTAAGACATAAAAAGGACCCTGATTGCCATTTTTGATCTGTGGCATGTACACTGCAACAATTCCATGGGCAATGGAACCAAAAAGGCCCAGTGAAATTGACAAGTACCTCTGATGGCCTCCAAGATAATCTGAGCCATTGTTGTCTACTGTTGGGATTGCCCTGACCCACCTATCTAACTGACCTGCTGCCAGATCTTGCCCTGGCATTGCCCTGCCTGGTGTTGAGCAGCAATCGGTGAGCCATTTCATGAGCTATCTTTTTGGTCTCCTGCAGCGCTCCTAACAAATTTAAATGAGGCCAGGCCCTCATAGGGGTTTCTTCACGACTAGAATGAACATTCAACTAGTCTACTCCACTAGTCAATCACACAAAAGCCGTCGAAGTTCACTGATGTCCTTTGGAAAGGAAACTGCCATCCTTACCTGGTCTGGTCTACACATGACTCCAGACCCATAGTGTGTGGTCGATTCTTAACTGCCCTTTGGGCATCTAGGCAATAAATGCTGGCCAAGCCAGCAAAGCCCTCATCCCATGAATGAATTTAAAGAAAAGATTCTAGGGTAAAAGATACAGAGAAACCAAATGGGATTTATAAACAGAAATATTGCAATGATTGAGCACTAAAATAGCTTAAGGCCTACATTGATAACACAGTGTGGAGCTGGAGGAACACAACAGGCCAGGCAGCAACAGAGGAGCAGGAAAGTTGACATTTCGGAGCGGGACCCTTCAGGTCCGCACTGTGTTATCTCTGACTCCAACATTGGCAGTTCTTAGTATCTCTAAGGCCTACATTGTACTGTTTCTGGATCCAAACTCAGCAGGTGTCTAAAAAATGGATGTGAGAAGTCCAAATTTGACTTATGGCAATCATTGAAAATATTTCCATTTGTTTTTTATTTGGCCCTTGTTGGAAGATATTGTCAATAATTTGGGGACAGCACAGTATTCGCTGCTATGTCACCATTTTAGTGATGTACAGTTCTCACCTGGCATCTCATATCTGGCATGTTTCCCAGATATGCCCCAGATATGACAGACAGGGGAAATTTGGGGCCTTTCTTTGTGGGCAGTAATCTGGAAGTCCCAGTGAATGGTTTGGACAGAGGCGGGATAGCCTCTTCATCCAGCACCAGCAGAGGGGGCCCTGACACCGAACCATATCAATCTGTTCTGCAAGTATTTGGCAGTTCACAGAAAAAGAGAACCTTTTGGATTTTCTGATACCTTTATCATTTGTAATCTTGATTGAGATGCAATAGTGTGAAAGAAAAAGTCAAAAGCTGCCAAAATCCCTGGATATTTAAATAATGCCCAAACAATGGATATGCTGCTAAAGAACCAACAAGTGTCTGATAGGTTTGCAAATGAAACAACATCAACCCATATTTTTATAACAACTGCTTACTTGTGTTCAGCTCAACAACTGATAGACCTTTAATGCAACAGTAAAAGACATATTCTCAGTTGACATTTCAGAACAGTACTGCGACATTAAACCAACAAGCAGCCTTATCCAAGATAACAAGGTGCAGAGCTGGATGAACACAGCAGGCCAAGCAGCATCATAGGAGCAGAAAGGCTGACGTTTCGGACCTAGACCCTTCATCAGAAACTATCTCTGAAGCAGCCTTATCCAGGTAGGTGACATAAAAGATTCCATGATCATAATTGAAGGAAATACTTTTTCAGGTTTTGGCCGCCATCTGGATTAGCTACATTACTATTATATTTTGACTATTCATTTAAGGCACGGATGTTTTCTGGTCCATGCTTTTTTCGCAAGTAAGCTGTCACATTTCTCCAGATTGCAGCAGTAACTTTCAAAAATAAAAGACTGTGGTGCCGTGGTAATGCCCCTACCTCTCAACTGGAAGCTCCGGGCTCAAGTCTCACATCAGGACTTAATGGCTACAGAATGTGTTTCACAATGTGCCAAACAGGTTGAATATTCATTCATAAATCCTTTCTGACCAGCCAAAGCCACATGGGAGCTGCAGCACAACCATCTTCCAATGATAAAAGACTCCCTGGTCCCAGCCATGAGCAAGTGTCATCCTCATTCCAAGAGGCCACTGCACATAGTTAAAAAGATCTTTGGCTAGAAGGCACTTTGAGTTACTTTGTGGAGGTGAAAGGTACTATGCAAGTCCTGTTTGATCCTTCTCTCTATCTATGAATGAATTTGCATGTATTTCAGTCTGATACTAAAGTGTCTGAAATAACAGATTGCAATCATTCTCAGAAGTGATATTTTTGTGTAATGAAAGTCTGAAATATAAATTCAAAGATAATAGGCTCAATTCCAGAGGCGCTGGAAAACCTGACACCAATGGTGATAGTGGGAGCCGACTTCCCTCTGGCAGACAGCAGAATTCTTAATGACATTTTACAGGCTGGTTTATGAAGGAATTCTGGAATATGGTTCAGAGGGGCCAGGTCAAGTGCAACAACTTGGGAGGACCATATCGCCAAGGTGAAGCAGAAACTGGGCTTTTGGGGGCACCACTCCCTCTCCATTGCAGGTAAAAACCTACTCATCAGGTGTGAGATATTCTCTTTTAACTCGTCTCATTTTCTTCAGGGCCCGCTTGGGCCCTAGTTATGCCTGTCTCTTCGTGGGGTATGTGGAACATTCCTTGTTTCAGTCCTATTCCGGCCCCCATCCACAACTCTTTCTCCGATATATTGATGATATCATCGCTGCTGCTTCCCTCTCTCGTCCAGAATTGGAAAAGTTCATCGATTTTGCTTCCAATTTCCACCCTGGCCTCACTTTCACCTGGTCTATCTCTGACTCCTCCCTTCCCTTCCTCGACATTTCTGTTTCCATTTCTGTGGATAGAATGGCCACTAATATCCACTATAAACCCACTGACTCCCACAGCTACCTGGACTATACATCCTCACACCCTGCTTCCTGTGAAGACTCCATCCCATTCTCTCAGTTCCTCCGTCTCTGTTCAGATGAGGCCAACTTCAACAAGGGAGCCTCCGAAATGTCCACCTTCTTCCTCAACCGAGGACTCACCAGCTCCGTGGTCAACAGGGCCCTCAACCGGGTCCGTCCCATCTCCCGCACTTCCGCCCTCAACCCCTCTCCTCCCTCCTGCAACAGCGATAGGGTTCCCCTTGTCCTTATGTACCATCCCACCTGCATTCACATCCACAAGATCATCAGAGGCCATTTCCACCACCTCCAGCGAGATGCCACCAACAGACACATATTCCCCTACCCTCCCTTGTCTGCCTTCTGCAAGAACCATTCCCTCAGAGACACCCTGGTCCACACTTCCTTCACCCCCAACGCCCACCCCCACAGCCCTACGGCACCTTCCCTGCAATCGGTGAAGGTGCAAAACCTGCCCATTTACCTTCTCCCTCACCAGTATCCAAGGGCCCAAGCATACCTTCCAGGTGAAGCAACACTTCACCTGAACTTCCCAGAATCTAGTCCCATGCATTCGCTGCTCACAATGTGGCCTCCTTTACATTGGGGAAGTGAAGCAGAGACTGGTGACCACTTCACAGAACATTTACAGTCTACTCGCAAAAAAGGCCCTGAGCCTACTGTTGCCTGCCACTCTAATGCCCCACCCTGTTCCCTGGCCAACATCTCTGCCTGTGGCGTGCTGCAGTGTTCCTGTGAAGCTCAACACAAGCTGGAAGAACAACACCTCATTTTCCGCTTGGGGACCCTGCAGCCCTCCAGATTCAATATCGAGTTCAATAATTTTAGGGCCTAAACTCTCCCATGTCCCAGCCCCCTACCCCACACACCCGGCCTTGTTACCACATACACAACAAAAACAAAGTTGCCAGAAAAGCTCAGCAGGTCTGGCAGCATTTGTGAAGGAGAAAACAGAGTTAACGTTTCGAGTCCGGTGACCCTTCCTCAGAAACTTTGTTTTCCAGCAACTTTGTTTTTGTTCCTGATTTACAGCATCCGCAGCTCTTTCGATTTTTATTCTTGTTACCACATAGCCTGCCATTATACACCCCCTGTTGTTAGTCACTAATAGTCCACATTTACAACTTTTCACCCTCCTAACCAGATTCTTATCAACTCCTTTGTCTGTCCAACTGCTCTTCTCTCTTTTTAGGCTCTATCCTATCGTTTACTCCCTCCCCCATCCCCTCTCTATTTTCTGCATATAAACTGACTTTTTTTCCCAACCACTGGACCCTACTGAGCTTTTCCAGCAACTTCTGTTTTTGTTTGTGAGATATTCTCTGTTGTACGTGGCACAGATCTGGCCCATTTCCTGAACTGTGCCATTGCAGTCACCGGAGCCATCTTCCACTTCATCTGGAGGTCTAACATGGACCATGTGTACAGGGACACCATGTACAAACCCTGGATAAACTGAGGAGGAAGAACGTACCCAACACTGCCCTCATCCTGATGGCCACCTTTATGTGTGGCTGCATCAAGCTATACACAGACACTCAGTACACAAGCATCAAGTGTCACTACGTACTGAGGTTCTACCTGTCCCCAGTGTTGTGAAGATGGGTCTGGCCTCATTGCAACAGAATGCTCCAAGTTGTTGGACTGTTCTGTATCACCTGCCCATTGTGGAGAAATTTGCAGAGAAAAACACCTTTGAGCACAAGTCCATCAAGAAGTGGTCGGCACATAGCGTCCTCTTGTTCCTATGGGAAAACAAGAGGGTGGATCCTGTCGTGTTGTTCCATGAGTAGACTGTCAAAGTCATTTGGCAGAATGCCGCATCTGCAGAACCTTCCAACAAGCACCAAGATGTTGCTTGGCTGGTGTGAGATCCTTTATCTACACCCGGAAACTCACTGCATCACCACACACTGCCCTCCAAGTGGCTGCAAGGTGGTAGAGACTGTCACACACCTCCTTCTGAAATGTGTCATTGCAAAGGAAGTCCACAGAAAGATGCAATGATTTTTGTCAATGTTTATTCCAAGCAGCTCCATGATGCAAGACTCTGCTCTATGGTCTGTTCCCAGGGACACCGAGACAAACATCGACTTCACTTGGAGGACCATTAACTTGGTGAAAGATATTCTTTGGTCTGCCCGAAACCTGTTTGTCTTCCAGAGCAAGAGGTTGACCTCGACTGAATGTTGCAGACTGACATATTTCCAAGACCCAGGACTACGCTCTGAAGGACACGCAAAGCTTGGTCCAGCATTCGCCAAGGCGCAGTGAGGAAAGATCACTGTCTGAGGTCTCACTGCCAAAGTACAATGGGCGTCTGTTCAATTATTGGATCCTCCCATGCATCAAATGTATGTAAATATAGTCTTGTATAAGTTAGAAATGCCTTTGGTTTATTTGGTTCATTTGTTCCCCATATGTAAAACAGAATCAAACTGCTCCAATGTCTACACATGTATACAAAGATTTTTTATGATAAAATATTTTTTGAAGTAAAAAAGTTTCCTTAAGGAGGTGGAGTATGTGGTCACACCACTCCAGGAGACAAAACTACATGGCCCCTGCAGTGAGGACAAGAGGTCTACATGAGACATTTGAATTCTGGCAGAGTGTCTATCCTGTTGGCTCCAGACTTTCAGCCAGAGGTCTTATTGGTCAAGGAGCCTGTGCCAGGTCATTTGCTCCATCTCACTATCTATATGGGGGCATAGAGCTTCATTTCATGAAGGTTTATGCTCCTTGGGCTGGACAACAGCAAACAATCTTCTTCGAAGAAATGCCCATTCTGCTTCACCAATTCATGCAATTGTAGCTTCCCTGAAGGATTGTAACTGCAAAGCTGAGGAAAAAGATCATGGTGGCACATAGTTCCATTCAGCATCAGTTGAAGGACTTGATGAAGACCTTGAACTTGATGGATGTCTGGTGACATCTCCACCCTGTCTCCATCAATGTCACTTTTATGCGGCCCAAAGTCTAAGCATTCTGAATTGACCACCATCACATTTCTAAAGCTTACATTGCCTACAATTCTGGTCGTTTCTATGTGATAGGTGCCAAGTTCAAACCGCAGTATGATGTAAGCAGTACTATTTCTGTTCTGGACCCAGATGGTGCCCCTATATTAGCACTTTAACAACATCCTGCTGGGGGATACGTGGTTCCAGGACTCATTCTGTTACTGCTGGCTGACTAGAAAAGGAGGCGGGGAGGCTTCTCCTCCAATGACGCTGTGTAGGATGTGGATAAGACTCGATCTGTGTCTCGGTCTGTACTATGCAAAGGAATCGGCAAGAGATCCAGGATTGAGAATTTGGGGATGAATGTCCTGACATCTCAGTCAGGCCACTGAGGACTTGGATCTGTGGGAGACTTATGCAGAGAAAAGGAATGTGCTGAGGGACCTGGATCGGCCATCATGCATTTGGTTCTTGAAAAATCTGGACAATAGCGCCCCCTTCTTCTACTCCCTGGAAAAACATCCTGGGGTTCATCAGCAGCCCTTTACACTGCTGGCCAACAACAGATCCCTTGTTGTGGAATCAAAGAGCATAAGAGCTCAAACCTGAGCCTAATACTCTGCTCTGTTCTGTCTGAATCCATTCAGCGAGATGCTTATAGAACTTTCTGTGAGACCCTAACACAGGTTGGTCCAGGGAGGGCCAGAAACCAGGACACTCCAGTTAGTCTAGAGGAGCTGGCTGATCCCCTGGGCTAATTCTCTAAGGGAAATCTTGAGGCAGGACAGGATGACCAAGGAGATCTTTCTGGGACATCCTGGAGAATGACTATGTGCCAGTCCTGGAGGAATGGTTTGTGACTAGGAAGATTCTCCTCTCAGGACATAGGGCTGCCAAAGAGAGGTTACCTCAATTCAACTCCTTACTGAAGACCAGGCTTGCAGCATTCAAGTCGGACCACCCAGACATCTACAGAAAATCCAGATATGACCTCCGCAAAAACATCAGAGATGTCAAGAAGCACCGGACCAAGTTAGAGCCCCAAGTCAACCATACAGACTCCCGTGGCCTGTGGCAAGGCCTAAACAACAACATTACGGAATACAAAATAAAGCAAAGCAAGATAGTGGACAAAGACACGTCCCTCCCTGATGAACTTAATGCTTTCTGTGCTTGGTGAGAGCAGAATGCCAGTGGCATGGTGTCATCTGCCCTGACAGCCCCAGACGTACCTGTGTCCACTGTCGCCGCTGCTGACGTCAGATTGGTCTTCCTGGGTGTCAACCCAAGGAAAGCCACGGGCCGGACAGACTCCTCAGCTGAGCTCTCAAACCCTCCTTGGTCATCCTGTCCTGCCTCAAGATTTCCCTTAGAGAATTAGCATACAGTTGGCGGAGGTATTCACTGACATCTTCAACCTCTCCCTCCTACAAGCCTTAGTCCCTACCTGCTTCAAGAAGACCACCATCATCCCAGAAATGTGCTTTAGTGACTACCACCCAGTGGCTCTGACCTCTATAATCATGAAGCGCTTCAAGATGCTGATCATGGCCCACATCAACTCTAGTCTCCCAGCCTGCCTCATTCCCCTACAATTTGCCTACCGATGTAACAGGTCCACAGCAGACACCATTTCTGTTGCCCTGCACCCATCCCTGGAACATCTGGGCAATAAGAACACCTATGTCATCGACTACAGCTCCACATTCAACACCATTATCCCCTCCAGACTGATCTCAAAACTGTGTGACCTTGGTCTCATCTCCATTCTCTTCAACTGGATCTTCAGCTTTCTGACCCATAGACCGCAATTAGTGAGGATAGGTAACTGCACCTCCTCCACAATAACACTCAACACTGGAGCCCCTCAAGGATGCCTTCTCAGTCCCCTACTGTACTCCCTGCACACCCATGGTGCAATGATAAAGACCTCTCTCTCAATGCTTGCAAAACTAAAGAACAGATCATTGACTTCAGAAAGAAAGGAGGGGAACACCACTCCACACACCCCCCCAAATCTACATCGACATAGCTTGGGTTGAGACAGTTGGGAGCATCAACTTCCTAGGAGTGACAGTGATCGACAACCTGTCCAGGACTTCTCACATAGGTGCAACAGTCAAGAAGGCACAACAACGCCTCTTCTTCCTCAGGCGGCTCAGGAAATTTGGCATGTCCATAAGGTCCCTCACCAACTTCTACAGATGCGCCATTGAAAACATACTGTCCCGGTGTATAACGGCCTGGTATGGCAACTGCTCTGCCCAGGACCATAAGAAACTACAGAAGATTGTGCACACAGCAGAGACCATCATTGAAGCCAACCTTCCATCCATGGACTCCATTTATATAGCTCATCACCGCAGAAAGGCTGCCAACATCATCAAAGACCCATCGCACTCCAGTAATGCTCCCCTACAACCTCTTCCATCAGGCAGAAGATACAGAAGTTTGAACACATGCGCCTGCAGGTTCAAGAACAGCTTCTTCCCTGCCATTACTGGACTGATGAGTGGACTGTAACTTCAAATAATGCTGATCTTGCCAATGTTGATCTTGCTTAGACCATGCCCTGTGCGATGTAACCTGTATGCCCCTGTCCAAGTTTTAATTTCACTCTTTGATCTGTATGTCCTTGCTTTCTATGATCTGCCTGTACTGCTCATGAACAAAGCTTTTCACTGTACTTAGGTACACGTGCAAACAAATCAAATCAATATTTCCAGATTCTCCAAGCACTGGGGTCCCACACTGACACAGGGTATATAATTAAAGTTAACAAATTGCCAATGGTGCCCCTTCACTTCAGGAGACGAGAGCCATGGGACTGTTCTGTCTGGCATTTGTATTCTATTTGCATGGAGCCATTCCTGTCCCCGTTGATGGGAGGCTATCGGGTTTGGGTCTGCATGGAGGTATTTCTTTCAGTTTAGAGAGATGATGTGCTCCACATGTACACAGTCCCAGTGGAGAATGGAGAGTGCCAAGAAATACACTCTGGATCAACTGAAGAAAATATTCTGGATTCCTGGTTGGTGAGTGGCAGGTGGACTCCCTGCCAGAGAAACTCGGGAACTTCATCGAAAGCATCGCTCATCTCCTCTGTTTGGGAATCTATCTTGTCCCTGGTGAGGAATCCTGGCTTGCAAACTGGAAAGAGCTGGAGGCTAAAGTGACCACTTGCCTGTGGCACTGGACAAGACTAATCTGAATGCTAGCCAACTGATAGCTACATTGTTGTGGTACCAGTAGCTTATTTTGATCTCTTCCACAGTGTGACACAAAGACACAGCAGATGTGTATGAAGGTTTTCTGGGTCAAAAAGGTGGTACTGGATCGCTGCTGAGGTACTGAGCTTCGCACTTAGAGAGGGTGATCGGGTACTCAGGTGGTTACTTTCCACCTTCAGACCCTGCAGAGATACATCTACACTGAGCCCCCTCCTAGATGATGTGAATTGGTGGCATCCACATCTTTCACCAGGTGAATGGCCTCAGATATGGCACCTGTCTCCTGTTCGTAGATCACTCTGAACTTCGGAACTCTTTCCAGGACTTGCCTGTCATTTACCAGGACTTAATCAAGGTCACCTCATGCCAGAGCTCTCCACTGACAGGAGTAGTGATGTCATTAGGGAAATGCTGCTCAGGAATCTGAATCTCGACCAATACAGGTTTAGATGGCTGACAGAAAGAGTTCGGGCTACTGGACTGACAAAATGTAGAGCATGCTGAATTGTGGAGGAATGGGCTGAACTTGGTAGGTTTGTGATTATAAATACTCAGGCAATGGCTTAGAGCCTGACAAAAGAGGCACCAAGACCCAATGGGGATGTGTGGTGTCAAACTAGTTCAAGCAAGTGGGGATTTGTATCTGGACCGACACCGCTTAGACAAAATTTCACACTGGCCCCGTGCTCCGAAACCTTCCTCGTGGACCCACTCTCTACAGTGTGAGCCAATCTGAGGATATTCCCTCTGTTTCTTTATGTTTGACAAAGAATGTAACCCCTCTTTAATTATTTAAAGAGGCTACTTCTAAATATCTATGCTCCTGATTCTGCACACTCAGTGCAGGGAGGGGCAAGCAAATTGAAGGATTTCCTCATGGGTCAGCTCCTGGGCCGGGCTAAAGTGGCAATGAACAGGTCCAGGTAATGGGCTGTGACAGCGATCCACAGTGATTCTGTGGAGATTGCTGTCCTCTTTCGGGAAGACAACATTCATTTCTTAGAAAGATGACGCAATGCTGGTATTAAACCAGTGTATCATTTCCTGCAAGTGTCCCACAAATGCTCATACACTCGCAAATGTGGCAGCCACCATTACTGTGCGCATGTGTGGACACCATTTTAGACATCCAAGGGAATTCATTCAAATCCACAGCACAGATTTTTGGATGCAATTCTGTGCTTTGAATGCCTGGCAGGAGGTTAAACTGTATCAGAGATATTTCTGTAAATTGTAAGCGAGACATCTGAAGAAGAAATTAATTCACCTCAGGAGATCAATGGAGTTGAAGACTTCCACTTAAGTGAGATGCATCCACGTCACCACTAATAGCAGCTTCAGTTTTTTTAAGTGCATGTCATTCCAGTGGCACTTTCTCAACATTGCCCAAAAAATAGCAGTTAAGAAATGAGGGATTTCTTTATGAAGATTAAAAATTATTGAATACCATGATAAGACTCATTGTATGGCTACACATTTCCAAAGGATATGGGTATAATTGATTGCGGGCCAAATTATACCTGACACGCAAGGATGGAAACCAGCTACCTGTAATGTTAACATGTGATGTAATGGTATATACATTACATTCAGAACGATAAATCCCAGAATTATTTTTAATCAGAGTTGGGAATGTTAAAAAAAAATTAACTTCAAGGCTATATAACTAAAATCAGCTGTTTAAACAGGAGTCAGGAGGGCCATGGAATACTCTCCACTCGTCTGGTTCAGTGCAGTTCCAAAAATACCCAAGAGACTCAATACCATGCAGGACAAAGCATCCCACTCAGTTAGTACTCAATGTGTTACTTTCAACATTTCATCCCCTCCACCACCGATGCACAATGGCAGCGGTACATGCTATCTACAAGATGTACTGCAACAACTCAGCAAGGCTCCTGAGGCAGCATCTTTCAAACCCGTGACCTCTATCATCTATAAAGCAGCAGGTATATAGGAACACCACTACCTGCCAGATGCTGGTCTAGCCAATGACACTCTCCTCCTGTGTATGAATAAAAGAAACAAAAACCTACATATTCTGGATGAGTCGTGTCAATAACACTCTGAGACAAGTACTAGAGAAGCCCAGTTGCACAAAATAATCTGAAACATGGGTAGGACCCTTACTTAATTTACTATTTAACATATTTTCAGCATATTTCCACAACACATGTAAATACACCTGTTCTAGCATGGCATATACGACACATCCCACCAGAGGCTTGTTTGTGCTTTGCTTTGTATTTGCTGCTTAGGCAACAAGAAGATTCTAGGCCTTGTTTAAAACATAATCACTGCAAGAGAGTTTAGTGCTTTCATATTTGTTCATTACAGCTTATTCTTTGCATATTCACATAGCCTTTAACCTAATCCATGATGTAATAGTTGCTTCATTATATTCATTTTATCACTTTTACCATTGGAGGATAATGATAGAAACAGGAGACTGAGACAAGAGATTCCAATCAATGAAACAGTTAACCTTGAGGACAGACAGTAAGACTGCAACTGTTTCTGGGTGATGTGTTGAACATGGTCTTTGATCGTTTCCAAAGTTCTTCAGCTGTGGGTTCATACAGATCGCTGTCAATAGGTGCTTTCAATTCAATTGATAAATGTTAGTGTGACTGTCGGTGGCACACTCTGATTGCCCAGCCAGTGGGGTCTAATGAATCTTGAATCTGCCCCTTTGGCCTGTGCGGGATTTGACATTGATGACTCTCACTCTCAGGCTCTGACCCGAGAAGCACGGCTACTGGTGCATACATTGGCTATTAATCTTTGCAACACTATCTGTCCTCTCCTGACCAGCTACAACCTGTTATTAATGTCTCAATCATGCCTACATCACATCCTGGCATCATAAGTAGTATGTTAGGTCAGCAAGCTGTACAGGCACTCAGGCACTGTGTGTAGATACGTTGCTGAAAAGTTCACGGAAGAATAGTTACCAGACCCTTTTTAAATTGTAGGAGGGGTAACGTTCAAATATATTACAATTTCGCAGAGGGAGAAAAAGATAAAAAATATATTCTGACACAACAGAGGAAGGAAAGGTACAAATATATTACAATACAGCAGGGCAAAGTAACGTGCAAATATATTACAATACACCAGAGGCAGGGAAATCTGCAAATATATTAGGATACACCAGAGGGTGGGAAAGGTACAAATATATTGTAATACTCAAGATATCACTTAGACATTCAGCTGATATATCTGTACTAAACTGTTTGTAGTTATTTGGAAACTACAGTAAATTGCCCTTGCATGATCCTAAAAGCCAGTAAATAATTACGCCAATAGCCCTGGGCCTTTAAATGCATTCGTTCTTGTAGAGATACTATCTACTATCTCAATGTAAAAATGAGACATTTGGTTCTGTTTACTTGATGATCTTTTGTGGGTTTATTTACAGCTAAATTTACAACTAAAACTAATACTTTACAATATGGAGCGATCTCTAGACACATCCTTGACCTAGGGTGCTACAACGTTTAGTGACCGTGGCCTCTGGTCACATGATGATATGCCGACCGTTGTTTCATCGGCATATCAAGCTCTGAAAGCAACATCTCTCTTCAAGCAATAATAAAATCCCTTTATTTCCAAAAATAAGACTTGTATGCTAAAAGTTTTTTTTTCTTTATTCATTCACGGGGTGAGGGCATCACTGGCCAGGCAGCATTTATTGCCCATCCTTAATTGCCCATCCCTAATTGCCCAGAGGGCAGTTGAAAGTCAACCACATTGCTGTGGATCTGGAGCCACGTGTAGGCCAGACCAGGTAAGGATGGCAGTTTCCTTCCCTAAAGGACACTAGTGAATCAGATGGGTTTTTCCTGACAATTGACAATGGATTCATGGTCATCATTAGATTCTTAATTCCAGATATTTTATTGAATTCAAATTCCACTATTTGCCGTGGTGGGATTCAAACCCAGGTCCCCAGAATACTATCTGGGTCTCTGGATTAATAGTCTAGCAATAATACCACTAGGCTGTCATATAAACATTGGGTAATGATAAAATTACTTATAACAAGATAAGGATTCTACAAGTTATAAGTACAGAGACAAGGGTAACAAATATTACGAATACAGAAGTCTTAAGAGTCCATATATTATTTTGATTATTTGAAAATTCATTCAGATCTTGTTGTGAGATAACCTTCTGGAGATGTGGATTTTTCCCTTGGCAGCTCTTGATTTGCAGACATATGAACAATGTGTTGATTGTTGGCTTGGTATTCCCTCACGCTACCATTATCTGGTTGTGCTTTTTTGTTTCCATTCTGTACAATTGGCATATTGCATATTTTCCTTAGCTGGTTTCTGTTTCTCATCAACGTTGTTCACTGTTAGGTGTTATACTTCACATATTCATTCACTGTTTAGCACACATGTCCCTGAGAGGTTTGCCCCTATACCACAGCCCATTGTCAGAAATTCTTTCTTCAGGTGCACTGAACAGACTGAATACAGCTCTTAATATGTCTGCCATGCATGCACTTGAAGTGCTCCTTACTGTCTGACAATTGGAATCTTGGAGAAGTAATCAATTACTAAGATAAAGTCATCTCTATTTACAATAGAAAGATCACTAGTGATTTTGGACAAAGGGACTAACAGAATTTCACGTGTGGATAAACTGCTGTAGCTGATAGTTCTGGTATGCCTCACATATCCTCACTAACATCTCAATTTCAATATTTATCCCTAGCCACCAGACCACATCGCATGCCCATATGTCCTTGATATAGTTGCGCCAATATGTCCTGGAGAGTTTTGGGATCCATGTGCTTGTTTTCCTTTGAAAATCATGTCTTTTAACATACTAAAATCATCTCTGTCAGGCCAAAAGCACCTAATATGTCAGGTACATTTTTTATTGTGTCAAGCCACTTTTCAATGATAATTTTTCACAGTGCCTTACGTCTTCATCCTTGTCTGAGTTAGGACAGATACTGCAACCTGAATGGATATAGCCAAAAAATTGATCTGACTTGCATTCACTTGAATGACTTACTTTCTTGTTGTTGAATATGAGCTCTGCACAGTGAGCTGCTGACATTAGTGGGTGAAAGTCTCAATCCTATAATAAAACAAAATAAAATTTGCAGATGCTGGAAATCTGGAATAAAAACAGAAATTACTGGTTTAATTTAGCAGGTCTAGCAGCATCTGTGGGAAGAAAGGAATGTTAAAATTTTGAGTCTGGTGACTCTTCATCAGGTTCTTCTTAAGATTTCAATCACGCTCTTCTTTATTCCTGCACATTACAGTGGTATCATCAGCAATGTATACACATCCAGCTTCACTTCCTGTAAGTCTGTCCATATGCTGCTGGATCAGATTCTGACTGACAGAGAAACAAAAGTTAGAATCTGGCAACAATATCTTCCAAATGATGTTTTGAAGGAAGTGACTTCCTGAGATTTCTTAGCTAAGTGTATCAACCAATACCCATGTTTACTTGGAGAAAAGCTTAAATCCTGTGAACTTGAATGTAATTCAATAATATTAGAATTTTGTGTGAGCACCACTTTAAGGAGAGGCTTAAATGTCTCTGATCCAGCCATACCCTGACTGCACTTTTTGGCTTACTTATCCAATGCTGCAACTGCTTGGTCAATAGAGCTACTCTCTTTGTTTAAAAAGTTTGAACTCAGACAAGAGATTGGTAAACTTCCACTTCATGCCAGAGGATTTGGTATCCCTACTTCTGCTGTTCTTGTGTCTTTTGAAGTGCCTTGGAGATGCAGGTATTTGCAGTAATGTTATTACTATTGGGATACTCCATAAGTGTCTTCAGCAATGTATTTGTTGTACTTTCTACCTTTCTTTTTATCTTGCTCTGTCTGGCTTTATTTAAATTGGCATGCACCTTTTCTCTGTTCTGCACGGAGATGGCACCTGGGAGCCCTCTAAATTTCCAATAACTTAATCCTGATTCAACTGGCTGCCTGCATAGACTTCTCCAGCTTAGAGGTACTCTGTTTGTAAAGAAACAATATCTTCTTCTGTTTTCTAGACAGTGGAAACTTGTGGATTCCTCTTGATATCTGCTTTTCCCTCAGGTAATCAAATCAGTATCAATGTGTTCTCTGTTCTACTTGTTAAATCACCGCTGTACATCATTCCTTGTGCTAACTATATTATAATGAAAATTGGTACGGGATTCCACTGACTTGAAGGTCACTTGCGGGTTTAGTTACAGCTAAAACTACTACGTACAGTACAAAACAACCTCTTGGCACATCCTTAGCAAAGAGTGCTGCGGTGCAAACTGACTGTCGCCTTTGGTCATGTGATGATATCCTGATCCTTGGCCTATCTGCATATTCAGCTTTTAAAGCACTACAGTACTCAAAGTGATCATACACTAATTTTTACCTGAGCAAACAGACTACATGACAGGAATCGTCACTTAACTACTGAGCAGCAAAAATGGAAGCAATATGGTGGCAGATTTTCAACTTACTGCCCAGCCATGAAACTAATGATGTTGCCTGGTTGGAAATCTTTTGTTTTTCATTTCTGTTAAAGTCACTGAATGCGAAAATTGGATTTTTTTTTTAATCACAACCAGCTGATGCAGGAGGTTATTGAAGTAATGCAAGTAATGTATAAAGACTGTGTAAACAGCAACCCTTATCCATTAACTCTCGTATCCTGATTTCCAACATTTGCTATTCCAGATCCAATAGCATCATAAGATTGGGGCGTCCAACCCTGATCTCACTCCTTTCCTTGGTGTTGTGAACAGTCATGTACCACACAGAGGGATGGTGAGATGTACTGAGTACACCCTCCAGAGGAGGACATACAGACGTGTGGGGTATCAGTTAAACAGAAGATGAATTTCAGAAATCAGAATGGGAAGGGAAGGAACTACATTGAATGCAGGTACATGGAATGGGAAGAGGAAGGAGCAGTGAGACAAGGTGACTGAGTAAAGCTTAGCAAACTTGAAAAGAATGGTTCAGTTACTGCTGTAGACAGAAAGGAAGAGGTAATTATATATTTGTGATAAGAATGTGTTACGGTACAGTGTGATCTAATGCTGAGTGGTGAACAATTTGATAAAGGAATGAGAATTGTTAAGAGGGATGGGCAAAGGGTAAAAAATAATGTGTGCATTGCTGAGAGGTTGGAGAAATAAAGAGCTGTAATTACCATAACACTTTTTAAAAATACATTGAAACATTTTGGGCACTGGGTCCTTGTCCTGGAGTCATGATACTAAAACTGGCAATCTGTTCAATGTCCCTTCATGCCTAAAGGACATGTTTCATTCTCTACTGATCAAGTAGAAAAATAGCTTCCTTCCGTTCCCTGGCCACTTCCAGCAGTATTTCGAAAAGACTTCTGAGAATACGGGGAATTGTTTCCTTGACATCTCTGCTGTTCTCTATCTCACACTGCAAGCTTTATCCATGAATCAGAAGGCTTTATGAAGTGTGTTGCCATTTTAAATAAGCCTCTGGACAAACATTGGAAATTGTATTCCTGGAGGATACTCCTTGCCAATAGGTTTGAAAATCAATTGGAAAACACAACTGAGGCTCCCAGGAGTTATAAAAGCTTAGGTGTGTGTGTGTTTCAAACTGACTCCATCCACCCAACTACCCTAAATCTGCCTGTAGTTCAACATGGGGCCTTGGTATAAGCAGCGAAGGACTAACATGCTGCACTTTGAAGAATACATCATATGAAGAAATATTTACAAGAGTAGTGAAGTCTTGTTTCACTAGTATTTTCTTAATTAATTTTGATTAATCTGTACCTGGTGTACTGTGTACAGTTTTGGTCAAAAAGAATATTATTGCCATGTAGGGAGTGTAACAAAAGTTTATCAAACTTGTTCCCAGGATGGCGGGACTGTCTTATGTAGAGAAATTGGTCAAACTGGGCTTGTATTCTCATTGAAACCTATAAAATACCTAAAGGACTAGGCAGGATAGAATCAGGTAAGATGTTTCCCCTGTTCAAGGAGTGAACCAGGAGGAACAATTTAAGAAGAAGGTGGATGCCAATTACGACTAAGATGGGAAGAAAATGTTTCACTCAAAAGGTTGTGAATCTTTGGAATTATCTACCCAGGAAGGGCATAAAAGCTCAGTCTTTTTGAGTATTTCAAATATTGATTGATCAATTTATGATTACCAATGGAGCAAAGGGTTTGGGGGATAGTGTGGGTAAAAGGCATTGAAGTGTTCAATCAACCATGATTGGGTTAAACAGAAGAAAGGCTAGATGGGATGAGTAGCCTACTCCTGATCCCATATTCCTAAGAAGTTCAACCACAACTGGTTGATTCTTTTTGTAATTTGTTCCAATCCAAGTCTTAAATTCTTGCTGTAGAATTCCAGAGAAATCAGCCAGTAAATTGTTGGCTTCCCATATTAAAAAAATAAATAATTAACTGCTATTGAACAATTGCTTTATTGCAGTTAAAATCCTTCAGTGTTAATTTTAAATGAAAGCAGAAGTTGCTAATAACAGAGGCCCAGAGCAATTACAACAAAATCTAATTCATTGTTTTTTTTTGTTTCTGACTGCAGCAGTAGTGAAATAAAATGTTTTATGAAGCCAGTTTAATTCCCCATTCTACAGTAAACATTTTAAATGAAACCAATGGACTGACATCACAGCAAAGTTGGGCTGGCTTGCTGTTGAAAGCCTAAAGGGACTAGTTTTCAGCTAAAGCCATAAAGGCATTACTTATGTTTTGCTGGTTACAGAGGTATTCTCATCTCGGATTTCTAGCTTGTCACTTCAGAGGGAGAAAAGTATCTCATCAGCAAAGGAGCACTGCCAAGAGTGTACGTGCTCAGTACTGTACTGACGTATCATCCTAGATTTTCCATTTTAGTTTCTGGTATGGGATTTAAGGCCACAACCTTCAGGCCAAGAGGCAAGTGCTACAAATGGAGCCACCAGCTGACAACTTGTAGTTTCTTTCATTCTTTCACTGGATGTGAGCATCATTAGCAAGGGCAGTATCTGTGCCCATTCCTGACTGATCTTGAACTGAGTGGTTTGAAAAGGCTATTTCAGTAGACAGTTAAGTTTACCATATTATGGTACCTTATGCAAGCCAGACCAGGTAAGAGGATGCCAGATATCCTTCCTATGGACAACAGTAAACCAGACAGGATTTTACAGCAAATGATGTTAGTTTACCAGTTGTCATTTCTGAAACTAGCTTTCAATTCCAGATGAATTAATTGAATTTTTAATGCTACCAGCATGCATGGTCAGATTTGAGTCTATGTCCCCAAAGCATTTGTCTGGGTCTCTAGATTACTAGTCCAGTGACATTTCCTCTACAGTACCACTTCCTAATGAGGAAAACAATATTTCCATTCACTGAGCAATTCAAGAGTCATTCACAAAATAATTAAGGAGGAGCAAATTATTGCAGATGCTGGAATCTGTACTGAAAACAAAAAAAATGTTGGAAATCACAATGGGTCAGACAGCATCCATGAAGAAAAAGCAAGCCAACGTTTCAAGTCTAGATGACTTCATAAAAGCTGGCGTTATGTGTGGAGGGGGCAGTATTTACGCAACAGTGAGATGGGGGCGATGTGTACCGGGAGGGTGGAGTACTGGAGGACAAAGGATGTTGATAATTCAGATTAAATGATTGGAATGTGAGAATGCCAGAACAATGGTGTGTCTCACTACCAGATTGGAAAAAACAGACAACCCCACTAGGGTGGGGGAAGGGGAGAAAAGAAGGACATGGTGACAGAGAATGTAACAAGTAAAGCTAAAAGAAAGGGAAGGAATGGACGTGGGTTCACAATTTGAAAGTGCTGAACTCAATATTGAGCCCAGGAGGCTGTAAAGTGCCTAGTCTGAAAATGAGATGCTGCTCCTCCAGTTTGCGCTATGATTCAATGGAGCATTGCAGCATGCCAAAGACAGACAAGTGGGCTTGTGAGCAGGATGCAGTGTTAAAATGACCAGCTATGGGGAAAATAACTCAGGGTGGAAAGGTACTGTGTGATCTAATGAGAAGACTTTTTGCCAGAAAGGGATATGGCCACTTGCTGATATCTTCATAACTATGTTATCACTACAGGCTCATGCTACATCAACCATCAGGAACAAAGCATGATAGAAGCTGGACAAACAACTTGGACAAGTACAAAAAGGAAATTTTCACTTGTGCTGCCACCACCTGTCAAGTATTCTTCATTAAACATGACCATTTACAT
The DNA here is from genome assembly GCF_021869965.1 of Rhincodon typus. Lineage (NCBI taxonomy): Eukaryota > Metazoa > Chordata > Chondrichthyes > Orectolobiformes > Rhincodontidae > Rhincodon > Rhincodon typus. The sequence continues at coordinate 50,430,992 of NC_063341.1, read as the reverse complement.
TGTGAATTCTGCTTAAATCCTAACAGAAGGTGACATACAGCACACAACAACTATATTGCCCAATAAAACTTATCTTTTGACAACACAGTGAGGAGCTGGAGGAACACAGCAGGTCAAGCAGCATCAGAGGAGCAGGAAAGTTTTGGGTCGGGACCCTTCTTCAGAAAATATTCCTCCAGCTCCACACTGTGTTGTCTCCGGCTCCAGCATCTGCAGTTCTTGCTATCTCCGACTTATCTTTTTACCTGTTTTGAAAACAACGTACGCATGTTATGCCATCAATCTTAACATTTAGTTTTTTCAAAAGAGGACCCCTGTAGTATGTGCTGCAGAATCAACCACTACCGGCTAACAGTTGAGGTAGAGAGCTGTCACAAATATTTCTCTCTACTCTTTTAAATAAATAAACAGTTGAAAACAGTTCCAGATAGGATACTATAACAAAAGTCCTAAAAGTTAACGGGAACTTATGCGGCAACAATGAAAATTTACCAAACTCAAACCAAAATGTCATCTCCGGGGATGATGGCGCATCCTTGCCTCTGAGGGGCCTACTGATCCAGAAAGGCCTGTACTGTTCCAGAGTATCCTCAGCATGTTTCATTCCCCTGGAGATCCAAGCATGGACATAACCATGGAAGACAGGCAGCCAGTCTGATATCCTTTCTACTCTTAAAGAAGTAGGCAGTTTAACCAGCCCCTTGACAGGCACTGTGAAAAAAATGTCAGTGGAGATTTACTAAACAATAATGAAATCCTCAAACTCAAAATGTCATCTTCTCGAGTGATGATGCACCTCAGTTGTTGTAAGGGCCTATCAATCTTGAGAGGCTTGGACTGTGCAGGTGGACTGTGCATGTTCTCTGCCCATGGGCACTTGAGTGCAGATGTAGCCACAGAAGAGGGGCAGATGGTCTGAAATCCTCCTTTACTACTCTTTTTAAAATAAATCAATAATTGTTTTACTCAGTTCCTAATGGAGCACTATAACAAAAAACATCAAAAATGTTAACTAAAACTTACTAAAGGATACCTGAATCTAGCAAGCTTGAATTAAAATGTAATTTTAACTCCTACAATGACCAAAAGGCCTGGACTGGACCCACTCGCTACGTCTCCTGGACATTCAGGTATGAGAGTGACCAAAGAACAGCAGCAGTCAGCAATCTTCGTTTCTACTCTTTCAAATTAACAAAATCATTTAGATGACCTCTGATGGGGCATTGTGATAAGAAGTCACAATGCTAATGGCAATTTACAAAAGCTAACTTAAAATATCCATACTGGGGTGATGATGATGCACCCCAGGCCATGAAATGACCAGACAATATTCATTTGTACTCTTTTGAAACAAAAGAAAGTTAATCGGTTAGATGGCTCCTGCTGGGGCACTATAACAAAACCAGCCAACCAAAACTTAAGAGCTGGAACAGAAAACCCCCCTCTAGATATTTGCTGGTATATATTACACATTTATGGAGCAGGTGGGACATGAACATAGGTCTCCTGTCTTAGGAAGTAGGAACGCTACTATTGCACCACATATGCCAGATTAATGGCCTGGTTAATTTACATGGTACAGCATAGCCGGTGGAGAAAAGGCTCTTAACTTAACAAGATATAATTTATTGCATGATAGCAATAGGTAAAAGTTACATTGGCTAGTTAGACTTAATAACACATCTGTTGCTATTGGGATCTCAATTGGACTCCTCATTTCCCCACCCAAGACTGTAAAACATCATTAGATTTGGTGCAGCTTAATGCAATCTTTAATGTTAATCCTTTTACAAACATTACCTTATACAACAGGCCCCAGGCAATTCACAGCAAGTTACATTAGCACTTGGCTTGCCCCAATTATAACCAGCATTTCTAGCATCCAGGAGAATATTGCGAGGGTTTCTTAGGAATTGCCGAGGGGAGTAAAGCACATGTGAGCAAGCAAATGTGGCAAGAGAGAAATCCATTATATCCCACTAGGCTTCAGTACCTCAGTTTGACAACTCTATAAGAAGGAGATTACCATTCTTCAGGCAACAGTTTATGCAGATGCAGGAAATATTATCCATATCAGATGAGTCACCTTGAGCAGCCTGCAGCAATGTGCCTCTGACATTTCTAGAGGAAGGATTCTCTCAAACGAGGGGGGCGCATGGAGTAAGTGATTTTTTATGTTTCTTTTCAGCAAGCATGGGGGCTCAAAGTAGTGAGGATGGTGCAATCACAAAACAGAATTCTGTCATGATGTTGTGACTACAGCCATTCAGGCATTGGAATTCACTTTACTGAAATGTTTTATTGTTGAAATTGATTTACACAGTGATGAATGGGGGAAAGAAAAGTGATGACAGCCTTGACAACATTGTACAGACTCAACGCATATTCTAATATAGGTCACTGTGCATCAGTTGGGAAGTCTAGCTCCAAGGTTATAGCAGGAGAAGTTTTCATCAGGGTGCAACTTCTGAAACAGACTACCTAGTAATGGTAGATATAGAGGCGTCTGTTCTTTAATATCTCCTGGGAGAACAGATGTCAAGTATATATAGATCTTGCAGTATTGTTGAGGACACATAGCCATGAGATGCATTTATACCTCAAAATAGTGCATGAATTCATTCGGGTAATACCACGTAATTGAAATAAACAAAGATTTCCCTCCTCTCCCTTGTTTGAAAAACCTTGTAATGCCCACCAGCAGTGATGCTGCTAGCAACTACCTCTTGGAAGAAGTGTGCAGGTTGGGACACAAAGGGAAAAAAGGAATTGAAATGACCTAAATTAAGCAAGCTGTACAGTGCAGGAAAATAGAAGATTTTATGTTAGAAACTCCACCAATATTGTCAATGGGCAGTCAACAATTAGCCATCTTGAAGAAACATTTGGGACTAGTTTAGTTTGGGAAACTTGGTCGGCATGGATTAGTTGAACCGAAGGATATGTTTCTGTGCTGTATAACTCAAAGACTCTGTCAATCTATAAAAAGTCCAATGCAGACTGAATACAATGAAAGCATGAAGTGAAAGGAACTGAATGAAATAGGACAGCACAACAGTGTATAGTTTAAAATACTTCTTAAGAGCCTTGGTTAAGAAACTTGAAGAAATATAACGTGAAAAAAAATCCATCATAAGTAAGTCAACTACTAAAATAATGAACCTTGACAAGTTGCCATTACACATTTACTATCATCAGCCATTTTTTTAATATAGACTTTACAAAGAATTTAATTTTATGTGCTTTGACCCTTTACATGAACACTGCATAAATCTCAACACATGACGGAACACTTTACAGTCATTTAGATGGAGTGTATTGTAAGTCATCTTATCATTAACATTTTCTGATTCGCTGAAGTACATTTCTGTCTCTATAGCTGATATCCACTCACCAGTTGGCACAAGATCCCTATCCACAACGGTATAAATCAGCGCCATATAATCAGCAAACACAGCAACTATTTTCATCTTGAAACAATGGGTTGGATTTTCTGAATAATGGCAATCATCGATTGTCACTCTGCTCCTACTTTTTTACATTAAGAAAGACCTTAAATCCTTTTTGTGCAGGATAGTCTGGGGAAGGCAAACCAGGTCCCCTTTTTCATGTTAATAATTGCCATATTCTGAGATTTAAATGTACAGCAGCACAGACCACAACTTTGACAGTTCCTGTGAAGGATAAGTATGTAAGGAAAAAGAATCCTTCCGAACTTGTTTCTGAAAATGTTTCCTCTATTTCTGTTTCCACAGGTGCTGCCAGCATTCTCTGTTTTTATTTAAGTGCTTAAAGTGAATGGAAGATTAGGATGCCAGATGGGAAGGATGCCACATGGGTAGAGTGCCAGGGTGACAGGTAAATAAGGTGTCTGGTAGGTAGGGTGCCAGTATGAATATGACAAGGTCAGTGCTACAACACATACAATGGAATTTTTCCATGGCTTCCTTGCTTTTCTGAGGTGCAAGATGCTATAGATTTTAGACATATTGCTCAATATAATAATGCAGCTGAATTCATTATCAGGAAAGGATTCTTCTTGCTCAATGGCCAAACCCCCTTATGAGCATCACTGCCACACATTTGAGGAATCTTGGAAGCTGCCGTGATGCATTAATTCTTGATAAATCCCAAATTACTTTCTCATTCAAAGGGCCAGATGGATGGCTGAGAGGACACTAGAACTATCCTCACCAACCATGGTTGATGACTCTCTTACAGAACAAGGCAGAACACAGATACAATAGAGATCACTCTTCTTCAACAGATGATAAGGTTCCTTGAGATGATGTTCTCATGCTTGGATCATTCTGGAAGGGTCTTGCAGTAGATCCCAAATAGAGTGTGCTGCATAATCCTGGCATCCCATGCTTTGCGCGACTGAAGCAGGCAAAGAGAGGAATTCACGACTGATGATGTAATCACACACTCAAAATGGACGTAAGTGTAGAACATTAGTAGAGGAAAGGACCTATTTCAAGGTGTTCACATTACCAGTGATCTCCTCATTAAAGTGCCAAGTCTTAGTTGTGCTCGTGAACATATGGGTTGAAAGATACCTAAAATCTGTTGCTATCCAGGGTGCTTATCAGAGATAGGAAATGCCTCACCAATAAAGCTTCTTTTGATGTTGGGATGTATGAAGGGACTGCTTAACTCTGACATGGTAAGCCCACACCCAGGTCCAACAGCTAAAATGACAACTGAAAGTACATATATATTTAGAGGTGTAAAAGTATATTTACAATGATGTCACCCATGCTTTCTCTGTGTCCTCAGAGCATTATTTTTACCTCACTCTCCCACAATATCTATCTGCAGTTTATATTATATAATTCATACATATCACCATATGATACATATATTGTACAATTCACAATGCATAATCAGATCAAACAACCGTTTAGCCATTTCCTCAAATTAAATATTGAGAAGACTGAATTCGGAGTATGATAGAATATTCTCCACTTGCCTGGATGGCTGCAGCTCCAATGACACTCAAAAAGCTCAACATCAGCTAGGACAAAGCAGCCTACTTGATTGGTACCCCCACCAACACTAAAATGCAGAAATTCACCAAAGATCCTCAGACAGCATCTCCAAACCCACGACCACTCCCATCTGGATGGACAACGGCAGCAAATATATGGGAACACCACCACGTTCAAGTTCCCCTCGAAGCCACTCACCATCTTGATTTGGAAATATATCACCATTCCTTCACTGTCACTGGGTCAAAATCCTGGAATTCCCTCCCTAATAGCATTGTGGGTCAACCCACAGCAGGAGGACTGCAGCGGTTCAAGAAGGCAGCTCACCACCACCTTCTCAATGACAACTGGGAACGGGCAATAAATGCTGGCCAGCCAGCGATGCCCACATCCCATAAATGAATAATTAAAAAGAAAAGCCACTCATTATCCTGACTTGGAAATATATCACTGTTCCTTCAGTTTTGTGGGTCAAACTTCTGATACTCCCTTTCTAACAGCATAGCTGGTCTACCTACAGCGCATGGACTACAGTGCTTCAAGAAGCCAGCTCATCACCACCATCTTAAGGGCAACTAGGGATGGACAATAAATTCTGTCCTCGTCAGCGACGCCCACATCTTACGAGTGAATGGGAACTTTCTCAATAGAAATGGCTTCTCTTCCTGAATAAATAGATTGTTACTTAAATGGGGAGAATCCTACAGATTAGCATAAAATAATCTGCAAGTTGTCACATTCATTCCTACAGGATTTCAACATTTTTATCTGCTTTGATCTCCATAAAAAGTAAATCATATCTCTAGATGGTTTATAGATGACAAAATGTACTGCTCCAAATATTAAAAACTCCAGTGAAGATGGCCTGTGCAGCATCAAAGGAGCTCTGCAATGAGGCATATGCATCTATAGGTATGGTTATCAAGAAGACCATCAGGATCTTGCAGGACTTATCTGCTTCCTAGGCAAATAGGTACAGTGTGAAGCTCATTGCACTTTGGTCTGCACAGGGGCTGACAGTGTAAGGATTAGTGGCAGAGTTCCCTACATTCAGAGCAAAAATCGCTTTTTTGGTAGGTTCTTGACACAAATGCAGAATATTCAATCCCTTTTCTCTTTTTCATCCTTCTAATCCTACTTCCTAAACCAACACTGATAGTTTGGACTCTGTCAGTTCACCAGCACCTTCTCTGCATTTCATTCAAGAATACCTATTCACTCCAGAACTCACCATGTAAAGGCCATCTATCTCCCATGCACCAAGTTTGTCACTCCTATTTTATATGAAGCATTGAGATTCATGTTTATCAATACTCTAATGTACAGTCAAACATACTGACCCAGAACATCTACCAGAACATTGGTAAGTGGAGGTCATCTTCCACTGAGGTAAACATAGTGCGTGAAGTTTCTGGGCCAGTGTGACAACACACTTCAACACTAATCCATACAATAGAATCTATGGCCCATTCACAACTACATTGTTAAATAAATCCTAAACTGGAACAAAATTCAGAGAAATTAGTTATGCTCTGACCGTATGCTTACAACTTCAGGTTTTATAGGTGCCCTGATGTTTGCAACACAAATTAATCCTGTTTTTTTTATTAACCCCTCCCTTCTTTCTTTAAAGTATTGGTCAGTTGAACTGTTTTCTAAAATCTGCTGCCAAGTAATAATGGTGCAACTATCACAACTGAGTACTGATAAAACCAACATTCTGTGGTGATCTTTTTGCCATCATGAAGGAGCACTGCAGCTGTTTTATTTCACTTTGACACCAGAGTTCAGCAGATGTCAGTATAAGTCCAGCAATCAGAGTTAAGTTTAACAGCAGTAGTTATTTCCTATAACTTTGACGGGAAAGGAAAACCAACCTTTTTTAAACTAATAAAAAGGAGAAAAGTTTATTGAAGTACATTTAAAACACAGATGTTACATGGTCAAAATATACTACACACTAGGAATATGATTAATTAGGACAGGAAATGAGCTTTGCTTTCAAAATTTTATCTACTTAACCAAATTGTACCCTTATCTGGTGTGAACACACTTAGGAGATATGTACTTTAGAGCAGTAATAGTCTAATAAAATGAGTACTGCATGCCCATGGTGTCTAGTAGAAGGGGAATACCTTACTTTTTGCTCCTATCACCTCTGACTCTATGACTAATGGCCTGCTGATTCTATATTGATAAGAAATTAACCTCCGACCTCTATAGATTCATTGTCAATAGATTCTGAGTGTTGTAAATTAGAGAAAATACAGAGTATCAAATGGCCCCAAGCACAACAAGCTGATTTATGACAGAAAGAGGGAAAAAACCAACACCATTGAACAGTCAAGACCCTTGAGTTTCACAGCTCTGATAATTTCCAAGCCAGATTAGAGTGATCAGTATATTTCACACATTTTTCCATCTCCCCATCCCAATTCAACTTATAATGATGATTTGGAAATATCTCAAATTGTGAAGATATGGCTTACTCTATCAGTTAGGATTGTTTGGCAATTTAGACGAATTCATGTACAATTATATGTTGCGATGAAAACTATTTTGTTGGGTGTCATTTGTATTATGTAAGTCAACAATCTGTGAAAGTGATATCATTATGAGAACAGAGTTCCAAGAGACTGTTCCTAAATACTAGTTGCATTGAATGCTGTCTGGGCTTGTTGTGAAGTTTTCAATAGGTCACTCAAACAGCTCAAAATTTACTGACAGTCAGTTGGATGGAGGCAGTCAGAAAAGTAAGTTTTTTGGGTTGCTTGTCAGTCAGGTACTGAGGAACAGGGAGAGGAAACTCCATCCCAAAAAGATGGTGCCATACGGGCTCCAAGTTGTATTGGCTCAGGAGTTGTCCATGAGCAAAGAGGTGGAGCTAAGTGACAGAGTTAGGGCTCAGGTAATTCCCTAGCATTTAGGGGGCTTGGAAGAAGCCGTGTGCCATTAATAGTTCAGTGTAGTTAAGAGTGAGGATGAAGGAAGTCCATAAGCAGTCTTTACTTTCTACAGCTAAGATTAGGGCTCAGAGAAACAAGGGGCTGCACCAGCTTGGTGGAGCTACCAATCCATCCGCAGCTGAAATTGTGTGTGTGAATAGTTGCTGAAGTGTAGTTTCCTGAATCCAGAGGAGCACAGCCCTGATTGGGAAAGTGAACTTCTGGAATGTGAGCAGCTGTTGAGACAACCCATGATGGAGCAGCCATTGATGGAGGTCTAGAGCTTGACTTTAAGATGTGAAGAATTGGAATCCCTTGTAAACCTTTAAAGAGATTTGGTGATTCACAGTGTCACTACTGTTTAGGGGGACTGCTGAGAAATGCATGGGATGGGATCTATCTTAACCATATTTGTTATTTGATTTGCTTTGTGGGGTGTTCAATACTGTGTATTTGTTACCCAAATTTACTTCAGGTTAATTCTAATTGGATATTAGCATAGCTTTGTTGGTTATAATTACATCTGAATTCTGTCTAGCAAAATTCATAGCTTAATGGCCTATTACTAGCCCAGACATATACTGTCCATGATTGTAATGGCTGTTTCAGATGGGATTCATGATTCTGTCTGTGAACAGTGAAAATTGCCATTTGATAAAAAAAGCTTCCTTGCTAATGGTGTTACTTTAAAAGCTGAGTTCTTTGTTCAAAGTCATGAAACTTGTGGTCTCACACAAGTTTCATACTTTGTCAACTTCTAAAGAAAATATTGTTCCCCAGCCGAATTCCATGAAGATATTCATGTCACAAATTTTCTTATAGTCTTTAGTGCTGGCATTTCACAGTGTAACATTATAATGTTCCCTTTCCTGTGTGATATCACGCTTCTTTTTGCTCAGGAAGTACGTCTTCCATCTCCTGTTTAGAAGGTTTGTTGCTCTAAGATCCATTCCCAGGACTCCAAGTTATAGAATGGCTACTGCATAAAAGGAGGCCATACAGCTTTTCCTGTCTGCGCCACCTCAGTAATTCATTAAGTTCATTCCCCTGTAACTCAGGATTTTATTTTCTCTTCAGATAATTGGGCAATTGTCTTTTAAAGACATTGATTGAATCTGTCTTCAAACACTCAGAGGCTGTCCTTTCCATATCCTAAGCACTCACTGAGAAAGAAAAACCTTTTCTTGATGTCATTATTACTTCTTTTCAAATGAACTGTGGCATCCACTAGCTCTAAGTTCCTCTGTTAATGGTGTCGACTTTTCCCGATTCTGTCCAGACCCCATATGATTTTCAAAACTTCCATTAAATCTCCTCTTAATCTTCTCATCTCCAAAGACAACTGCCCAGCTCTCCAGCCTACCTGGTTTTTAAAGTTCCTCATCCTGAGAGGCCTTCTGGTAAATCTTTTCTGGACTTTCTTAAATGTCTTCACATGCTTTCTGATTTGTGTTGCTCAAATTTGGATACAAACTCTAGACAAGGCCAAAACAATATTGTTCATATTTATGCATTGTAGTTGTGACCTTAATTATTCAAAGCTCATTATTCTGAATGATTTATGGAACTGCTTTCTCAACCTTCCCTGCCACTTTTAAAGATCTTTGCACATTTACCCAATGTCTCACTGTTCTGTCACTCCTTTTAGAATTTTAGAAATTTTAAAAATCCTGTATGCTTTCTGAATCTGCTTTCTCTACCTGCCCTGCCACTTTTAAAGATCTTTGCACGTTTACCCTATGTCTCACTGTTCTATCATTCCTTTTAGAATTATATTTATTTCATAGTGACTTGTGAGATTTTGTTTTTGCATCCTTTGCTAAATGCCACAAGCTACCAATATTTTAAAAGACTCTCTCCCTTGTAAGATAGGGCTTTCTGTTCTCCAAGACATATAATTAGAAGCTGCAATCAGAAAGATGAAGCCACTTTCTTTCCATTGGGGATAGAAAAGAGTCAGATTGGCTGTACATTGTTATCATCACAATGAAAATAGGTACATGTCTATGTAATTAAACAACAGGGCAAATTTAAAAACCCCCAGCACCTGTGGGCACTGGGCATGTGAGGGTTAAAAGCTGGGCAGATTTATCTACTGAGTGCTTACTGCAAACCAGTCACCATTTTAACACATTTCAGTTGGGCAAGGTTCCTGTTAATGGCAGGCAGGAGCCTGAGGAATGGCTCACAGATCAGAGTCCTACAATGCAATTAGGACAATAATGCAACTTTAAAGACAAAAGTGAAAAGTCATACCAATTACGAGCCTGCTGGCTGAGACCTGGTAGGATTAGTCCCAGAAGCAATGGGCTGCAGAATGTAAAGGGGTAAGCACCTTATAGGCACAGACATCAGTGATATTCGTGTGGCACTGAGCTTGTTGAGTACTTTCTCACTTTGAATATTACTTGCTCACTCTCAGCATCCAATGTGGACTTCCTACACCTCTCATAACTGCCACACATTGTACATGGTGAAGGAGATAAAAACAAAGCAGCAAAAATAACAGCAGCAACAAGGCTTAAATTTTCAGGCAGAGCAACAACTGGCATCTGTGGCTCACCTTGTAGCACTCTCGTCTCAGAATGTTTCGAGTAGTCCTGGAGAGCAGTATTGAGGGTGTGCTGTACAGTCAGAGGTGCCATTTTCAGGTACAGCATTAAACTGAGGCCTTTTCTACTCCTGCCTGTAAAAGATTCCATGGCACTACTTTAACAAGTTTGTGTGTCAGTATGACAACAGTACAATGTTGCAAATTTATAATCATCATCTCATTAAGCAGCTGTGGCAAACTGGAAAGAAGTAAACGGATTATCTCTCCCATTGTCTTTCTTGCCCTGTTTCTTTTCTTGTTTTCCTGTCAAAGTCTTTTTTTTATTTGCTCCATTTTATGAGTTGGCTGTTTCAGATGGGATTCATGATTCTGTCTGTGACAGTGAAAATTGCCATTTGATGAAAAAAGCTTCCTTGCTAATGGTGTTACTTTAAAAGCTGAGTCAATCACAACACTGGAAGGGGACATAGATAAGCACTTTAAAAAGACAAATCTTAAAGGCTACAAAAAAAGACCAAGACAACATGACCCTAATCTGGTGCTGGAGCTAAGACACGATTAGTCAAATGGCTTCCTTTTATGCAAAAAATTTAATTTCATATCATCCTCGTTTGAAGTGATGCTTGGCAAGGCTTCCTGCTTGACAGATGTATGGGAGCCTGGCACAAAATGATACAATCCTTTTGTAGTGACCACACGCAGTCTGTGCTTAAACTGAGTGAAAGCCCTTTTCAGTTTGTGGAACTCCTTTGTGGTGTTTTATGAAGTGCAGTCAATAGTGCTGTGTACTTGAGGAAGAGCAGCTGTTGCTGCAAAGATCATGGCTCTCTCAGTTTGGCTGCTATCATCCATTAAAAAAAGAGAATGTTTGTCTTAGAAAATTGTGCACTGGTCAGTATCTCATCATACTTGTGACCAATGTAGTAAGATTAAGTCTATGATGTGCATTTTTCATGCTGCAAGGTATTTATATCTGATTTGGCAAAGTTAATCTCTTGTAACATAAGAATGAGATGTGGGTATTATGTATTGGACGATACAACGGAACATTTATTACAGCTCACTGTTACATTACAATTATAGACAGTATATGTCTGGGCTAGTAATAGGCCATTAAGCTATGAAGAATAGCATGCTTCCATCCGTGTGTGGCCTGAGTTAAGATTAAATCTGAAATTTGTATGTCTTCAGGTCACATGCTATGATACACTGATGATATCATTAGCGTATCTCTTAGACGTACACTGATATACCAACTAAGAAACAAATCACAACACACTGTACTCAAATAAATGAATATTAACATTCTGTAATCAAGTAAATGAATATTAATAGGCTTTCCTGATAATTACTGTAGAAAGAAGATGGTAAGGTAGTGTATCTTGGAACCTTACAGATTGGTTTCAGCTCCAAATGATCCAACATCATTATAATGTAGCTCCTTATGACATGCTCAGAAGTTAAACTTAGAGTAACAAGGTTGTTAACCCTTTTCCTCCACAACCAGAGAGGTGGGAACAAGCATGGTATACCTTACCCAGGCTTTACATTGCACAAGACAAGCCAACTCAAAGCTATCACAGATTATAGCTAATCAACTAGATTTTTAACTATGATCCTTACTAAATGGTCAGATCATTGGTCTCTTCATTACAGTGAAGAAAAACATCTTCCTTTTTTTCTGAACAGCACAGGCTGCAGAAAGAGAATAAAAATGAACAAATAATTAGACTCCTATGATGTTGTTCACAGTGAGTGAGGGAAAACACAATTTTATAATATTTGGCACGATATTATATTATAGACGATATTATCTATATTAATATACATACTATATTATCAAGGTTATTGATTTATTATGATTAATAAAAAGTTATATATTGTATTGAACACATTTTATCTTGGAAATTTAATGGCATTGGGATCCAGGGCAGGAAGGATATCTTTTCTGTGAAAATTGTTGGGGAAAGTTTAACTTGTCTCAGGTATCAGCTAGGAGAGTTGATATTGAACTGAGAAAAGCATAACTGTTATCATTTGATCTCCATTTGCTGCTATTTTAACCATATGGTCGCTTCAGTCATGTGAGTTGCCCACTGGAAGCAACTTCACTATCATATATATATAGCTTAAAATAGAAACATTTTTGAATCAAAATATTTTCCGATTCATAAGTACCTGCCATTGTTACACTAAAATGGGGCCGGAATCCCATCCAACCATTGCATCACTCCAATATCTGAGTTTGTCTAGACATTGGGAAGATTTATGTGAGAGATCATCACTAAGTAACCGATGAATAATGACGCAGCACTTTTCTTTATTTCTTTAATTTGGGATACAAAATACTTCTTGTGCTATTGTAGAGATTTCAGGTGAGACAGGCAATATATCTTTAAGGCAGTTCCATGAAGCGGGAGGCAATTTAGGGGGAGGCAATGGCCTAGTGATATTATCGCTGGACTGTTAATCCAGACACCCAGATAATGTCTGGGGACCCAGGTTCGAATCCCACCATAGCAGATGGTGGAATTTGAATTCAATAAGTATCTGGAATTAAGAATCTAATGATGACCATGAATCCATTGTCAATTGTCAGGAAAATCCCATCTGGTTCACTAATGTCCTTTAGGGAAGGAAACTGCCATCCTTACCGGGTCTGGCCTACATGTGACTCCAGACCCACAGCAATGTGGTTGACTCTTAACTGCCCTCTGGGCAATTAGGGATGGGCAATAAATGCTGCCTAGCCAGCAACGCCCTCATCCCATGAATGAATAAAAAAAAATCATGACATGTGACACTCCAGTATAAAGGTCCTCACTTTCAGTCATTCCCTGCACAATGCAAAGGAGTCAGTGATTAGTCAGTAAGTTGTGTAAATACAGAACTCAGAAAATGGGTAAGTCTGAGCTATCATAAAAGTGTATATGGTTAGTGTTAATAAACCTCAAGACAGCCGGCTCAAAAAGAACCCAGTCTTTGTGATATATGTTAATTGAACTAACACATAGGAAAGCACTTAGATCATATCAAACTAGCATTGGCATTGCACCCAAAAAAATCACATCACTATCTGGTCAAGCAACTTAGGTACAGAATGGTAAATGGTAATGTTAACCTCCTCCAACCCCTTAACCTGATTTCAACTTGGCAATTTCTCCCAAGAAGGATAAGCCAGTCAGAGTGTCCTTTGCAAATGAAACATGTCCCAGGAAAAATGGAAGCCTTGGGTTGGAAAGGGGGCAGGAGTAAAATTAGGGAGCAGGAGCAAGGAGAAACTTAAATACTCCGAGAAGAGTGTGTGCCATTTTTTAATTGACAAAATGAAATAATTGCAGAAGATGGCAAACATTGTTGGATTCCCATAATTCTCTCTGTTGCCATACTCTGAGGTCACTGACACAACTCCTAAAACACTTTTCATTACTCGTTTTTTTTTTCAGTAAAGTTCCTTTTAATTAAGTGTCTGCCTGGTGGCTCATACTCATTTCAATAACTAAGACCTACTCTGACCTAATGTACACCGACTCGTACGTTATTGCTTAATTGGATATGGATTACTAAACAACTACATTTGCTTTGACAAATGAGCCCCACAAGGGTAACAATTACGCATTAGCATTTTTTCAATACATTCAATAGTTAATTTTCTTCTCATTTTTTCTAGCAAAAGTTCAAGATTCTTTTTTCTGGCGCATTGAAGCAATTAAAATTGATTATTGAAAACTAATGAGTATATTTTAGAATCTCAGTATATGTGAATATATTAATGTATTCTAAATGTTTTACAATTGTAAACTTTACTTTTTACAGGTTAGCCTAGAATCAAATACCCTGATTGAATGTAAGGTAAAGCCTCCGTTTTGCAATGCTAGCTATATTTTCAGATCAGGCCTCTAAAAACTGTAATCCATTGACCAGTGTAATATTCTATTTTCCAAGTTTTCCATACTTCTGCCTTGTCTGATTGACAATTCAAGCTCAGCATTGCTGAAAGGCCTCACACTCACTTAGACCAAACAAACATATTTCATTACAAGGTCTTAACAAATAAAAGAAAGTTTTATCATGAATATTAATTACAATTCAAACGCAGGTCCCAAAGCTGAAATGATAGGTCACCTCAAGCTGTCACCCATACATATAAAATCGACCAGAAACTGAAGAATGAGGTGTTTTAACCAACAACTTTAGCTTTAAAAAATGCCCAGATGATAGAACTGACATTTTTACACACTAGTCAGTAGAAATTTTATCTTTGGTGAATTCAGTTGTTTCAGTTCCAGGCTCTGTATCTGAAAGTGGGCAAAATGGGGAAATACACTTCTAGGATGTGGAATAAAGGTGGAAGAGTTAGATTAAGACTTGCCATATATTCAGCAAATACAACAGAGACCAGTCTTACAATCAGACAGTTATGTCTGAGGTGGGTATAGAAGTGTTCGTATATTGTTAATGTTCAACAGTTGAAGGCCTGGATTTTCCATGACATGTTTGAAACAAGATAACACTGTTACTTCTGGCTATATGTTCTGACTACATCCAATGCCTAACTGCATTTTCCTGGAGTACCGTTTATTTATTAAGTAATGTGAGTAAACGCTGGGAATCCTCCCATTGAAAGCTCACTTCCAGTGGGAGGGAGAGAAATCTGCTTTAGCTACTGCTTTATAGAGATAATCAATATATTATAGATTAACAGAGTTAGTGCACAGAGGGAGGAAAAGTTGAACAATATTAAGGGATGTCTCTTGCGAACAAGTCCCAGCACACCTTCATGAAGTTTGGCAAAGATAAGGCCAAGAAGCTGATGAATAAATGGAACAAAAATCCCAGAAGAAGGTTTTGTGGATAATATGGAAGAGATAGTGCAGGCACTCAGTGTCACTTCAACCACCCGATTTAATGGTTTCACAAAACAAGTCAAAGTAACTATGAATATCTCGAATAATTTTGAAGTGTTGCCTGTGCTTTGGATACTTTGACCAGTTTATGTATTAATAACACTTTCTTCAAGCACTCTTGTCAGTGATACTGACAAAGGCATACAGAATTTGGTTTGTGATTAACCTTGATTTTATTAACAAAATATTCCTTATTAATAACACAAAGTGAGCATTTCTCAAATTCCCATAATGTTTACTCTCTATGTGGCTCTATCCATCTGAGAAAAGATATTACACTCAATGATTCATGTGTTTGAGCTGGGCTGGTTGGAATCTCCTTCCTCTCTGTCAGAAGGCTGGCTCTTTTCCATGAAGCTGGATCTTACAGGTCAGGGTGGATCTTCTCCTGGGTTTTCTTGGGTTACTGCACGGTCTTCCGCCACACATTTGCTGCGAGTCTTTGCTCATGAGGGTGGCTTTTGGGTGTGGTTTTATCCCTCCTCACCCCAGACCTTGCAGAATGTTCTGTGACCTTTGGCCAATGGGGTCATGAGAGGGGTTCAAAACATCTAATGGGGTCATGCCATACTGTTGCCATTGCCAGGAAATGTAAAGTGCACCTCCTCAGGCTCTGGCTGGAAGTCAAGATGACAGAAAGTCTGATCTAAACTTCTCCAATACACAACCCGTGGGTTTGTTGTAACTGTTCCTCTGAATCTTTATGACCTTTTTGACCTTGCTTTCCACGATTCTCTGTAGTGGATAGCTGGTGACTGCTGTTTAATTTAGCTCAGCCAATTTTCTGTTAAACCTGGTTTCTCCTGCTGAGAGATAGTAGGAACTTCTCCTGCTGAGAGCCAATTCATAATGTGTAATTTTGGGCCTGTGGTCTTACAGAAGGAAAAGTCATCTTCAGTCATTCAAATGAATGAGACTATCATTATGTCTCAGAAGCATCACTAAAATCAGAAGTCATGATTTCAGGAACCCAGTCTTTAGAAGAAGTATATTTCACATGCAAAATGCTCACATGCAGTCACTGGAGATAGTTTTCTTATATTCTAGCTGATCACTATACAATACTCAATATCATTCAAGACTGGACAACATTCAGGTAAAGTCTGATAAGTGACAAGTTGCATTTGCACCACAGAAACACCAGGTAATGACCATCTCCAACAAAAAAAAATCTAATCATCTTCCCTTGAGTTTCAATGGCATTACAATCACTGAATTTCACACCATCAACATCCTGGGGGTTACCATGGAGCAGAAACTGTACTGGACCATAAATAATACTGGACACATAAACAATGCTACATTAAAAGCTAGGTATTCTGTGGTGAGTATGTCACTTTCTGTATCACCAAAGTCTATCCAACATATACAAGTCAGGAGCATAATGGATTTTATTTTATTCACTCATGGGATGAGGGTGTCACTGACTGGGCCAGCATTGTCCATCCCTATTGCTCAGACAGCAATTAAGAATAAACCACATGCTATGAATCTGGAGTCACATGCATCCCAGACCAGGGTAAGGATGGCAGTTTCCTTCCCTGCATGTTTTTTTACACATTTTTTAAAGTGTGAGAAGGGAAGTGGAGTATAAACTTAGGAGGGTTCACTTTGCACATCCCAAAAGATAATATCCCACCTTCCTCCTCCCTGCATGGACTTTAAAACCCACCCTCCATCCTAAGTTGGGAAAATCTACCCTGACCAATGTTACTGCTTATGAGTCTAGGGATCCATCACGCCTCCTGCTTGAGACTGCTTTAGCCCAGGTACCCCCACTACTGAGCTTTGACACTGCTAGGGCCGCTGGAGCTGGTATAGCTAGCGGTTCCAATCAGTGGCATTTCCAGAAGTCACACTCTCCAACAATTTAACCTACCCGTGGAATATTCTAGATGTGGAATAGACTGGTTCCAGGCCTGGTGGCTCATCATCGATATTACATCTGGGGAGGTGAGCCATCCATGTTTCCCCCCCATAGATTAGGTCCCATTTGTTGAATTCACACCTCCTCTTGTTTGTGGCTCACCAACACTCACATCCTATGGACTGCTTGCCTCATCACATTCCAGTTCAAAACTTAACAAAGAGAACTGTAAAAAACCAGCTAAATCTAAAAGACAAGCATACGCATTAAGAGCAGGACTAAAGCACTCAGTTCTTTGAGCCTACAACAACATTCTTTAAGATCATAACTGATATGATTATTCGATAATTCTGTCTACCCAAATAACCTTTCAACCCCTTGCTTAGCAAGCACCTATCTATCTCTGACATGAAAATAATCAAAGTTCCTACTTCCACCACCTAAACACTCACAATTCTCTATAAGATAATGTTCTCCTCATCTTGGACTTAAATAAGCAATCCCTTATTTTTAAACTGTGATCCCTAGATCTAAATCATATCCATCCACTCAAGTGTTCTCTTAGTCTTCTTAAACCCCATTGGATACAAGCCTAGTGTGTCCAACCTCTTTTCATAAGACAATCCACCCATTCCAGGTATTAGTCCAGTAAACCTTCTCTGAACTGTTTCCCATGCATTTACATCCTTCCTTAAATAAAGAGACTAATATTATACACAAACATTCAAGTTGGATCGACATCAATGCCATGTATAAGAGCAGCATAGCCTCCATATTTTTGTATTTAATTTCCCTCGCTGTAAACAATACCGTTTGGCTCATTGCTGGCTGTACCTGCATAATAGCATTTTGACTGATACTTTATGACACCCAGATACACTTGTATCTAAGAGCTCTGGGACAAGCCACATACACTTTACAAAAGACATACTTACTATGATAGTAAATGAATGAAATAAGAGTTTCAGTTTTCTCATATCTGACAGTAAACACAGTAAAGAAATAAAAGAAAGCTTTACATGATTGTTGTAGAAGCCATGTCTCAGGTATAAGGCTAATGCTCTGTTAAGTACTTTTAGAGTGACAGTCACAATGTTTCTTTAGAAACACCATAGCATGACTGATGAAGACCATAAGCCTGACTGGGCTGTGAATGTTGCTGTTTCTGTTTTTATTTTTTAACGGAATATGACCAGCCCTGGCAAAGCCAGCATTCATTGACCATCCCTTCTTCTCCTTGAATTGAGTAGCTTACTGAGAGCAGGTACAAGTCAACACATTGCTGTGAGTCTGAAGTCACATGCAGGCCAGACCAGGCAAGGATGGCTTCATCCCATTAATAAAACAAATTGGTTTTAAAACGATCAATGATGGTAGCATCATCACCAGATTAGCCTTCAAATTTCATTTTATTTTGTTATTTGATTTCAAGTACCCCTAAATGCCTTGGTGGGTTTTGAACACATTTCCTCAGAACCTCTGGATTGCATGACATAGCCACAATGACATCATCTCCCCATCTCATAATTGCAACAAAGTGTCTGCATCTATCTAGCTGTTTCTGATTTCAACACAAGTGGAATTTTCCAGTCCGGGGCTTTTGTGGTAATACCCCTACTTCTGAGTCAGAAGGCCTGGGTTCAAGTCCAACCCACCCCAGAGGTACGTAATAACATTCCCGAGCAAGTTGATTAGAAAATATCAATCTTCCGGTCTGTTAAGATAAGCTTTGAGTGTTCAAGGAACATGACCCAAGAAGCAGGACATGAATAGGATTAGCATCAGGTACCACTTCACTCATGAGAGTTCCTTCAGTCTCAGTGACCAAATTCACAATCTCTCAACAAATGATGATCTATGATTTATGAGTCAGGGAATAGGCAAATATGTGAAAGACTTTTGACTTCAAGGAGTAGGCATACTAGTAAGAAATAATAATAGGATATCATGTAAAGACAAGACATATTATGTGAAGGTCAGCTTTCGCAATTGATCTAATTATTAATCATTTTATATAGCCTTTTATTTCTCTTTATATTTAGGATAAATGTTTAAAAACATCCTTTTACTAAAATAATGCAAAAAGAATAACACATTGATGTTCTTGTTATTTATGAGTATTGCAAAATCAACTCAATGATGTTATGGGCTATGGAGGCAGTTGGTGGAATACATTCTGCTGGAAAATTTGTTGATAACAACGCTGCCACTTCTCATGTGCTGCTGACAACAGATTGTCCTGTGCCACCTCCGCTCTTTCTTGGGTGAAATGATCATTGGATTGATGGATTCTTTCTTCTTCCACTTCATCTTCTGCAGATGCAAAGACTAATCCTTTCCTAACTGAAAAATAGTGCATCATTGCAGAGAACCACTTTACTTCCTGCTACCTTTGTTGGCAGCCCCACACAATCTAGGCAAGAAAACTAGTTCTTCAAAAGACTACAATAGTTTGATCAAAATTGATGCATGTAGCACTCAAAGCTTCTTTGGCCTAGTTCCGTGTTTTCAATGTGGTTTACAATGAATGCTGACTGATTTCTGAATAGACTACAATGCTAAATTTTTTTTCTAAATAGCTCTCTTATTCAAAGCTAGAACTTTTAATTTAGTCTAGATTAAAATATAATGTTTCTTGGCAGATAGTTATCTGTTCAGAATTCAACTGTGGTATCCAAACTGACAGATGGTAAATAAAATTGATATGTCTGTCTTCACCAAAGTATGCAACCAAAATGTTAAGCTTGCATGTACACCAGTGAATATTAATAAGCCAACATTTTGTAAAGCTAAAATTCAGCAAACACTTTATTTTTAAAATGCCCAATCTTTTAAAAAATAAGTCTAAATGATTTGCCTAATTTTCATATTTTGAAACCTCAATTTTAACATCCATCGACTATCCCAAATGTTTCAATAATATTCCATAAGGAAGGAACCCTGGCACCCTTGCATGGTTTAGTCTATATGTAACTCCAGCCTGAATTGTTTGAGAGCTAAATTGGATAGCTGACAAAAATGAGCATAGGGATCGTGATGTATGATTAACCCACATCTGTTGTTTGAAAATCACAGGGCGTGACTGTTTTAGAGATGACTGCATGGCATAAGCATTAGAAAACACTCAAGAAGGAGAGTGGTAGCGGATGGGGACTGTCCAGGTCTTCTTTCAAGTAGGAAATAGACAGCTTTCACACTGTCCTAATGGGAGACGGAGCTGCAAAGAGATTGTAAATCCATAGTGAAGAGGAGATAGCTGGAGCCAGGAAACTGTAAATTGTAGAAACAACGTAAAGCTTCAGAACCTCCACAAATGTAGGTGGGAACAGAATGGATGAGGGGTGAAAAAAAGTCAAGAGAAGAAGAAATTAATTCAGTGAAGCTGTAATAGGCTGAAATGACAGCTCTGCCAGGACTGTCCTGTCAACTGTGAGAGATGAGATCAGTGACAATCCTGGAAACAATAGCTTGATGTTCAGTGTGACATCATTTCACAGGAGGAACTAAGACAGATATTTGCATTTCTCATTGCCAGTCAATGATGAAGTGATCAAATATCGCCTTTGGATGCCTCAAACAAAATTCCAAAGTGACTGTTTTTACATGTGGCTGAACTCATTCTCACTTTGAATAATTTGCCTTTAACTCATCCCACTTTCTCCAAGCAAACGATATAGATAAGGGTACCCTAATATGTCCCAGTTATGCCTGTCTCTGTGTGGTATTTTGAACATTCCATGTTCCATACTGTATGGGGCACCTCCCACAACCTTTTCTCTGGTACATTGATGACAACATCTGTGCTGCTTTCTGCTCTTGCACAGAATTGGAAAAAATCATCAATTTTGCTTCCAATTTCCATCCTTGTCTCAGTTTTACCTGATCCATCTCTGACTCTTCTCTTCCTTTCCTTGAATTTTCTGTTTCCATTTTTGTGGATAGGCAGTCCACCAATATGTATTACAAACTCATCAACACACAGGGTTATAAGTACTACACTTTCCTGTAAGGATTCCATTCCATTCTCCCAGATAGTTGATTTCCCAATTTCTCCATCTGCATTTTATCTGTTCCCAATATGCCATCTTCCACAAGGATACTTCCAACATGTGTCCTTTCTCCTCAACCGTGGACTCCCCCACCACCATGGTTGACAGTGCCCTTACTATGTCTGACTCCATTCCTGCATTTCTGCCTTCAGTCTTTCCCCTCCCTTGCCGAACACAGTTCAATAAGGCCATGGAATAAGAAATTCATCCCCATGCCATCCATTGAGCAGAGTTTGTTGAATCCTGCAGCGAGCACAATCTTTACAAAATTGAGTGCAAATAGTAGCTGTTGGAATTTTCCATCAGATTAAATATCCAAACCATTAGCAAGCTTTATTTACTCTCTTTGAAAACCTCAACTTTAATCATCTACCATTTGGAATTGCCTTAGTACCCAAAATTTACCAACACATTTTGATTGGCAACATAAAGGGCCATGGATGATATTCTTGTTCTGTTAAATTTCATTGCTTTCTCCCACTTTTTCCTCTAACTCTAGCCAAATTTGCAGGTTTCACAAAAATAGGTGGGAAGGTGAGTGGTGAGGATGGCACAGAGATCCTGAAGCAGAATTTAGAAAGGTTAAGCAAATAGGCAAAAACTGGGGGCGTATGGATTACAATATGGGAAAATGTTTTTGCACTTTGGCAGGAGGAATTGAGGAACTGAATGTTATTTAAATGGAGAAAGACTGCAAAAGCTACAGAACAGAGAGATTTAGGAGTCCTCGTACACAAATTTCAGAAAGACAGCATCCAAGTTCAGCAGGTAATATGGAAGGCAAATGGAATGCTAGCCTTTATTTCATAGGGAGTGGTCAAGTTATTGTACTATTAGCATTATAAAAGGTAAATATCTTGTAAAAGTGCAATGAGTATTGTTTAATTCCTAACAAACAAATACAAATATTTGTGTAAAAACACCAAAGTTGTTTGCAAAGCTTCCTTGTATCTTTTGCTATCTTTTGAACAAATCTACTTCTATTTTCTAACAAGTAACATATATCACAGTGATTTAATCATTTTCTTCTATGTTTCATAGTAAGTGACATGGAGGTGGATTGTACAGTTGATCATTGCTTTAAAGTATTTCCAATTCTACTACAGTTACATGGAAAAAGCTCTAATGGTAGGGCGTGTAAATGGAAGGTCCAGACTATAGATAATGGAGGGGGTTTGGTGGAGAGGACATCAGTCTTCAAAAACAAAATAGAAATTCCCATACAAGGTGTGAATTACCATTATAACAGACAGAAAATGTAATGGGGGAATTAGGCTACACAGAGCAGAAAGACTTTCTTATTGATTGGTCTGGAAATGTTTGTAAACTAGCAATAATGGCGCCGGCAATCTCTAGTCCCCTGTTAGTAATGCCACTGACCTCTAAAACCAATTTGTATAGATTGGTACCTGCTTCAAACACTATCACAGGTGCAAAAAGACTCAAAGCCTGGGCTTAGGTGTAACCTGACACTGATAATGAACTAAAACATGTCCCATTAATGTGCAATTTATAGATCCAGTTTGGCTCCACAAACATATGCACAAAGAAGGAATTCTCAGAGAAGATTGCGGAATAATGTAGCTTCTACTTCATTAGTGTTTGATTTACAAAGCAGCCACCACCCTCACTCTTCATGTAACTTTAACCCTTTGACCTCTTCAAAGCCATGGAGACAGGATAAAGGGCATACAAATGTGGAAATCACACAGCAGTCAATTTTAAATGGGTTTTTCATATCACACTTGGGATTCTGTAGGATCTCCAAAGCTGTAAAACATTTACACATTCCCCTTGTACTTTTGAAAATGCTTGTATAGGAGCTTGACTGAATGGTTTCACGTTTTAGTGAATGATGTAAAAGTAGGAATACTCCATAATATGCACAAGTGTAATTTTATTAAAAAATGAGACGTTCAATTCACCATTAACTTTCTGTCCATATCGTCAGACTTATGTGGTTTAGCTCCAGTTATTTCTGAATGTTGTTACATCTTGGCAATGAGTTAGGAGTGATACAATATGACACAGAATAAACATTGTTTTAGCCAGCACTTGTAGCCTTAGAAATCCCTTTATTAGCAAAGCCATATCTTCCATTCTCCGGATGTAATACAGTAATTACTCATTCTGCTAACACTTTGTTTGTTTCTCACCAATACCTTCTGCAAAGGTTAAATAAATAATCATCCACCACAAAATTTGCCCAACACCAATTCATAAATGCTAATGTTAATGATGGTGTTATCCATACCCCTCAGCAAGGTAAACCTATTGAGTTGAACTTATTAATAATAAAAACAAGAAGTGCTGGAGAAACTTTGCTGAATCTACAGGGAAACAAACTTAATGCTTTAAATCCAAAATGACTGACTCTTTTTATCAAAAAGCCTAGACTGCAGTAAGTAAGCATCCTAACAGTGCAAGGTTATTCACACCTCCCTAACTGTCTTCAACGCTAACTAAAAGCTTGCCCCTGACAAAATTTCAGATTCTCACACTAGCTACTTCTTTATCAAATTCAACACTTAAATTGCTGGACTAATTTGTTGATTTTATTTACACTAATAAATGTTTTTCCAGAACTGGATATTTAAACATATTGAATTACTAGATAACTGTTATAACATTTGGCACCTATCTGACAATGAGGAAAATTTCCGAGGTATTGACTGTGCACAAAAAAGAAAAACAAATCCAACCCAACAAGTTGGCACCTTATCAGTCTACTCTCGATCATCAGTGATGTGAGGGAACAGGTAATGCCTGTCCCTGTGCATAAAGTGGCCCTGCCGCAGCCTTTCAATGCAAGTTGCTGATGTACCCTGCAAAGCAAGACAACTGCCAGAATGCACTGCCAACGGCAGGATGGACAAGGTGGGCTCACAGATGTCAGATGCCAATATCCACGAAGAAGGAATGAGTGAGGTTAATACCTGTGAATCTTGCTCTGAGCTGCAGTTTGGTCATAAGCAACGTGAAGATGGCTCACAGCAAATGGCAAGCTAATTCTGCTGGCTACACGCTCTGGTTTCTTGCCAATTTTTCCCAACGCTAGACTTGCTTGGTGAGATGAATAAGATGGGAGTGTGAATATTAATAAGGCAATCTGTGGTGTTAACAAGGATTAATTCCCATCAATTGACAGCTCGCTGCTGCTTAGCAAGATCTTCACCCATCACTTGAGAAAAACATAAAAGGCAGAGACATAATCTTGACATTGCGCTTATCACCCAATTCCACCACACAACTTGTCATAGCCCATGCCACTCAGACCCTGATAAAATTCCACACTTAGAGTCATTATTCCTCCTCAAAAGGACGACATTCAACCCAACACTTGAATGTTGATTCATTGTAGAACAATCCAACTAGTTACATTTCTTATTATAACCCTAAAGCCCTGAAGTTTATTTCATCTCCCTTCCTTCCAAGCACCCCCAATTTCTTTTGTTAATCATGCATTGTCTTCACTTTCATCAGCCTTGTAGGCAATGAGTTTCAGATACTTTTCACTTTTGTAAAAGCAGTTCTTCTTCATGTCCTTACAAATCTATTCCAAAACCTTAAATCCAAGTCTTTTCTCCTTGTACGATCAACTAATGGGAACCGCTTTTCTTTATGGACTTTACAAAACTTGCGATAATCTTGTACCCCACTCTCAAATCTCTCCTCAATCTCTTTTACTCAGAGGAGATCAATCCTACCTTCTCAAACCAAACCTTGTAGCTAAAATCTCTCATTCCTGGAACCAATCTGGTAAATCTCATCTTCACCAGCTTCACATCCTTCCTAAAATTTGGTGACCAGAATTAGATCCAATAGTCTAGTTGCAGACTCTCCATTCTTACTTATTAATTTATATTTTTTGGATTATAAGTGCTAACACCATCAATAATTTACATTGATATTGTCTTATTTAAGTAGAAAAAGATCCAACATTTCATAGAAAAGCAGAAAGAATAAGAAAAATTGAGTCAAAAAAGGACACAGTTAAGAGAAGTAACAAATAGGTTTCAGTAAGAAATGGATTTCTTGTATTGATACTTTCAATATCATTGTAAAAATGAGCTCTTCTGATAGTTGCACTAATTCATTTAGATTTTGGTTCACTCGTGGAGGTTAGCATTATGTCAAGTTTGATCATTTGCTGAATTATCCAATTCTAGTGGAACCAATAGCAGAGTACAATATTACTCCTGAGTTAGGGAGAAGAAAATCAACCAGATTGCTATCCAGTTATATGTACCAGAATCATACTTCTTTAGACGCTATTGAGAACAGGATAAGGATCACATGAACATGGAGGACATACAAATTAGGTACAGGAGTAGACCATTCAGCATGACTGGGCGAATTCTTTCAAATTCCTGCTAATGGATGATAATCTTTTAACTGCTTTATTTATCAAGATTCTATATGCATCCACCTTAAATATACCTTTTGAGGACAAGGGTTCTAAAGACTCATTCTGCTCTTTTTGAAAGAAATTGTCCTCACCCCTTCTGTAAATGGGCAATCCCTTATTTTTATACAATGATCCCAGTTCACAAGAGGAAATGTTCTTCCCCCACCCACCTTGCCAAGATTTCTCAGGAGCTCATAGACATTTTTAGTCAACCTATGTTATGACATTTTTCTGGAGCAGGTGGGACTTGAATCCAGGCCTTCTAGCCCAGAGGTAGGGGCAATACCATTGTACCATAAGAGACTTTCCTTGGGATTTTACATGTTTCAATCAAGTTGCCTCTTACTCCTCTAGACTCCAGTAGATACAAACCTAGCCTTGTCCAACCTTTCCTCATAAGACAACCCATCTATTCCAGGTAGCTGCCCAGTCAACCTTCTTTGAACTGCTTCCATTAAGTTTACATTCTTCCTTAACTAAGGAGACTAATACTGTATACATAGTACTCCAAATATGTTTTCATCAAAATCCTGTATAACGAATCCCATATAGGTTCTGGTTAGCTCAGTTGACTGGATAACTGGTTTGTGATGTCACCAGTGTGAGGTTAGTGTACAGGACTGTTCTTCTCACCCTTGCTCTCACTTGAGGTGCACTGACCCTCGGGTTAAACGACCATCAGATGTCTCTCTTTAATGACAGAGTAGCCCTATGGTTTAGAAAGACTGTGCTAACTTTTAGCATAGTGGCTCATCGGTTAGCACTGCTGCTTCATAGCACTAGGGACCCAGGTTCAATTCCACCCTCAGGTGACTGTCTATGTACAGTTTGCACATTCTCCCTGTCTGGACTGTGGGAGGAATCCCACACAGAAAGATGTGCAGGTTAGTTGGATCGACCATGCTAAATTGCCCATGATGTGCAGGCTGGGTGGATCAGACATGGGAAATGCAGGGATGGAGTAGGGATGCTCTTCAGAGGGTTGGTGTGGATTTGATGGACCAAATAGCCTGCTTCTGCACTGCAGGGATCCTATGAAGCATAATCTTCATATTTTTGCATTCAATTCCCCTCTCAGTAAACAGGAACATATTATTAGCTTTGTACTTGCATTCTCAATTTTTATGATTCATGTATTAGGACACACTGATCTCTCTGCATCTCAGAACTCTGCAGTCATTCATTGTTTAGATAATACACTTCATTTTCATTCCTGCCAAAATCAGCATTTCACATTTCCACACAATATACTCCACTTGCTAGATCTCAGTCCACTCGCTTGATTTAACTCATATCCTCCCAGTGTCCTCTTCACAATTTTCTTTTTTTACCTATCATTGTGTCATTAGCAAATAAAGCAATAAAGTATGATTTAATAGTTGCGTAGCCTACATTCACTATCAAGACAAGTGTTCAATCCTGGTAGAACCCTTGTTTAGCAAGGCCTGAATATTTTGGGGAAAGAGGGAGGGGTGAATTGGCAGAGAAATTTCAAATGTTATTATACAAACAGTTATGAGTAGACTTAAAAGTGACTCACTGGAAGAATTGGCAAATGATATTATTCAAATTGGCAAATAATAATTGACAAATAACTGATCAACAGTTAATAAAAATTAGATATAAAGTATTAAACTGAAGTGTTAAATTTCTCTGCTTCCTCCTGTTAAACCTGTGCCACACACATTCTTCAGCCAGTAAGAGGAGATTGGAGATGCAGTGCCTGACCTTAGCAACTACAATTGTGTAGCTGATCACTGGGAAATACATGTTAGGCCAGAAAGACTGAAAGTCATTGCCTGTGTGCTTATGTCTGGATGAATCAGCCAAGAAAGTTAATGTAAAATGAACACCAAGACATCTATCATGGTGTGTGGGGAGCATGTCCAGATTCTGAGACAGAATGAACCACCCACCGAGCTGGTTAGGCATCCACAGAGGCGTTCTGTGCCCAAACCTGAATGAAACATTAGGCATTTTGTATATCAAAATCAGGGGCAACATTAACAAATCTCAAACAATGAAAAAGGACATGAGAAGGTATTGACTGATGGTCATTTACCACTTTTATAAAGAAACTGCAACAGTATCTGAAGAGTGGTTAAGAGTTTCAGGATGCTAATAGCACTGCATTTTTTTGGGAAAAATGGACAAGTTTAGTGTACCTTAGAGTACATGGTGAGGGAACAAAATAATTGGACAAGGCATCAAAGAATTTATTGAAAACAAGAATGTTGATAATTCAAACTCAATTCTCTGTATTGTTTTTTGTGGAATAGAATGTTACAAAAGTATAATAAGCAGTGAGACAAAGTGGCTAGGTTGTTTTAGTTTCCACAGGAATACTCAATCTTATATAGAATATAGTCACTGTCATGATTCTTTTTTTCAATTTATTTTACTATTGAATGATTATGTTCCCATTGGCTCACATGATGTAAGAGTTGAAAATCTATTTATTTCATGAAGCAGGTTCTGAAGGCTAGCTGGATTTGTGACATAAAACCTACGACTATATTGAATCTATGAATTAGGATCTTAATTCTGTAATGCAGACCTTGAAAATGCATATTGAATTTGAATTGTAGTGCTGCCAGTGCTATCAGTTTTTTTTTTAAAACAGCCAATTACAGGAAATTTTATCAACTCTTGTTTATGAAGCTCAATAATCAATAATCCAGACTGCATTACTGAATTGTTTGAAATATGGACATAAGAGCTGAATTCCAGAGGTGAGAGTGACTGTCCTCAAGCTGGCATTTAACAAAATATAATATCAAGGAGATTTAATAAAATTGAAGTCAATAGAAATTAGGAAGAAATATCCAATGCTGCATTTGCTGGAGTCATATCTCGCATGCAGAAAGATGGCTGAGAGCTTTGAAAGACAATAATGTCAGCTTGTGACATCATGACAGGAATTCTCCAGAGCAGTGTCCTCAGTCCAACCATCTTTACTTACTTCACCAATGACCTTCCCTCCATCATATGGTCAGAAGAGAAGATGTTTGCTGACAACTACACAGTATTCAGTTCCATTTATAACTCCTCAGATATTGAAGCAGTGTTTGCACCTGAGGCAAGAGCTGGACAACATTTAGACTTGAAGTAATACGTGGTATGAAACAGCCACGCAACAGGCAATGGCCATCACCAACAGGAGGCAATTTAACTCTCTCCTCTTGACATTCAATGGCATTACCATTGTCAAATCCAGCACAATTGTCCAGAAACTCCGTTGGTCCAGCTACAGAATGGCAGCGGTTTCAAAAGGAGGTCAGAGGCCCAGGTTATTTCGGGCATGGCAGCACACCACACTGTATGAGCTGTTCATTATGAAGAAGGTTGCTGCCATCATGCTCTTTTAAGTGTAGGCTACTGCAGGATCTTCTTGGTCTAGTTTCCTCAATTCATTCACGGAATGTGGGCACTACTGGCTAGCATTTAATGCCCATCACAGAGGGCTGTTAAGAGTCAACCATATTGCTGTGGGTCTGGAGTCACATGTAGGCCAGACCAGGTAATGATGGCAGTTTCCTTCCCTAAAGAACATGAGTGAACCAGATAGGTTTATTCCCAACAATTGACAATGGCTTCATGGTCATCAGTGGACTCTTCATTCCAGATTTTTTAAAAACTGAATTCAAATTCCACTATCTGCCATGGTGAGATTTGAACCTGGGTCTCTGGATTAACAGTCCAGTGGTAATACCATTGGTCAGATATCTCCACTAATCTGTCAAGATCATCAAGTGAATCATTTATGACTTCTCCTGGAGATTGAACTCATCTAATAGTCTTGTGTCTTAAAGAATTTTGTTTATTCTGAGGTTGAAATATATGTTAAAAGGTTTCAAAACCTCTTCAGAAGGTCTTGGTCTTTCTTTCACCATTGATGAGCTATAAAATCAATCACTATATTCCCAATTTCATACAGAAATGTATTTACTTGTTCAGATTCAAATTTACTCTCTAATTTGGAAATGAATCTGTATATCAAATATTCTTTTCTCCAGGATGTCAAATTCTGTATTTTAATTGACTCATGTCTAAAATTGTGTTCCTGGCAATATACTTCTAATGTCATGTCTTCCTGATGTATTAATATGATTTGCTTGAGTCAAGATTTTTCATAGAATTATACAGTACAGAAGAGACTCTTTGGCCTATCAAGTCTGTATCACCAATGCTATACTTAATCCTACACTGGTCCACCCTTCAAGCACTAAGCTCATGGGTTTGAATGTTATAACATTTCAAGTGTTTGTTCAATTTTTTTTAAAGGTTGTGAACAGAGTAAGAGCAGTTCTGCTACTTGTTGTTGCAGTATTAGAAGGTTTTCTCACATCTTTTGGCTAAAATGAGTGATACTCATTTTCTCACAACTAAAATGGAATATTTTCATTATTCCAAGCTGAAATTTGAGGATTTTAAAAAATTCATTCATTGGGTGTGTGTGTGTGGGTAGTGCTGGATAAGCCAGCATTAATGCCCCCTAAATACCCTGGAGAAGGAATGGTGAGCTGCTTTCTTGAATTGCTGTAGTCATTTGAGTGTAGGGACACCCATGGTGCTATTAGGGAGGGAATTCCAGCATTTTGACCCAGCAAGAGTGGGAAAATGGCAGTATAGTTCCAACTCAAGACAATATATGACTTGAGGGAAACTTGCAGGTGGTATCTGTTGCCTTTTTCCTTCTCACAGGTAAAGTAAATGGGTTTGGATGGTGCTGTTGGAGCTGTTGGTGAGTCACTGCAGTGTATTAGTCGTGAGGAGAGTGAATGGTCAAGGGAATGGATGGGATACCAGTCAATCAGGCTGCTCTGTCCTTGATGATGTCTAGCTCCTTAAATAGTTTTAGAGCTGCACTCATCCAAGCTAGTGAAGAATATTCTATCACGTTGCTGACTTGTGCCTTATGGATTGTGGACAGCGGAGTTAAGTTTATTGCATGAAACTCCTAGCCTGTGACTTTCACTTGTGTCTTCAGTATTAATCTGTCTCATCCAGTTCAATTTCTGATCAATGGTAACCCCTAGGATGTTCATAGCTGGGGATTCAGCAATGCCAATGCCATTAAACAGTAAGGGTCATGTTAGAGATAGTCATTGCCTGGCACTTGTGTGGTGTGAATGTTCCTTGCCATTTATTCGCTGATCCAGGATCTTGTCAGGTCTTGCTGCACATCAATATGGACTGTTTCAGCGTCTGAGTAGTTGTGAATTGTCTCCTTAATTATTTGCTGCACCTACATGCTAACTCTTTGCGTTTCATGCACAAGAACACCAAATCCCTCTGTGCTGCACATTTTGACAGTCTCTCTCTATTTAAATAATTGCTGTTTGATTCTTCCACCAAAATGCATAAGCTCATGTGTTCTTACATTAAATCCATCTGCAGATTTTTGAACACTCACTCAATTTATCTATATTGCCTTGCAGTTTTTTTATGTCCTCATTACAATGTGCCCTCCCACCTATTATTGTGTCATAAGCAAATTTGCACATATTACACACTGTCCCCTCCTCCAAGTCCTTAACTAGATAATAAATAATTAAGGCTCTAGGACCGATCTTTGTGACTGTCCACTAGTTACATTCCACTAGACTCATTCATCCTGACTCTCTACTTTTATGTCAATCCTCAATCCATGCTAATGCATTACCACAAATACCAAAAACTCCTACCTTGCACAATGACCAATTCCACAATTTCTGGAAATCCAAATACAGCTACCCATTCCACTTTATCAACTCTACCTGTTATATCCTCAAAGAACTCTAACAAATTTGTCAAAGTTTTCTGCTTTCCATCTCTGTCCTTTCTTGAACAGGGGATGACATTAGCAGTTTTTAAATCCATTAAAACCCTCTCAGAATCCAATGAGTTTTGGAATATGTTGACCAAAGATCCACTATCTCTGCAGCCACTTTTTTTAATACCCTTGGATGAAGGCTATCAAGTCCTAACAACTTGTCTGCTTTTGGTTCCATTAGCTTGCCAACTACTTTGTGTCTTGTGATAGGGATTGTTACAAGACCTTTCCTCCCTTAGAACCCTGGTTATCTGATATATTTGGGAAGTTTATTGTGTCATCTACTATGAAGACCAATGCAAATGTACTGGTTTAAATATTTTGCCATTTCCATGTTGTCAATCAGTTGCATCATCCACAAGGTCCCATACTCACTTTAATTTCTGTCTTTTATTTACATACCTATAAAAGCTCTTGCTGGTTATCTTTATATTTCTTTCCAATTTGCTTTCATAATCAATTTTCTCTTTCTTTATTTGCTTTTTAGCAATGAATTGCTGGCCCCTGAATATTCCCAATCCTCTATCCTGCTATTAGCTTTAGCCACTTTGTCTGCCTTAGTTGTTTGTTTGGATACTTTCTTCAGATACTTTTCTTAGTTGGCCATGGGTGGCTCATCTTTCACACCAAGTCTTTCTTTTTGACCAGAATACATTTTTGCTGTGTATTATGAAATATCTGCTTAAAAGTCAGCCACTGCCCATCTAATGACCTTCCACTTAACCTGTTTTCCCAGCCCACTTTAGACAACTGTTCCTTCACTTCTCTGTTATTGCCCTTATTTTAAGTTGAGGACTCTGTTTGAGACCTGAATTTCTCTCCTGAAAACTGTATTTGTAATTGCTGCGCCTCAGAGGATCATTAACACGAAATCTCTCATTAATCCTACCTCATTACACATTATTAGTTCTAAAATATCCTGTTTCCAGGATTTCCTGAGTATTCCTTATTTCCACCCAAATTGATTCCACGTCATGATCTATCACAGTTTCTAATTGCCGCTCCACTGATACATCCTTTTAAAACCACACGACCTGACCTCCATTTCCTTTTTACCTATTTTTACTAAATGTCAAATACATTTAAAGATTAAGTTCTCAGTTCTAGTCACCATGCAACCCCATCTTTGTAATAGCCGTCAAGTCACAATCACTTATTTCTACCAGTGCCATCACCTCATTGGTCTTGTTACAAATGTTGCATGCATCCAAATAAAGAGCCTTAAGCTTTGACCTCTTTTTAACCATTATAACTTTGTCTGGCTCTAGTTTCTGATGCACTCTTCTGCTTTTATTTTCTGCACTTTCTTGTGACATTTTATCATTTGCCTCTTGATTCCCCTGCACCTCTCTCTCTCTCATTTCTTTTTGAGTTAACTTTCCTAATTCTCCCTCTCAACCAAGTAATTTCAAGCCCAATCCAAAGCCCAATTTATGCAAGATTCTCCTTTTCTGGCCTAAATGAAGTCTCCTAAACTTTCTTTAACCATGAGACCTCATTTACTTAGGCTTTCAGTCTTCCTAATGTCATTGTTTTACTTACTGGTTTGGTTTGCCATCTTGGTTCAATATTTCTTACATGGATTTTTACTTTTGTTTCTGTAGCCATGCCTCATGGTGCTCCCCTCAGTGTAACAATGACGCTATGAGTAAATTTTAAACTTCTCAATTTTTTAGCCTGGATTATTGGAATTTTTTTAAAGTTTCCCCAGGCTCACCAGGTATTTTAAGTTTTACTCACAGAATCGCCAATGTCTGTTTGCCTGCATCTGCTCTGGAACTTTTAATTCTCCTTCTCCAGTGAGTTGCAAACTTTTCTGGGACACTGTGTTTCTCACTGGGTCCGACATACTTTTTACCATCTACTGAAGTATTTGTTGAGGATTGCAACCAGGTTTCCTTCCCAAGAGTTCTTAAATCATCAGAGCTCCGCTCTGCTGACTGTGTTGTATAGCAGGTGAGCTGAGTTAAAAGATTGCAAACCGCTGCTCACTATGTGTTGTTCGAGCAGTCAAATCAATTCCACACTACTGCCTACCATGTCGTACAGACATGCTCGCTCACTACACTGTATAAGCTGCTGCTCATGATGGAAGTCGCTGCCACCATCCTCTTTAAGTGTAGGAAACAGTAGGGCCTCCTTGGAACGGTGGATTAGTGGAAAACCACCTCCTGGTCTAACTATAAGAGTCATTTGTAGTTAACAATATGGAGTTTACGATTGCACATTAGCAGCTACTTCGGGATTAGATTGATATGATAGACATCATTGCAGAGACCTTGAGGAGGACCAGATGCTTACACCTTCAAGATAGTAAATCCATAGGAAATCATCACAATGGGTGATGTTCATGCACATCTCAGTATTAATTCCTACAGACGCATGTACAACACTTACTCCCCAGAGACTGTTCATCATCTACAAGATGCTAGGCATCAGTATGATGGACTATTTTCCACTTCCCTGGTTGAGTGTGGTTCCAATTTTACATGAGACATTTGTATATCCAGGACAAAGCAACCCATCAGCACCACATCTGCCACCTTAAACTTTCACTCCTACTAAGATGCATTGCAGCTACTTGCCAGGCTTTGACAGCACCTTACACACCTATCAGTCTCTACCATTTAGAAGAATAAGGGAAACAGTACTTGGGAACACCACCACATCCAGGTTCCTTTTCAAGCTACATATTATCCTGACTTGGAAATATACCACCTTTGTTTTATTGTCACTGTTTTAGCAGCACCCTCCTTAACGGCATTTTGTGTGTTCCCACACTGCATATATTATAGTAATTCAAGAAGGCATCCCACCACCACTCTCTCAATACGAATTAGGAATGCAGAATAAATGTTGTTCTTTGTAGTGATGTCTACATTCCATGACAGAAAAAAAAAAATCCTCTTGCATTCTAAGGATGACAAAGATTGTAGGGCCTGATCAAATGCAGTGTTGCTGCTTGTAATTTTCTGATGAAACAGTAACAGGAAGAATTATACCACAATCACAATCATACCACAAATACATATCATTGAAAAAATTGTTTTTCAAAATGCAAAAGGAATGTTCTATTTGGATAGCATTTGCCCATGATTTAGAGTAATAATTCAGACATTCCCCAGCATGACTACTTCTAGTAGACAGAGATTAACAAGCTGGATCTGCCCTAAAGTTGAATTATAAGTATTAGTGAATTAATAACAAGCTGCACTTTATGGCTAAAGCAAGTTTGGAATCAAAGAATAACAGATGGAGATATCTAATAAAAACAGAGAACATGATTTTTATTTAATTATGTTCTGTGTGTTAATAAACAATGGTATAAATATTCAGAATAGAGATTTCTACAAAGTTTTATATTATTACCTTGACATTAGTTCTCTTCAAAAATCCCAAGTCTATTATTATCTGGTCCAGAGGACTATTATCAAAGCCGTGAATATAAAGCTTTGTAATCTTCAAACTAAAATTAACAAATATCAATTACTGTTTGTTAACCTGATATCCAAAATAACATTATCAAACAGCAGGGAGAAAAACATCTTCTGTTCATTATTTGTTCAAATAATCAAAGCTGTAGCAAGTATAATGAACCGATTTTTCTTGTCCACTCATTGATCTATGTGCATTGAATGTAAATGGTATTGCAATGAGAAAAAGTTACACATTGTCCAGAACATCAACTCATGTCCTTTTATGAACGAAGTCAGACTCACCACAATATTCATTCTTGCCAAACTCCTCCAGATTTCTGTACAGCGAAATATCAACATAAGGGAACTGTCCTCTGTTCTTGTTCCTTTTGTGAACCCGTCTTTCTCCGTGGGGTCCTCTGATATACATGCATGTATGCACTCTTCATTCTTCAGATGCCAATCCCTTTCTTAAACCTCACTCCTAGTAGTTCCCTAACATTTTCTGCACCTTCTGCTGTCATGCACACTTTTGTAACTCCTTCCCAAAATTTCTCGTCATCTCTTCAAACATTTTTTGAAAAGTCTTCAATTAATTTCTCCCACTTGCTTTTCTCAGTCCTGTTTAGTGTTGCTCTCTATGTGAGAAACTGAGGCGTACTTCATGTGATGAATTTCCCACAAGTATTAAGTTGTATTATTTCATCTCCTGAATTAAAAGTTCTGCAAAATTTCTCCCTGTTATGCAAAGGTTAATCAACTAAAACTAACCTAATACCCAGCTAACCTATATTCTTCGTTGTTTTCTCTTCAGGATATGAA
The DNA here is from genome assembly GCF_021869965.1 of Rhincodon typus. Lineage (NCBI taxonomy): Eukaryota > Metazoa > Chordata > Chondrichthyes > Orectolobiformes > Rhincodontidae > Rhincodon > Rhincodon typus. The sequence goes on along the minus strand of NC_063341.1, from coordinate 50,395,218 downwards.
ACAAATTAAAGAATGCATTACGATTTTTAGTGCCTGCAAACAGCTGCTACTACTGAATGATGGAAGTCAATATGTTTCCCCAGTGTGTGACTAGGAAGATGACATTTTTATCCAAGTGTTCATTTGTACTTTCAATGAAAATCCTCACAGTTTATTAACTGTGTAATTGCATAATCGATTCCAGTTAATTAAATATCCAATGAGCAAATATCTCTCTTTGCGGCTGCAAGACAAAAATGAAGTCTGTTCAATGATTGGTACTTATGTTTGCTGAAATTTCTGTAGAACACTATTCACAAACAAAACCTGCAGATCTTAAGGGGAGTTGTCATTCTCATATAAAATAAATGATCATTTACTTCAAGCATCAATGGTCCTTATCACTGGCACAAAAGCAAATGCTATGGGATCTAGATATCTGAAATGAATAAAGAAAATGATAGAAATACTCAGGTGATCAGGCAGCATCTGTGGAGAGACAGAAACAAAGTCACATCTCAGGTCGATGACCAGAGCTTTGTCTGAAGCAACATGAAACATTATTTCCGTTCCTCTGTTCACAATGCCTCCCGACCAGTTGCATATTTCCAGCATTTTCAAGCTTTATTCCATGGCAGTGGTATCCTTATTATATGATGTGGTAACAGCAGAAACAATTGCTAAAATGAGAACCTTTATAAAACAAAGTGTTGCTATAATTATGAGATTTGTATAATTGCTCTGTCCAGGGACTGTGTCTTTAATTTTTGTGGTAAAAAGAAAAGGGTTGTGTAACGTGTTCTAGAGTTTGTCTGATGGCAAATCTGAATGGGATGGCTGTCAAAGATTAAAGGAAGGTCCAGATCATTTTGCTAGAAAGATCGTGTAAGGTGATCATACTTGTAGATAAATGTAGCAGTATCCATTGTTACAATGGTTAGACTGATAGTCTACAAAGTTCCAGGAAAATGTTGAGAGTGTCAGGTCGTAAACAGTTGAACTTTAAACTGTCAATTTATTTACAAAACAGAATAGAATTGGATTGTAAAGAATAGCCAGTCACATTTCTGCCTGGATACAGACTCCTTGTGTTTCATATTGTTATGAAATTGGGTCATGGCAGAAGGGTTTCGATGTTATTTCTGAACCTCAGACAAGTTAGACTGCTGGGAGTGGGAGAGAGGGACCAACTACAGGCAGAAGATTGAATGGTCAATACAGAGGAATGTGGGTGGGAACTCACCTTCAGATTGAAAAGACCAAAGTTAGGAGGATTTGAAATGAAGCTGGAATTGTATCCCATTGACTACTTTAGAGAGAAAATCATCAGAAAATTCCTTTACTATGAAAGACAATTTTGAGGTTAGAAGTTACCAGACTGACAAAGGAAAGGAATGGAAGTAAACTCTCAGAGCTAAAGAATTGGAAAATTAAATTGTAACGTATACACACAACATAGGTTTTCACTTCTACTAAAAGAGAAACTTCTGTTCTGAAGTTTAAGTACAGGTTGCCTACAAAATAGTCTAGTCCATAATGCTTTTAGTCTGTTAAGAGTAAAATGTTGAAAAGTTGAATCTTGTTGTGCAATCCTAACAACTATCAAATGGAGATTCAAATTTCTTTTTTAAAGTCATTGCCACAATCTCCACTGAAGCCAATGTGAAATTGGATTTCCAGAAACTAAGTCTATCTAAACACTTCTTGAAGTAATTATACTGTCCTTTTTAAAAAGACTTGGGGTTCAAAAGCTAACAAGGCAAATATCTGCACTTGACTTCCTGTCACATTTAAATATAACAATTGTGATATAACTAATTACTGAGAAAAAGTTGATAAATTAGAGATCTGTAACTAGGAGCATTTGCTCCTCTCTACCTGTAATGCTACCATTGTCCCAGTATGCATTCAGTAGTGAATTTCCCCAATTATAACCAGACTATAATGGCAGCATCGCTCTGTAAATTCCCTGCAAATTTGTTCTGCTACATTCTTCCCACTAGTTGTTTGTCTATAGAATACACAAAGCAGTGTAAGTGCTCAAATCTGGCATGAGCAATGGGTACAAGGTTGTGTGCGACCATAGTTTTTAAGATGGTGGCAGGGTGGCTCGGTGGTTAGCACCTCTGCCTCACAGTGCCAGGGGCCCAGCTTGATTCCACCCTTGGAAGCTGTGTGGAGTTTGCACATTTTCTCCCTGTGTCTGCGTGGGTTCCTGCTGGGTGCTCCAGTTTCCTCCCACAGTCCAAAGATGTGCAGGCTAGGTGATTTGGCCAGGCTAAATTGCCCATAGTGTTCAGGGATGTATTAGTTAGGTGTGTTAGCCATGGTAAATGCAGGGTTACAGGGAAAGGGTAGGGGGTTGGGGACGGTTCTGGGTGGGATGCTCTTCTGAGGGTTGGTGTGAACATGTGGGGCCGAATGGCCTGTTTCCACACCGTAGGGATTCTATCAAGTGAAACTTTTCGTGTTCAAGGCAATACAATGTTGTGATTCTGAACAATATTTTCAGCTACAGACTGAGTTTGTGATTTCAAAAATATCACACACTTAAAAGCATCTCAACATAACAACAAAGTTTTTCTTCCAAAGCTGCAAAATTACAATCCCATGCTCTAAATTATTACAGTGAGCGGTTATGGATTGCTGTAATCTGTGTGTTATTTCTTCCATTGCCAATAGGTGGCAAGAAAACCTTTTCTTTTGCACCTATTAGTCTTTTCTTTTCTCTTTTCTCTATTCCCACAGTGAAGCAGCTCCATTGTTGAACTTTATTCTGGGCTTGAACAATAAGCATTGCCGACAGCATTGTGAGTGCTGGCGGGAAGTCAAATTTTCAAAAGATTGAAGAAAAAAAATGATGCCAATCATGGAATTCATATTGGTTTTGAATTAAAATGACTGCTGCGACTCAGATGCGAGCCACAATTAAGCCAAGTAAACAGTCAATTTGGAAAGCAATTTTGAAATGTGACGTTCATAGTATGTTGAACTTGAGATGTCTACTAATTAATGTCCAATTGTAAAATGGAAGCTTTGAAGCTTTATCAATCTTGAAATCATGCATCTGTTGCAAAACAAAGAACTTTAATTTGAGCATTCGTAGTTGATTAAAGAAGATAATGAAGCATTATTGCTACAAAGAACAGCCTAGACATAGCTGCAATCTGAAAGAACAATCTCAGTTTGGCATGATCTTTATTCGAAAATTGCCACTGCTTGTGCTTAGCTGAAGTTTCTCATAGAATGGAGTGGACAGTTGGCTGAGTCCATTCAATAAGTAAACAGGTGGTCCGTAAATGACTGCATGTTGATGCAAACGTCATGAATGAATTGGCAGTCGACAGCACTATAAAATACACAAGTCGTGGATCATTTCAGACTTGTTTCAAATGATAAGTTTTATTTAACTCTTTCAACTCTAGCATCTGAGAGACAGTAAATAATATATTAATCCCTCCAATTAAATCTTTGTTTTCAAATCCCTTCATAATCACAACTTCTTCAACCCTATAGACCTCTCCAGCCCAATCTTCCAAAATTCTGCATTCCTTCAGTTCTGGCCTCTTCCCAGCATCTTTTGTCTTACTGTTGGCACCTACACGCCCTAAACGGTGTAAAAACTCCCTAAACCTTTCTACCACTTTCCTCTGTTAAGAAACTATTCAAAACTTACTTATTTGGCTAAACTATGGAGCATCTGTTATAAAGTGTCTTTTTCTCTGATTGTACAATTATTCATTATTGTATGATTACGCTATGAACCACACTGGGACATTTTACCACTTTAAAAAGTTTACATAAATGCAAGTTGCTGCTGGAGACTTTAACTTGAATCAGATGTCAACTTTCTAAATTTCTCATACCTGATCTGCAGGTCAGACCTCTGAATAAGTTAATGATGTAAACTACATCAACAAGACTGAGGTTTTACACCACGGAACACAGGATGAACAGTCAGAACTCTTGAGGCATGTATCCTCATTTCTGGTGTAGCTTCAAACCAGGTAAAAGAAGTGAAAGAACAATCTGTAATTACATTATAGCATTCAGTTTCCCATTCTACACTATTTATTAGTGACAACAGACAAATACAACTCACTTCTTTTTGCTGATTAGTAAACATATGTCAATGTTTGGCACCTTATTTACATTATACAAAGAATAGGTCTTTACTCTTTTATATATGGTGAGTTACAAAAAAATTTATTATTCTCTTTACAAGTATTTCAACAGCAAGACGCAGAAATCCAATACTTTAAGGTACAGGCTTCACACGGAGACACAAAGCGCAAATTCTACAATAAAAGGATTTTCGTCTATGCCAACGTCAAGCACAGAATGCAACAACTTAACATTGCAAACCAGACAGAAGGTGGTTAAATCACTCAACCTTACAGTATCCTTTTCTTACCCACAATGCAGTCCTGCTGTTTAACTGTTCAGTTCAGTAGTAGGTAGAAAGCACACTCATAAAAATGCAGTTTTAACTTGTTACATCTTTGGCCTTATTTTGTTCATTCCACAGTTTACTGTTATTGTTAGGTCTTCCAGAATCCTCATTATTTATAGGCAGTTACATTGTGAGCTGTATGAACTCACCACTGGCTGATGTTCCAGGATTTACTTATAAAATTAACTCAATTAATCAAAATTCCAATATTAAACATGAATCAAACTTAACTGTCATTTTTAAGGCAAACCAGTAATACAATATAACCCAGTGGAGTACATAGGATTAGGTAGACATACAACTCCAGTGAGTCCCTAACAACCAGTCTCCCACCTCAATCACTTTCAAGAAGGGAGTGAGCAAGCACCTTCTCTTGATTGATGAAAAATTAGGATGGCAAGCCAAATTATACTTTAAACAATATATCATAGAATAAAGTGTTGTGGATCCAAGTAAGCCCTCCAAAATTGGAAGGGTGGGGCAGAAAAACATTTCTAGGAATGGTGTGACACTTCACTTTTGTGACAGCAATTTTCCATCTAGAGACCCTTTCATTTATTTTGGATAATTCTCTTCTTGGTTGATCTTGGGTAATGTGTTGCCTTATTGAATGATGGAAGGAAAGATGAGAATGTTAACTATTTTTCCTGGGGGCAAGTGGGCTTTCTGTAAATCAAGTTGCAAGACAACTGTGATCAAAGCAGATAATGCTGCAAGAAAATATACATTTATAATAGGGGATATGGGTTTTCAGAGATTTAAGAGGACAGAAAAAAATCATAAATAACCTACAATCCTTATATCCAATAAAATAGTAAATTCAAACAGAGATGGATATAGAATCTGATTAAAATTCATTTGTAATGAACTCTGATTTCTTTTTATTGCAAGTAACTTTCATTCTGAAATTCAGGTCTCATAATAAAGACAAAATATTGTAGATGTTGGCAAACAAATATTTCTGAAGAAGTTCAAGATGTAATTTAACTAAGCACAGAGATTAAAAAAAGCAGGGAAAACACAAAAGGTACGTTTGATATGCATAGAAGGTGGAAGAGATTAAATGGCTAAGAGTTGATGGTGCAACACAAAAGATGACAATGGGACAAGAGACAAAAGAGTCTAGGAGAGGTGTACATGGGAATAGAATGAAAACTAAAAATTGGGATAATAGCTATGATCTGAAATTGATGAATTCAATGCTATGAAAGTCTGTAATGTGCATAGCTGAAGGCTGAGTTGCTGTTCCTCGAGCTATGAAACCGTATAGGGGTCCACGGATCAAGAGTAGGCTTAAACCAAGAGGCCCGAATGGGAATGTAACAAATAATTAAAATGACAGAAGACCTGAAGCTCTGAGCCATACTTGTGGACTAACAGAGGTGTTCTGCAAAGTGACCACTCTATTTGTGCCTGGTCTTCCCAATGCAATGACATTGTGGACAGCAGATATAGTATCATAACAATTGCCCTTATTTTTGGACAACTCTGATGATTCTGCTTTTTTCATTTATACCTCCTATAGACTGATCTTTTCTTTACTCTTCCCCTTCATATTTGCTTTTTACCATCATCCTTTTTGTCATTTAATCTCTCCTGCCTTCCGCGTTATGACAGACTTCCCCTTTTGTCTTCCCTCTCCTGTTCTTGCTTACAACCTGTAAGATTTCTAACATATTCCACTTCTAACTAATGCTCATTCACCTGAAAGGTTAGCATTTCTCTCTCCACAGATGTTGCCTGACCTATTATTTCCAGTATTTTCTGTTTTTATTAGAAAATTCACAGAATACAACTTTGAAGTTAAATGTTCTGTGTTTCACACACCAACTTCACCAGCTTCAGTTTCACTCTTAGAGGAACTGCATGGATGAGCAGTATGAAACACAGCTCCACATTAATCTGCCTTTGATAAACATCATGTGCATCCAGGCAACAAAGACTCCCTGGGTGGTGGCATCAATTTGTTTTCATTCTCCATCTGCACAGGCTGGGATTTTGATTCAAAGACTTGCTATTGTGCAACTGGCACATGAGGGATATAAGGAATGAACTTATTTCACTTTGTCCAAGCGAGTTGTAAACAACCCGTTAAAAAAGCATTACTGTTTGAACGAGGAGATCTTTTCTTTTTGGGAGGGGTTAATGAGATTGGAGTGCGGAAGTGAAGAAACAGCTGACAGCTGAAATCAAGGTAGGTCAATACACTGAGCAATCGAGCACTTAACTCTCAACCAGGTTTATCACGTTAACTCCAAAGGGTGCCAGCCTCTTAAAATCACTTGCTTCAGTTGGTTGATTACAAATCTGACAGTGAATAGAGCATTATAGAGAAGTTAAGCAGTTCTTTGGAAATATGATGCTAATGAGGAAGTAATTCCAACAAATCCCTCTTCTTTGCTCATTTGAATCAAATCTCTCGAATACTGATTGTGACCACCAGTGAAAAGGATTATGAGAGGTATACTACAAACACCACCAGCACATCCCATCTGGCTAGAAAAGATGCTGGGTATACAACAGCCTCCAGTTGTGTGTTTACATTCAAGTTTGAAGTGGATGTTTTATATTGACGTCTAAAAAAAATGAAAATCTCTCTACCTAAGCAGCACAGGATTCAGTGGGGTTTTCTGAGCAGTGTCACCATACATAATGTAAATCAGAAGTACATTTACAAAAGATAGACGGAAACACTTGCTAAGTTAAAACAGAGAATGAAAATGATGTAGAAACAGCATTAAGGGAAAACAAAATTATCTACATTTTGTGAGTGCATCTTCTCACATATAACTATTATCCAACTTATACCCACTTGTCTATTAAAAAAATCAAAAAGGCTATAGATACGTCTGAGGATTGAATACAAAGAAACATCTTCCATGCACTGAACATTAGATGATCAAGTTGCCTCACAAATGCTCACAATATTTATTCTGAAACTAGAAAGCCACATAAATTTCAAGCTGGCCATATCAGGTGTCAAATGTTATCTGCTCTCAACCAATTGAAAAATACCAAGACATGATACATTTGTTACAATTACATGAGAAAGTTTTTTTAAAAAGGGAGTGAATGCAGCAACTAGACTTGAGTGGCTTGAATTTCCCCATATGTTAGTTATTGATCTCAACTGGGTTGCAAGAATATACACTGAAAAGAATGAATTAGTTTATTCATTGCAGGGATGGGGCAATTGTAGAATGATTTACAATTACCAGTTACTTTCACTTATCTTTTCATAGATCATTATAAACAAATTACATAGGATGAAAAGATGGAAAAAAGTCAAGCATTCAGCCGCAATTTTTACTTAATCTGCCCTTCACAGACAAAGAGAACCATAAAATAGCTAGACTTTCCACAAATGAAACTCAACTGAGAATTAAACATAACAACTCTTGTCATGATTTTAGTGTAAAGTAAATGCCTTAATTCCTAATACTTCATAAAAGAAAATTATAAGGAACTATTCCGATTTTGGCAAAATAGCAAAATGCTTAAGCTGAAAGTCCAAACATGTGCCAGGAACCAAAGTGCATGAAAGTGATTATTTAATATCTGGTACATATTTGTTGGTGCTGCTGAGTTAGCATTGCCATTAGGGAGTCCAACTTACAAAAAAAAACGGTTCATTCAAATGAAAATCACTGCCCTTTGTTCAGTACTGCCCCTACAGTACACTTCTACACGAGAAAACTATCTATTAAAGTTTTACCTCAAGTGGCTCAATATCAGGAGATCTAATACTAACTGTTTAGCTCATTACATGACCCAAGTTTCACAAAAGGGCGTTAAGATTAACAGCAAAGTTTGTATTTTTTTCTTTCTTCCAGAATTTGAGACCACTCGCCTTGATACTTGCTCTGGGTTAGGTGGATAGTCTTGAAATTTGTAAATTGGTACCACAATATGATCAACTTATCAAGACAGGATTCGATACTACATTCTTAACAAAATTGGGAGTAGTGTACTTGACTATCCATGGCTCCAAACAATGGAGAACTTTCCCCCAGTTCCTATTGTCTTCAATTTATAAGGCTCCTTCACATCACGCTTGAGTCAAATGCTGCCTTGATGCCAAGTGAAGTCACCTTCACCTCCCCTTGGGTTCAGCTATTTCGTCCATGAATAACCTAAGGCTGTAATGATAAAACACTTGGTTTGAGTTTTGCCAGTGTCACGGACCCCCAAGTGTCAGTGAGTAGGTCATTGCTGTGGAACTGCTGCATGACAGAACAATTGATAATACTTTCTATCACTTCACTGAAAATTGAATGGAGACTAGTATGATGATAACTGGCTAGGTTGGATTTGTCCTGCTTTTTGTGAACAGACAATACATTGGCAATTTTCTACATTGTCACATATTTGGAAGTAGCGTAGCTGTTCTGAAATAGTTTGGATAGGGGAGCTGCTAGTTTTTAAGAATAGGTCTTCAGTACTATTGTCAGAGTGTCATCAGAGCTCATAGCCCTTGGGATATCCAGTACCTTCAGCTACTTTTTTGATATCACAAGTAGTTAATAAAATTGACTGAAGAACGGCTTCTTTGATGCTGGGGACTTCAGGAGACCGAGAAGTATCTTCCATTCAACCTGCTCTCCATCAAAAGCTCAGAAGTGGGCATGTTTGTTGCTGATTTCACAATGTTCAGCACCATTTAGGGCCCTTCAGCACTGAAACATTCCATTCCAGCTTGCAGGAAGACTCAAACAAAATTCAGATTTGGTCTAATAAATGGCAAGTATCATTCACACCACAGAATTGCTAGGTAACAACCTAGAATCTAATCATAATGTTCAATGGCATTGCTGGATTAGTTGTATAAACAGTGTCAGAGGTTGGGAACTCTGTGACAAGTAAATCACCTCCTGGCTCCCAAAGCCTGAGCATCATCTATAAGGCACAAGTCAGGCGTGTAATAGAATAGTGCCTGGAGATGAGTGCCCCTCCAAAATTACTGAAAAAGTTAGATGCCATCCATTGTTTGAATGGCACCCTATCCACTGTCTTAAACATTCACTTCCTTTGCCACTGACACATAGTGGAAGCAATATGTACCATTTATAAAATGCACTGCAGCAACTCCCCCATGCCTCTTTCACTAGCTTGTTCAAAAAACCGATATCTCAAACACTGACAAAGCAAGTACATGCATGTGAACACCACCACTTACATGTTCCCCTCCAAAACATACGCTATCTTGACTTGCTCTTTCATTGTCACTGATTCAAGATCTTAGAACTCACTTCCGAACAGTATTGTAGGTATAGCTACACCACAGGGCTGCAGTGGTTCAAGAAAGCAGATCACCACCACTTCCATCAGGACAATTAGAGACCTGTAACAAATTTTTGCCTAGGCAGTGACACCCACATCACATGAAAACATTTTTAAGCAGAACAAAGTGAGTTTCTCATTGATTGATCCAAACCACCACTCAAATATAGAAGACTGCTGTGAATCTGCGCAATGGAATAGCCAGATCAACAAAGGATATGTTTTCAATTGTTTTGCCATATTTTGGCTTTCTTTGCCTGACACTGCTGTTAGTTCTTCCATCTGATTATTAATCCAATACCCATTTACACTGCTATAATTGTGCAAGATAATAAGCCACATGAATCTATTTTCAAAAGCAATAGCCTAATAATAAGCAACATGCAAAGAGTAAATTGAGAGATGCCTTACAATGAAATCATTTGGTTCTGTACTAGCACAGACAACCACAGTTTATTCTGGAAGGACTTTGAACTTTTATTAGCAAATGCCAGTGTGTTAATGGATATTTCAAGCTTTGTCCATTAAAGCCATATTACATGAACTGTGGCAACATTTGTTTTTAAAAATACAGTGCTCAAGAGATGATTGGAAACATCAAAACAGCAACTGGCTATTAAAGAGTGGGGAAAAAAAAAGGAAATAAAAGTGTGAGGAATTGCAACTATGTCCAACCAACATCAAAAGGGTTATGTTAAAGGTCACCATGTAGCCTGCTTTGGCCAAGAGATTCTTTTTACATCAATGGTCAATTACTACAGTAAATTCATATCATTCTTATTTCTTTTAAGGCCTGTGCCTGTGTCATGGCCAACATGTTTTGTAAAGAACATAGTCAAATTTTAATTTTTCTACTCCCTTCATAATCCGTTTCTTGGGAGCCAAGCATTTTACACGCTATAGCGAGTTGCACATTTCAGTGACTGTCCCAGAATGTAGCATAAATGTAATATGAAAGAGAACCAGGAACCAAGGTCCAACTACCTTAATAACAAGACAACACTAAAATTGTGAGACTTATAATGATGGGCTATACAAACTATAACAACTGGCAACATTCAAAAGATTTTCAGGAACAGGAGATGAAGCCAATTAAGTTATTATTTTTGATAGAGGGCAGGGCTGCCATTGTTATAGGCAACTGTTAATCACAGAATATCTGCATTCTGTTCAAAAATCTACTTTCAAGTTCTTCAGTATATTCCAGGACTTTTCACATGAATAACAAACATTATAACTGGTTACATATTCTGGTACAACCGAGACACACAGCACAACGCTGGTCCACAAGAACTAACGCAGCTTCACTTAGGGATTGGGCCATAGTTTCTATATAGGGGTCAACCTGATTCTCCCTCAGGGGTCTGGTGCTGCGCAGCCTGATATTTTAAATGGGTCAGGCTTCTAGTACAAGTAGCCCATTTGTTACAACTAAGACAAGCCAACTTGTCTACATCCTTTAGTACTTAAGTTATGGGCATTATTACAGCCATTACTGTAAAAGCTGTCCCTTTTATCTGAATGAGAAATATACATCACAAATTATTCATTAAACCAGATTATTTTTTAACCAACTGCCCAAAACATTTAAATCTTAGGTAGCCTGGGTAAAAAATACTGCAGACTTAATGCATCTTACTTCTTTCTCTCAAAATGATTAAGGACTTATTAGTATGCACTGTTCATAAGTCTATTCCATTTATACACAATCAATGGTGTAAACATACATAATTTATATTACATGTGCTTCATCTTTTTTTTGTCACTATAACACCACAATAGAACACAGTACAGGTCCATTCACAATGCACAGCCCAGAATGTCTTCTGGTAAACGCAGCTCCAGTCAACAGGTTTATGGAGGTGTGTGTATATGTGTTCTGGGCGTCAATCATCTGATAAAACTCGGATGGGGGATAGGGGTTCCTTTATTATTAACACAACAAACAGCATTATCAAGTTCTCCTCTTGGATGGGCTGCTTCTCTCCTTCCACACACTTAAGAGAAAATCAAAAATGGAATATTTGTACATTTTTTGGTGCCACCCCACAATTGTTTATGGTCCTCTTTCTGTTGTGAGGCATTGTAATTAACTTGGCCTCAGGATCACCACGGCCTTTTCTTTCTATATCCCACTCCTTCACAAATAAACACGTCTGAGATCTCCAGGGGATGTGATGGTGTTGCACTGTGGACAGAGTTTTTTAGCCCCCTGAAAAAGAAGAAATAGTTAGCTAAATACAAGGAAAGGTCAGCTATTATCATTCTCATATTCACCTTTTTTTAACGGGTGATGTGGAAAAGGTAATTATTACTATTGCCCATGCAACTGTTCATAATCACAGTAGATTTTAAAGCACTATTTCATGTTTTCACATTTTTATTTCCAGAATCATGAACGTGATGAGATTTCAAACTACTCTCCAACTCTTGAGAAATTCTATTGGAAATATTTTTCGGAATTCACAAAAATAGTCTCTAATGTAGACACATTTTCTAAGACAGGTGCACTAACTCTGATATTTCTATATCTCTCCTTTGCACGACACTGCTTCCTCAGCTAAGACCCAGGACTTTTGAAATACTCCAACCAACTGAAGATATGGCTCGATAATTCAAGGTGACTGAATTTTTAACTTTTAAGTGGGTGTAAGAACTTTGCTTCGGTTTAGAAAATCATTTTAATGCACGTTATCTTATGATCAACTGACTGCCACACTAATCCAAAGACACACTAATTTTCTTTCGGGGTACTATTTCAGAATGTCTAGTCTTCTCCCTGGACGGTGGCTTCAGCGGGGTTGCCAGGAACTATCAAAGTGTGAACAGGAAAAAGGATATTGCTACTTTGAAAATATTTTATCCCCTTCTCCTTTAAATACAATGTTTCTCAAAAGTTATATCAAAAATAAACAAGACAAAGCTGTATGGTGTGCATATTTAGAGATGCAGACTAGGATTTTAATTATTTGAGTTTTATTTTCAATCAATTTTGCCCCTCTACATGCTCTTAGAAGTGCAATTCACAACGTCCAGTGATCAAAATGTATGTTTTCAATTCATTTTCACCACTGCAGATGCTAAATTGGCTAATACTCCATTAATGTCTTAGTGGTTAATTACTGGACACATGGTCTAATTTATCAGTAAAGCAGATATTTAGCTTTTTTTTTAGCTCCAAGATGAAATGCATTCCACAAAGCTGCAACAAGAATAGAAAATGCTGAAACCATTTTAAACTTATGTCAAATAGTCTACAGTGGCTAGGTACAATGATTTCTAATATTTACTCCAATAAAGCTACAAACAGATTAACCAAAATTGGTTAGTACCATTTTAAAAATGGAATCCTATAACTCTGAGCAGCCAAACTATTGGTACAAAAACCCATGGTCGTCATCTCAACAATGTTAATTTAAAAAGGATGTGAATTATGTACTAATCTCATAGAATCACAGAATCCCTACAGTGTGAAAACAGGCCATTCAGCCCAAACAAGTCCACCACATCCCTCTGAAGAGCATCCCACCCAGACCCATCCCCCTATCCTTTCCCTGTAATCCTATATTTCCTACGGCTAATCCACCTAACCTACACGCCCCGAGACACAATGGGAAATTTTAGCATGGCCAATACAACTAACTCGCACATCTCTGGACTTGGGAGGAAATCAAAGCACCTGGTGGAAAGCCGCGCAGACACGGGGGAGAATGTGCAAACTCCACACAGACAGTCGCCTGAGGGTGGAATCGAACCCAGGTCCCTGGCGCTGTAAGACAGCAGTGCTAACCATTGAGCCACCGTGCTGCCCCTTTTGTTGCCCGGATCCTCCACTGTCCCCCCACCCCCCTGATCGCCCGCTGTTTTTTTCTCTCTCTCTCCCCTAAATCTAATAAAAGAATTGTATGAAAATCATTAGAATGAAAGAATATAAAATGAAGTAAAAATGGTCTCACATAAACCAAACAAACAAACCAGCTAAAATGGTCCAAGTTACTCTAATTTAACTGAGAAGGTTGATGACTAAAGTGCAACATGGCATTTGAATGCCTGAATATTCAAAGCTGATACATTGTAACAGCAGACAAAATGTTATAACACTCAGATTGCAATGATCATTTGTATTGGAGCATAGTAAATATTGGGCTTGCGTTAAACTGAGGTCTTTCAGTTTTTAAAAGCTGATAAATCCATTCAGTTAGCTACTGATCAATTTTTAAATAAGCACATTCCAGTGTTAGATTCCATTCATCTGATTTGTGGCTAATAGATGCCAAAAAATTTGAAAATTCTTGCAGTTTTCACCTTGTGTACAGATGCAAAATAGACACAAATGGCATATTTCTGTTAATATAAGGTAAATTAAAATCTGGCACAACTATTAATAAAAGAATACCACACAATGTTGCTTAAAATGTAGATATTGCTAAAGAGAATGCTGCGGAAGCTCAGTGTTTGAGTATATTTAAAGTAGAGGTTGACAGATTTTTGATTATCAATTGGCAAAGGATTATGGAGATGGTGTGGGGGGAAAAAGGCACTGAAGTGTTTGGTTAGCCACAATTGTATTAAATGGGACAACAGGACTCAACAGGCTGAATGGCATACTCCTGTTCCTTTGTTCTCACTTTTGTTTTTTTAGCTTTAACTTTCCCCCAGCCCCTTTCTCACTCTTTTCACAGTTCCAGTTAACCTCTCATCAAGGAGTTAGACCCCATTCATCCCTGCCACAAAACTGACCTAAAATTTGAACTCTTCCTTTCTGCATCATTTATCAATTTCAAAAGTGCCTTATGTCCAGCTTATCTGCAGCCCAATGTAAATTTATCCCATTACAACGTACCTTTTAAATCAAACCTGTTGGAAATTGAAAAGAATTCCTAATTTGCAGCTATTGGGTGTGGCTTGTTGCAAAATCATGGATTTACCTTAACAACAACATGAACCTCCAAACCTTAATCTTGACTTGTATGCAATCAAGATATTCAAAGATGTCAATGACCCACTCAAGCCTTGCTTATTCTCGTAATGATAACGAGCAACAAATGTCTGCCAAAGCAAATAAATGATCTACCACCATTATCTCATCTGTCAAAGAAAGTGACAGCAAAAAGGTATGAACAGTCATTTGTATGAGTGGTTACCTCTAACTCTATCAGAAACTGGAATGGTAAAGAGAAATAATGCAAGAACAATAACTGCTAACTACAATGTCAAAGCTCAGTGTTAACAGAATAATCAGAAAGATGAATGAGGAGGTTTTGTTAATCTTGTGTGTTCTCGATAGCCATTTCACTGCCAGTTCTCTTAGTTATGCTAATTGGAGAGAAAATGGTCAAACTTAAGAACTTTATTTGTAGAGAAATATACTTTTGAAGGAATCAGTGCAATTACATCCTAAGGTTTGTTTGATATTAAAAGGTCTCAAGATTATTGCAGGATACAATAAAAGTACAGGCAGAATCAGATCATCTGCAGTGATTTCATTCCCCTTTTTCAATTCAGCCTTTCCAAAAAAATGCTTGTCAGTTGAATGTCTAAGCAAACATCCAGTTCCATGTATGAAATGTTATGATAGGGTGAGACATAACTGCAGAAACCTTTGCTCCTTTCCCAATTGCCTGCAATCAGTCAGCTTTTTAAGAGGTAAGTATGTGTGGTTTTTAACCCCGAAGTATGTGGACATTCTGAACAGCCAGAAACAAGCCTTTCATGAGTTTAAATAAAGAGAGATGATTGTTTATTTATGCACTTACTCTTTAATTTAACAATATTGCACTCACTCACATAGCCACCGTCAGACAAACACAGACATTTGAAGAGACTAGGACACTTTTGCAGGTTATACGCAAAAAGAAGACTTCGTTATTACTAGGATAACAAGGTGTAGAGCTGGATGAACACAGCAGGCCAAGCAGCATCAGAGGAGCAGGAAGGCTGACATTTCGGGCCTAGACCCTTCTTCAGAAACCCTTCTTCTCCACTTCATTATTACTAGGATTGTTTTGTTCTGGAAAACAGCCAATGCAGTCCTGAAGATGATGATGGTGAATTCAACAGCCAAGTCATATGCCAAATTCATTTCAGTATTCTCACAAAGAGATGGATATTCTGCAGGTTGTGAAGTTAGTTGCTTACAGTTATTAGATAGTCAGTTTGCTGCACTTTTGGATCCAAAAAGGAACAGGCGCTGGAGACCTCACTAGGTTACAGCTGCCAATTCTTAAGGCATAGCTATTATTGCCTTCCGTTTGTTGCTATTTTACATTTTGCAGTCACCATTTAAAGATTATGAATAGGCAAACACGGCTACCATACCATGTACTCTGTACAACTGCACTTTCTTTTCCAATTACAGTGGTGGGCTTGGGTTGATTAGCCACATCCTGGATTAACTCTAAGATGTTACGCCTATTTTTCCAAAAAAAAAAAGACTCATACAATTCAGAAATGTCCTTTGATGGTTTCAGGATGTATGTAGTTGACACCTTTATGTCTAAGACGCCTTTTTTAAGTGAGTCAGTTTTTGAATAGACAAGCAAGGTCAGTTGACGTCCATCTTTGTAACATATTGTCCACTGATGTCAATTTTAAAAAGTCCACATCTAATCACGTGTGTATTTTAAAAGTTAGGAACACAATGCGCTGTTTCTGAGCATGACAGAAATTAAGTGTTAACTTTAGATAACTAAGCATCAAGTGAATTTTAGTAGCTTGGGAAAAGCAGCAAATTGGTTTGAGGTAGAAACGTTTGCATCCTCTAATCCCAAGGCAGTGTGATAAGCCACTTCCCCAGAAACAAAACTGTGCCTCTGTTGCCATCTCATAACAATAAGGTTAATATCTGGATTGATAAAAGCTTGTGATTGTTAGTATCTCAGCAATATGAAGTGGCAAAATATTAAAGTTAGAAACATGCAACCTGACAAAAATGTAAGCTCAGCTTTAAAAGTCCCAACATATTTTAAATTCTAGGTTTCTGTAATTGAGGAAAGTAAAAGAGGTAAATATCTGGAAGACCACACTTCAAGTTGTGTGCCTTCAGTTTTGCCAAATTTAATCTAAACTATTAAAAACATGTCACTCTACAGCACAGCAAGATTAAATAAATTACCACAGTGGAGCAGATTAGCCACTCACTGGACTTCCTATAACCAACACAGAATTGCTCACTGGGGAAAACATGGCTGTTCATTTCCTAATAAATCAAAGTTTATAAAATACAACTTCCCCTACAAAGCAAATGTGTTTTCCTTGTGGGCACTCTTTTCACAAGCGAAGAGTCAAGTTTTACTAAAAGCCGAGATGGATTTATGGTCTTGAAATTATTTAGACATGAGGATTTTATCAAAGGTCAGTAATAGGATATATCTAAAAGCTGACTGCACTCCTTTAGCATTTTGCACTGTAGCAGGAAATGTCACTTCGTGAGCTATGTGGCTTGCCTAAGTTTCACTGTCATCTGTTACAGAAATCTAACATCATCATCCACTCCTAGTCCGACTGTCTCGCTTGCCATAAACTGAACTCGTAGAAATTACTATCTACAGAACCAAAATATTATAGTGTGACCGTAATGTTCAACAGTCATATCAGACTCAAAACGTTTCCTCTGTTTCTCTCTCCACAGGTGCTGGCAGACCTGTTGAGTTTTTTTGTTCGCAGCACTTTTTTTTGCAATTTCCAGCATCTGCAGTACTCTGCTTCTGATGTAATGATACAGCGCTATTTGATTTCAAACACTGGATCAAACTCTCGTTTTAAAAACAGCGATGCAAACTCAAATAAATATTTGATACAATTAGATAGTGACCACAAGAAACTAAAAATAGAAAGAATAAAACAACATAGCTGCAATAAATGACAAAATTCTGATGTATGCAACTCTTAAATGAGCTCAGAATTCTTTCATTTTCACAATTTTACTGCAAGGGTTGCTGTAAAAAGAATTAACAATGCTAGAAAAGAAATTACATTTATCATTTAACCCTCTGAATATCACATAGTGCTTGAAGTGCACATAATACATGCGGGACCAGTATATAGCACATAGAACATTACAGCGCTGTACAGGCCCTTCGGCCCTCAATGTTGCGCCGACCTGTGAAACCAATCTGAAGCCCATCTAACCTACACTATTCGATTATCATCCATATGTTTATCCAATGACCATTTAAATGCCCTTAAAGTTGGCGAGTCTACTACTGTTGCAGGCAGGGCATTCCACGCCCTTACTACTCTCTGAGTAAAGAACCTACCTCTGACATCTGTTCTATAGCTTTAAATTGAGGGGTGATAGATATGTCCCCTCGTGCTAGCCATCACCACCCGAGGTAAAAGGCTCTCACTGTCCACCCTATCTAATCCTCTGATCATCTTGTATGTCTCTATTAAGTCACCTCTTAACCTTCTTCTCTCTAACGAAAACAGCCTCAAGTCCCTCAGCCTTTCCTCATAAGACCTTCCCTCCATACCAGGCAACATCCTGGTAAATCTCCTCTGCACCCTTTCCAATGCTTCCACATCCTTCCTATAATGCGGTGACCAGAACTGTACGCAATACTCCAAGTGCGGCCGCACCAGAGTTTTGTACAGCTGTAACATGACCTCATGGCTCCGAAACTCAATCCCTCTACCAATAAAACCTAACACACCGTACGCCTTCTTAACAATCCTGTCAACCTGGGTGGCAACTTTCAGTGATCTATGCACATGGACACCGAGATCTCTCTGCTCATCCACACTACCAAGAATCTTACCATTAGCCCAATACTCTGTATTTCTGTTACTCCTTCCAAAGTGAATCACCTCACACTTTTCCGCATTAAACTCCATTTGCCACCTCTCAGCCCAGCTTTGCAGCTTATCTGTCCCTCTGTAACCTGCAACATCCTTCCGCACTATCCACAACTCCACCGACTTTGGTGTCATCCGCAAATTTACTAACCCATCCTTCGATGCCCTCATCCAGGTCATTTATAAAAATGACAAACAGCAGTGGCCCCAAAACAGATCCTTGTGGTACACCACTAGTAACTGAACTCCAGGATGAACATTTCCCATCAACCACCACCCTCTGTCTTCTTACAGCTAGCCAATTTCTGATCCAAACCGCTAAATCACCCTCAATCCCATGCCTCCGTATTTTCTGCAATAGCCTACCGTGGGGAACTTTATCAAATGCTTTACTGAAATCCATATACACCACATCAACCGCTTTACCCTCATCCACCTGTTTGGTCACCTTCTCAAAGAACTCAATAAGGTTTGTGAGGCACGACCTACCCTTCACAAAACCGTGTTGACTATCCCTAATCAAATTATTCCTTTCTAGATGATTATAAATCCTATCTCTTATCATCCTTTCCAACACTTTACCCACAACCGAAGTGAGGCTCACTGGTCTATAATTACCAGGGTTGTCTCTACTCCCCTTCTTGAACAAGGGGACAACATTTGCTATTCTCCAGTCTTCTGGCACTATTCCTGTAGACAATGACAACATAAAGATCAAAGCCAAAGGCTCTTCAATCTCCTCCCTAGCTTCCCAGAGAATCCTAGGATAAATCCCATCTGGGCCAGGGGACTTATCTATTTTCACACCTTCCAGTACTATGACAAAGGAATAAAAACCTATTTTGTAATGCATTAAGCACAGAACTTTTAAAAATGCACGGAAGCCTTTCAAACTAAGAAACAACCAGCAAGATGACGTTGCTGACAAGTCATAAATAAATTTTTGTGAAGAAAAGTTATTAAGGGATATGGACCAAACGCATGTATTTAGAGTTAGGCCAGAGATCATGAATGGATGAAGAGGCTCAAGGGGTGAATGCCCTACTCCTGTTCCTATTAATTCTGCATGAATTAGTGTAGCAAATACTACTTTTGCTACTTACAGGTCCTAATGTTGTCATTTTCAGCCTGGACAGTCTTATAATATCATGCTAAAATGGGGCAAAGATTTTTTTCTTGAGTCTCAACGTTCTTAAAAGACAGCAAAGCCTCAAAACGAGTTCAGTTTGTGAACTGTAAAGGATAAATCCAAATGGTTCTAGTTTATAGTTCAGAACAGCGGGATTTTATCTAGACTATAAGCAAAATCTAAGATTAAATTGGGAAATAATTGTGATAAAAGAGGCAAGGAGACTTTTTCAGTGGAGCACAAGAAGTTGAGGGCCTTATTGAAGTTTATAAAATGATGACGGGTATAAATAAGGTGAATGACAAGAGCTCTGAAGAAGGGTCCTGACCCAAAATGTCGACCTTCCTACTCCTCTGATGCTGCCTGACCTGCTGTGTTCCTCCAGCTCCACACCATATGCAGAAGGCAGTACTTAAACACATGTTAAATATTGTTAGAAGTTAAACCATAGTTTTTAAATCACAGACACTTTAATCAGACTTCCCAAACTTGAGGGTGCCCTGCGCTGTCACCAACCCACCTTCCCCTCCCTGCTAGCTAGGTTGGAATACTTTGGGGTCTCAAGAAAATAAGCTCACCACTGGGAATAAACCTGATTTTGAATTATAGCTGGCGCTCCCACTTGCTGTGGCCAGTGCTTCGAAGACGACTTCGGAAAGTGTAGGCCTTCAGTCTGGGTTGAGTACTTGGGTTTTCTAACTTTGTGGTGGTTTTGCGGGCCGGTTTTCACCTCATAATGTGCCTGAGGCTTTGTCAGTCGCGTTGATGGTTTTCGGAGGTTTTCAGGTCTGCTGATCGTGGTTGGTTGCTGTTCGTGTTGAGGCTGGAGCCTGTGGGGAAGCTGTTTCTGCAGGAGCTTGTTACTGAAGAGATAACAAGGTGTAGAGCTGGATGAACACAGCAGGCCAGGCAGCATCAGTGGAGCAGGAAAGCTGACGTTTCGGGTCTGGACCCTTCTTCAGAAATGTTTCCAGACCCAAAACGTCAGCTTTCCTGCTCCTCTGATGCTGCTTGGCCTGCTGTGTTCATCCAGCCCTGCACCTTGTTGTCTCGGATTCTCCAGTATCTGCAGTTCCTACTATCTCTAATTGTTCTTTGAGTTGAGGTGTGAATTGGATTTTCAGGCTGCACAACGGTTCCAAGCAGCAATATAAAAACCGAAAGAACTGCAAATGCTGTAAATGAGGAACAAAAACAGAAGTGCTGGAAAAGCTCAGCAGGTCTGGCAGCACCAGTGAAAAAAAAAATCAGAGTTAATGTTTCGGGTCCGGTGACCCTTCCTCATAACATTAAGTCTGATCTTTCCTTTATAGAAAAATAAAAACCAAAAGAACTGCAGATGCTATAAATCAGGAACAAAAACAAAGTTGCTGGAAAAGCTCAGCAGGTCTGGCAGCATCTGTGGAGGAGAAAACGGAGTTAACATTTCAGGTCCGGTGACCCTTCCTCAGAACTGATGGTAGCTGGGAAAACGTCAGTTTATATGCAGAAAATAGGGAGGTGGGTGGGGTAGGGAGTAAACGATAGGATAGAGCCCAAAGAGAGAGAAAGACAGTTGGACAGACAAAGGAGTTGCTAACGATCAGGCTGGGAGGGTGAATAGTTGTTAATGGGGACTGTTAGTGACTAACAACAGGGGGGGTGTAATGGTAGGCTATGTGGTAACAAGGCCTAGTGTGGGGTGGGGGGCTGGGACATGGGAGAGTTTAGGCCCTAAAATTATTGAACTCAATATTGAGTCTGGAGGGCTGTAGAGTCCCCAAGCGGAAAATGAGGTGTTGTTCCTCCAGCTTGTGTTGGGCTTCTCTGGAACACTGTAGCAAGCCGGAGACAGAGATGTTGGCCAGGGAGCAAGGTGGCGCATTGAAGTGGCAGACAACAGGTAGTTCAGAGTCTTTTTTGTGAGCAGAACGTAGATGTTCTGCGAAGCAGTCGCCAAGTCTATGCTTCATTTCCCAGATGTAGAGGAGACCACACTGTGAGCAGCGAATGCAGTAGACTAGATTCTTGGAAGTGCAGGTGAAGTGTTGCTTCACCTGGAAGGTATGTTTGGGCCCTTGGATACTGGGGAGGGAGGAGGTAAATGGGCAGGTGTTGCACCTTCGCCGGTTACAGGGGAAGGTGCCGTAGGGCTGT
>NC_063341.1:50272346-50373045 GCF_021869965.1 Rhincodon typus | reverse complement strand
ATCCAAGGGCCCAAACATACCTTCCAGGTGAAGCAACACTTCACCTGCACTTCCAAGAATCTAGTCTACTGCATTCGCTGCTCACAATATGGTCTCCTCTACATTGCGGAAACGAAAAGTAGACTTGGTGACTGCTTCGCAGAACATCTACGTTCTGCTTGCGAAAAAGACCCTGAAATACCTGTTGTCTGCCACTTCAATGCCACTTCCACCTTGCTCCCTGGCCAACATCTCTGTCTCCGGCTTGCTACAGGGTTCCAGTGAAGCCCAATGCAAGCTGGAGGAACAACACCTCATTTTCCGCTTGGGGACCCTACAGTCCTCCGGACTCAATATTGAGTTCAATAATTTTAGGGCCTAAACTCTCCCATGTCCCAGCCCCCCACCCCACACACCAGGCCTTGTTACCACATAGCCTGCCATTACACCCCCCCTGTTGTTAGTCACTAACAGTCCCCATTAACAACTATTCACCCTCCCAGCCTGATCGCTAGCAACTCCTTTGTCTGTCCAACTGTCTTTCTCTCTCTTTGGGATCTATCCTATCGTTTACTCCTTACCCCACCCGCCTCCCTACTTTCTGCATATAAACTGACGTTTTCCCAGCCACCATCAGTTCTGAGGAAGGGTCACCGGACCCGAAACTTTAATTCTGTTTTCTCCTCCACAGATGCTGCCAGATCTGCTGAGCTTTTCCAGCAACTTTGTTTTTCTTTCCTTTATAGATGCTGCCAGGCCTATTGAGCTTTTCGAGCAATTTCTGTTTTTGTTCCAAGCAGCTATCTCTGTCTGTGTAATTTTTCCAGAGCACAGTTCAGCTGCCTTGTTTTTAAAGCTTTTAAAAGTTATTTGCAATGTCCAGGATTTTGATCTAGTATTTCAGAATGTGGGGATTTTTGCTCAATTCTACAGGGAACAATTACAACATTTAAAAGACATTTGGATAAGTACACAAATAGAGTTTGAGGGGTGTTGGCCAAGTGCAGGCAGGTGCAACTATTCGGTTTGGGAACATGGTCAGCAGGCACTTTTTGGACCAAAGGATCTGTTTCCATGTTGTATGATTCTGTGAGATTATGGCAAAAGAAAGTTAATCTGCACAAGTGTTAAAATCAAGAGGTATCTCTTTGCTATGCTGTATATGTACAAATGCTCTTTCAGAGATGCAGATTTGAAGCCCAAAAGATATTAACCTCATATGCCACAGCAGATGCCATACAGGTTTCAATAAATGAACAAATGAAAAAGTACAGCACAGGAACAGGCCCTTCGGCCCTCCAAGCCTGTGCCGACCATCATGCCCGAATTAATCTAAAAACAAACCTGCCATTTTTCGATTCGTATCCCCCATTCCCTCCTTATTCATGTACCCATCTAGGTGCCTCTTAAACGTCTTCAATGTCCCTGCTTCCACCACCTCTTCTGGTGGTGCATTCCAGGCTGCTACCACTTTCTGCGTGGAAAAACTTCCCTTGCACACCTCCCTTAAACTCTTCCCCCTCTGACCTTGAACTTGTGCCCCCTTGTAATTGAAACTTCAACCCTAGGAAAAAGTCTCTGACTATCCACCTTATCCGCACCTCTTGTAATTTTGTAGACCTCGATCAGGTCTCCTCTCAGCCACTGTCTTTCCAGTGAAAATAATCCTAGTCTTTTTAAACTTTCCCCATAGTCAATGCCCTGGAGACTAGGCAACATCCTGGTGAACCTTCTCTGCACTCTCTCAAAAGCTTCCACATCCTTCTGGTAGCCATCTTCTTAAATCACTGCAATGCTTCCCATGCTGTAGGGACAGTCACATTTGCTGTTAGGTAGGGAGTTCCAAGACAGGAACCCAGCAGTGATGAAGGACCAGCAATATTATTTCCATGACAAGATGGTGGAGAAAGAAAAAATACAAATAGAGAGGAACTACAAATAGAGAGGAGATCTGAGTGAAAAAACTTCTGTTAATTGATTCAAAAGACTGAATGAATAATTACTTAATAAACTTAAATTCATTGATGATATGCAATGTAACCGAGGAATCAAGATTCTCCATGCCTCAGTTATTGCAATGTACCCAAGTGTGATGTACTAGTAGCAGTGGACCAATTCTCAGTGCGCAATGCACTGCAATAAACAATCCCCCTTCCCCCATCCTACCATTAAAAAACATAAAAATATTGTTAAGGAAGGCTGCATGTACAAAAGTGAGCATATTGCCAGTAAAATCGAGTCTTGCTCTATTGTCTATGATAATACTGAAGCTTTGGAAAAATCAAAGGAGAGAATTCCCTAAGACAAGAGATCTTGGATATACGCAACCATAATTTCAAAAGGAACAGCTGTACATCAAGAAAAAAAATTTTAACACCTGTACTTGTATAGCCCATTATCACATCTTGTAGAAAAGTCTGAAGTGCTTTAATGAATTACTCTGATAAACTGATTTGAGACAAATACAACAGTCATTTGAAGTTTTAGAGTATATTTGTAGCTCGGGTTGGGATGTTCTGGTTGGTTGGCTCGCCAAGCTGGTTTGTTGTTCCACAGACATTTCATTACCCTGCTGGGTAACGAACAACAAACCAGCTCAGCGAGCCAACCAACCACAATAGTCATCTAGCACAGAGCAAGATCCAACAAGAATGAGGTATTTGACCAACCTAACATTTATAACATTGATTGAGGGTCAAATATTGACCTAACAAGGAGTTCTTTAATACCTACCTGAAACATTACAATTGGGTCTTCAAGTAAATATCTCATCAGTAATAAAATGTCTGATAATCAAAACAGTTTCAATAGCTATCCAAAAGTCACCAGCAGCATCACATGTAACTTTTACACTGACGTTTTTGTGTTTCTAGTAAAATATTCCGTTTAGATTTACCATCTGCAAGCATTTCATAAATGGATCTCTCATTGCCTAAAAGTATCCAGTTACCTGCCCAATATTTAGCAAGACCCTGGGGTTCAACAAAGATCTTTGCTACTGTAGACTAGCTTACTGGAATGTTTCATGTGTCACAAATGATTCTCTTTGTCCTCATTAGATGGATTGTGTACATTGTAAAAGAAGACACAAAAAGATTAAACTTATAGTCCGTTAGGCCAGACTGAGGCTGTAAAGCGACTGATGTTTTATTTAACAACAGATAAATGAATGTAGGATTCACGGCAAAAGACTGTATTTATCATAATTTACAAATATTATTACCTTCCACAATATATCAGAATAATAAATATGTTTTCCTTGAGTCATGTCTCAATATACATTGCATGAGTTTCACGGTTCAATCACTACTTCTGCGGTGAAAAGCTGCAACAATCAGTTTCTCTGCTGGCTACAGACTTCTTCCTTCCAAGGGAAGTTCAGCTAATGAAGTGTCATTACAAATCCTTTGATTATGCACTGAAATAAAGCCCATTCATAAAATCCCCGCTTCATCAAATCAAATTAACTCAAATTTTTCTAAATTAAACCATGCCATCATCTTCTGCCCTTGCCACAAACTCTACACGCTCATCACTGATTCATTAGAAGTCCCAGACTGAAGCAAGTTGCCTGGGATCTTGGCAACTTATTCAACTGCAAACTGAATTTCTGGTTCCATATTCTCACTGTCACAGGCTATTCCCTCTTCTGGATCATTACGTACCTCTGCGTTTCTTGCTGGAAATCTCATCAATGCCTTCGGTATTTGTAAACAGAGCAATGTCAGTGCTCATTTAACAGAAATCCCAATCTCCAAACTCTGAAAGCTCCAGCTCCACCAAAGTTCAGCTGACCACACCCTATCCACAACAGGACCAACTCAAGAATCATTACTGCCCTTGTTAACGTAGACTGCCTCCCAGACTACGATTTAAAGCCCCTATCTCAAGTTGAAATCATTTCATAACCTGGTCCCTCATCATCTCTAAATTGCTTCGATACCCCAAAAAATTCTTTTAAATTTGACAGCTTGTATATTCCTTCTCCCCTTTCACCTCACTGCTGAGCATTCTGTCACAAACTGAATTTCCAAAAAACCCATCTCTTTGACCAAGGTTTTGGTCACTTCACTTAACATTTTCTTTCTTGGTTTTAGTGGATAGCAACGGAATACACCTCTGTGAAGTACTTTGGGGGATATTTTTCTGTATTAAAGTTGCTATATAAATTCATGTAGCTCATCTTTATCCAGTATCCAGATACTTTAAAATAGCTGCAATCCAATATCCTTTACATTCTTTTATCATATTAACAGAACACCACCAGCTTTTATTTCAACAGAAACCAGTTACTAAAACATAAATATTTCCACTCCTGATTGATACCCATTCTAGCAGATTATCTATGTTTCCATCCACACAGATTGGCAATAATCAAATCATGTACTCTGTCCTGATGAATGAATTCTAGGCTAACAGTAATATAAATTGCCTCCAGCTTGCAGAAAACAAAAACTGATCTTTATTGTTTACAAACACTTCTGGTTAAAAATAATCTTAAAAGACTAGAATGTTTCATTTTGTCACATTTTACAAAATACCAAATCAATTTGTTTCCACACTGTGGTGCTGTATGGAAGAGCTCTAGTGCCACATTAACCTTGTCTACAATTCCAGAGCCAAGTCTTGTGTGTCTGCTGCCAGGCAATCTGTAATGGGAGGCAGAACTGCTGGAACTAATGTAGGAACATCTAATACTGAACACATGCTATTTTAGCATGAGCTTAGTAGTCAATGCATGGTACCCCAAGTCTAAATATTATAGTGGCCCAAAGTATGACCTCTTACCTCTCACACTAACAATCAAAATTGCCCAATGATGAAGTATCAGATGAGGTGTTACACATTACTCAGACATTATACCTGTAACAAACAGCTGAAACTAAAAGTTTGGTTTGCACATTTACTGGTGTTAAGTGAGGGCATATGACAAATCTGAAAACTGATCAATGTGAATTGTAATCAAATCTAGGAAACTGCAGTTGGAACAACTTAATCTATGAACATCAGCGTAACTCCTCCTCTTGTGGGGTGTATGTTGAACAAAATAAAAATTAAGCTATTGGGGATAATTACAAATTAGGAAGTGTTGAATCAAGTCTAAAAGAGAACCTTAATTGGGGTAATGAACTTACCTCAACCATGGTGTGTGGAATTCAACAATAAATGCATGCCTTTCAGTTCATTAGTGTTTTATACCTCAAAACCCTCATTAGCACTATGGCAATGTGCCATTGTAATCAGGCACTTTGAGAGAAGAAAATCTCCTTTCTCCAATCTTTTACAGCATTAACTGTGGTTACAGCACTGGAAATATTTTATTTGTTACATGTATGATCTACGTAGTAAAGTCAAACTGTTCTCCTTTTAGTTCCTTATTACAAAAAATCTTTGTTTAAATAGCTAAGTTAATGAGAATAATGAATAAGAATTACACAGTCACATACACACGTACACACATAGTTAGCTATGTACTGCTCAGTTTCATAAAAAAAAGGGCAGCAGTAACAAGATTACATGCATTCACTTTGATTAAAGATGCAAGGGCCTAGAATTCCAACTTTATTGCTGTCTTCAGGGTATGGTTTAATGGTAACATTAGTAACAAGCCGCCACAGCAAGCAAATTTTAAAGGACGTCGTGAAAGTGTTTATATAATAAATTGTGTATTGGAAAAGGCTGGCTGCGAAACAGATGAGCATTTTCTTATTAATTGCTTCCTTCTGTACTGCAATGTTTGAACGGATTATAACACTTTTCCCTGAAGGCACTAGGGCAGAATGACAGAAAGAAAAGAAACAACATGAAGAAATGGAAGGTTATACTTACCAGTGTTCTGAGCCAGCATTCCTCACAATGAACATGCCAACACTGGATTGATGTGAGAGGCATCGAGTAGGAGTCCTGTACAAAATAAAAAATTATAAAAATAAATTGTGAAGAATAGTTTTATTAAAAATGCTTTAAATATCATTTGTATTTAGTGACAAATTTTCACACGAGAGCTTGGAGTCCTCTAACTCATGTTTAACAGACAAGATCACCGAGGATTTTCTTTGAAGTAAGTGTTAGTTAGTTAAAGTGATGCAAAAATTGTGTCGTTAAGTAGCAACAACCACTCAAAAAATGTTAAAATCAGTGCAATGCAATAATACTTGGTTTCCTCATTTCTGCTCACCCTCCAGGATTGTAGAAATATAGATGTTTAGAAGATAGAGGAAGGATATTTGGCCCACTGATCTAGCGAGGTCTTTATTAGAGTAAACCAAAACTAATCTCAGTGACTTGCTTTGTCTCCATAATTTATATCAATGACAACTTGTACTTGTATAGTCCATTTAATTTATTAAATTGTTACAAGGTGCCTCACAGGTTTTTATCAAATAAAACTTGACACTGAGCTATATAATATGACGTTATGGCAGGTCATCAAAGGGGTTTGTTTTAAACAGTATCTTATTTCAGGTCAGAAGCAAAGCTGTTTAGTGAGCAAATTCCAGAGCTTAGGACCTTAGATGTACAGTTGCCACTGGTACAGCAACTAAAATCAGGGATGATCAAGAGCTCAGAATTGGGGAAGCACCTATCTCAGAAGGTTATAGGGGTAGATGAGATTACAGAGATAGGGAGCAGTAAGGCCACAGAGGGATTTGCAAACAAGATCAAGAATTTGAAGTCAAGGTATTCCTTGACCAGAGGTCACAAAGGTAGGTAAGGAGAGTGGAACGTAGTACTATTTAGGTCACGATGGCAGAATATTAAATTATCTGAAGCTTACTAAAGGTAGAATGCGGGAGGATGGTTAGTATTGCATTGGAATAATCAAGCCTGGAGAGAGCAAAGGCACACATGAGAATATCAGCTGCTGATGAGTTGAGCTGGGACAAATTTGAGATGTAGCAGAGATGGAAAGAGTCGGTCTCAAAGATGACATGAAGTTCATTTCATGCTCTAATGTGATTAACAATCTGATTCAGTCTCAGATAGTTGCTAGAGTGAAGGATTTGGTCAGTAGCTAGTGATCAGAGTTGCAATGGGACCTAAAACCACTGGTTACAAGTCTTTCTACTACTTAGTTGGAAGAACTTATTGCTCAATATGGAGTAATAGAGTCCTACAGCACGGAGTCAGACCCTTCGGTCCGACCAATCCATGCAGACCATAATCCCAAGCTAAACCAGTCCCACATGCTTGCGCTTAGCTCATATCCCTCCAAACATTTCTTATGCATATACTTATCTAAATGTCTTTTAAACATTGTAATTGTACCCACCTGCACCACTTCCTCTGGAAATTCATTCCACATACAAACTACTCTGTGTAAAAAATTGCACCTTTTTTAAAATCTTTCCCATCTCATCTTAAAAATATGCCCCCTAGTCTTGAAATCCCCCACCCTAGGGAAAAGATACTTGCCTTTCATCGTATCTCTGCCCCTCATGATTTTATAAACCTTTATAAGATTATCCCTCAACCTCCTACACTCCAGTGAAAAAGTCCCAGCTTATCCAACCTCTCCTTATAACTCAAACCCTCCAATCTTGGCAACATTGTAGTAAATCTCTTCTGAACCCTCTCCAGCTTAATAATACCCTTATTACATTATTTACATCTGCTTCAAATATTTAACCATTCACTTAAAAGATGCAATGATTTCTGTCCCAAAAACTTCCTGTAACTAAGCAGTATATGACGCCATATTTTAAAAAAAGCCAACTTCATTTTCGGAGTCTTATAAACAATTTTAAATATAATCCTCTGCAATTACTCCAAAACCAAACTAAACTGACTTGTCTTATTCACTTTCAAACCCTTCATAACTTACCTGTCAAATTCTATTAAATCTCAGCTTATTCTTCACCTTTTAGAAGAAAATGTACTAGCTTCAGACATTTCACTTCGAAACTCTAGCTTCCTAGTCCTGACATCATCGTACTCTATGATTTTAATGCCCTTTCCATAATGGGGTCAACCAATGTTACTCATCAACTTATCATTACTTCTTCACTCTTTATGCTCCTTTCTAAAAAAAAACTAAAATTGTCCTGGTTCTTGTTAATGATTTATTTATCCCCACTCTTACTTTCAAGAAATTATACATTTGAATTCCTAAGTTTCTCTACTTAATTATATCCTTCCTTTCCTTACTAAGTCTATACTCCAAAAACTTATTTTTTATTCCAAAATGTATTACTCCATTTTACTTACATTAAAACTAAAGTTATGGTTTACCATTCCGCAATGATTCTTGTGATCCAATATGCTTGAGAGACTTTAACAATCTGCAGCAGGCACCTCTAAGCACAGGAGAAATCCAGTGTGAAGAAAGGCTGCCCAACAGCAGTATCTTGTCCAAAGACAAGATGTCCATCATCGATGCATCAATAACTTAAAACTAGACAAAGAGGCCTCGGGGTGCAGGTGTATAATTCCTTCAGAGTGGGGTCACAGGTAGAGAGGGTGGTGAAGAAGGCGTTTGGCACACTTGCCTTTATTGGTCAGTGCATTGAGTACAGGACACTGATAAGGCCACTTTTAGAATACTGCATTCAATTCTGGTCTCCCTGCTGTAGGAAATATGTTGTTAAACTTGAAAGGACTCAGAAAAGATTTACAAGGATGTTGCCAGGATTGGAGGATTTGAGCTATAGGGATAGGCTGAATTGGCTAGGGCTTCTTCCCCTGGAGTGTCGAAGGCTGAGTGGCGATCTTGCAGAGGTTTATAAAACCAGGAGGGACACAGATAGGTGAACAGCCAAAGCCTTTTTCCCAGGGTAGGGGAGTCCAAGGCTAGAGAGCATAGGTTTAAGGTGACAGGGGAAAGTTTTGAAAAGGACCTCAGGGGTAACTTTGTCACACTGAAAATGGTGCATGTTTGGAACCAGCTGCCAGAGCAGATGGTGGAGGCAGGTGCAATTATAACATTTAAAAGGCATCTGGATGTGTACATGAATAGGGACGGTTTAGAGAGATATGGGCCAAATGCTGACAAATGGGACTGGATCAATTTAGTATATTGGGTCAGCATGCATGAGTTGGAGCAAAGGGTCTGTTTCCATGCTATATAATTCTATGACTATGGCTCTATGATTATGACTAACTCCTCAGATACAGAAGCAGTCTGGGTCTTTGTAAAGTATGACCGGGATAACATTCAGCGTTGGGCTAATAACTAGCAATTAATATTGTCGCCACACAGATATCAGGCAATGACCCACTCCAATAAGAGAGAATCTGCCTTTCATCCCCTGACAATTTAGAGGATTACCATTGCTGAATCCACCACTGTCAAAATCAACATCCTGTCAACACAGAGGTTATCAGAAACTGAATACTTTGGCTACAGGAGCAGGTAAGAGGCTGGGAATTTTCTAGCAAGTAGCTCACATTCTGGCTCCCCAAATCCTGCCCATCAAGGCAAAAATTAGAGATGTGATGGATTACTCTTCATTTGTCTGCATGGGCGCAGATCCAACACTCAAGAAGTTCAACACTATCGAGGCTAAAGCAGCCCACAGGCTCAGCACACCATTTGCCAACTTAAACATTTGCTCCCCCCATCACCAATGCACAGTAGTAGCAACCCTCCAAAGCATCTTTGTGAGCACCCTCAAAAACCTGCAATTTCACCAGGCAGAAGCACAAGGAAAGCAGATGCATGGGAACACTACCACTTGCAGGTTCCCCTCTAAGCCCCATGCCACACCAACCTGCATATATATCAGTATACCTTCACTGTCACTAGGACAGAATTCTGGAACCCTCTTCGCACTAGGAGTGTCCCTGCATAAGATAAACTGCAGCAGTTCAAAAAAGGAGCTCAAATCACCACCTTCTAAAAGGCAATTAGGGATGGACAACAATGTTGATCTACAAAGAATGTCGAAGTGATGGTGCGTGAGTGTCATATGAGGAGAGGACTTGCTTCAAGGTTCCCACACTGTAATATGACTTACATTCAACCTCAAGGTTTACATGCTAATGGACACTTTGAAATGGGCCTGAAACTTACTGAACTGTTGATAACAATTCAACATTTTCAGAAGAAAAGAAAAACCTTCAAAGAAAATAAAGAAAAATTACAATCTTTACAGTTTTTGCAAGTAACACTGTATTTCTTTGAAACATTATACACAATGGCTTTGATTTATATACCAATAATGAGGCAGATCTTTTAAAATAGACTGCAGTAATATAACTACATATTTTAAATAATTTCAAGTTTAAGTTTATTATGCTGTAGAAAAACTAAAATCCCTTAAAATGGATTAGATTACCACTAGGAGGAGCTAAAATACCAATGGGAAATGGTTTTGTACAAGCTGCCTTTCTACATGCAGATTATCTCTTAGAATAACAAGGTGTCCATATAAAGGACAGTCATATTTTACCTACATAATTGTAAAAAGACTGACCAAACATATTTTCATCATGAGTAACTCTATGCCAAACCAAGCCTAACAGTTGTCCCTCTCGTGAAGCCTTCAAAAGGTCAGGAGAAATGTTGCAATAGTTAATAGGAAATCTTTCTATCATGAAAAGTATTTTTCATGGAAACTATGTTGTGTGTTTTGTATCAATCTTGAAAGTTTGCAGAACATAGTAAGTAGGTATATCTTGTAAGAGGGCCCTTGTCTCCACCTTATAAGCAGCCATGCTCTAGCTACCAAATAAAAATGATGAAAATTTATCACTCCCATTGACTGTAATCTACACTTAAACATTAACCCAAAGGCACTACAAATAGTACCAGAAGAAAATAGAAATTTCCATCATGGTAATCACTCAACAAATATAATTTTCAAGGCTTCTTAAATACATTTCTGCTAGGCTGCATAACACACCATGCTTTCATTAAGTAGGCAGAAGATGGTATAATTTCTAATGCTTAGAGTAAAATTAGAAACAGACATTTAACGTTCAAAGCATGTTCTCAGTCATGAATGGATTTAAGTGAAACTACTGTATGATTTGGTATACTGGAGACTTTCCAGATTCCCACTTATATTGGGATCTATGATACAGCATTTTGCACTTGTTAGTTTTAAAGATGCAATTGACAATTTGCAACTTCACAGCAGTTGTAAAGTCACTTAGAATGTCATTTTGTTAACATCCTGCTGTTTTTCCACACTCTCCCCAAGTAGGCATTCAATCAGAAAGATAAGTCAACCAATACGAACATACTGGATTGGAGCAGAACTAAGCCAATTGGTCCCTCGCGCCTACTCCATCACTCGAAAAGATTATAGCTGATCTGATTACTCCACATTCCTGCCTACCCCAATAACCTTTTAGCCCTTTCCTTATCAAGAATCTACCTTCTTCTGCCTTAAAAATATTGAAACACAATGTTTCCACCTACTTGTGAGGAACATATTTCCAAAGACTCATGATTCTCAGAGAACAAAAATGTCTCTTAATCTCAGTCTTAAATGGCTTAACCACTTATTTTGAAACAGTGACCAACAGTCATTGCCAAACAAGTTAATACACATATTAACAATCTGATCTGACAAGTGGAAGACTTTTCCAACAACCTGAGAGTGTGAAGAAGTCAGTCAACTGAAACTCACTTCTTATTCCATCATAACAGCTGCCTCTCATTGAACTTTCATTTTGTTCCTATAATTCTGTTTTAATGGCCTTACAAACATTTTTTACATTGAGTTAAATCTCACCAAGTTTTCCCTTCATTAACAATGCAATTTTCAGCAAAATTCATATTATTTTGTTCTCACCTCCCAGCTTTGTCTCAAACAGAATTCCACATCCAACAAAATTATGTTTTCAAGCTTCTCTAATTTTTTTCCATAACACATATAGAATCAAGTTTGAGGCTCTTTGCTCCTTCTCCTAGTGTAAATGTTTATGTGCTGTGGTAACCGGAACAGTGTGCAATATCATAATTGGGGGCTAAACAAGAAAGTGTAAATCCCCGATGTAATTTCACTGTAGTGTCTGAGCCAAAAACCTGATTGGAAAGATTCAAACATTGGGGCATACATTTAAGGTGACAGGCAAATCAGGGCAGGTGTTCTACACTTAATAGTAAGGCCCTGGGGTGTGTTGCTAAACAAACAGACCTCGGAGTGCAGGTTCATGTTCTTACAAGTGGAGTCGCAGGTAGATAGGACAGTGAAGAAGGCATTTGGTATGTTTGCCTTTATTGGTCAGTGTATTGAGTAAATGAGTTAGGAGATCATGTTGCAGCTGTACAGGACATTGGTTCAGCCACTTTTGCAGTATTGTGGGGAATTCTGGTCTCCCTTCTATGGGAAGAATGTTGTGAAACTAGAAAGGGTTCAGAAAATATTTACAAGGGTCGTGCCAGGGTTGGAGGTTTGAGCTACGGGGAGAGGCTGAATAGGCTGGGGTTATTTTCCCTGGAGCATCGAAGGCTGAGGGATGACCTTATAGAGATTTATAAAATCATGAGGGGCATGGATAGGATAAATAGGCAAGGTCTTTTCCCCAGAGTGGGAGAGTCCAAAAATAGAGGGCATAGGTTTAAGGTGAGAGGGGGAAAGATATATAAGAGGCCTAAGGGGCAACTTTTTCATGCATAGGGTGGTGCATGTATGGAATGAGCTGCCAGTGGTGGAGGCTGGTACGATTACAATATTTAAAAGGCATTTGGCTGAGTACATGGATAGGAAGGGTTTACAGGGATATGGGTCAAATGCTGGCAAATGGGACTACAATATATAAGATATCTGGTCAGCATGGCTGAGTTGCAACAAAGGATCTGTTTCCTTGCTGTATATCTCTATGACTCTATGAAAGGGGGAAAGTTCAAAGGAGATGTGACGGGCATTTTTTTTACACAAGAGTGTGGCAGAAGTCTGGAATGCACTGCCAGGGTTGGTGGTGGAAGCAGATATGATGGGGTGTTTAAGGAACTTTTAGATAAGCACATGAATATGCAAAGAATGGAGGGATATGGAACAATGGCGGGTAGAACGGATTAATTTAATTTGGCATCACGTTTGGCACAGCGTCGTGGTCCATTCTTCTGCTGTACTGTTCTACGTTCTATGTAATGTGAAAAAGATTGCTGAGGATTTAGGATGCAACAACACATACTGTCTTTGCTCACCGCACACCCCCCAACCCTCCACGCCCCCCACCTCAACACTAACTCTGTACTTTTGCTAAAAATTCTATTTCCCCCGTTGGCCAATATCTTGGACTGAATCAGACTATTTGCTAATCAGTATCCAGTTCAACTCTAGGCTGAACTTACAAGTGTATATCTTCCTAATCACAAAGACTACATATGCCTTGCTCTGTAACTTAGTTCATCTCCTGCCAAAACCTTCTCTTTAGATTTGATCACCCCAGTGCTCAGTCTAGCCTTTCATCTTCTATCCTCCATAAACCTCAACTCATCATGTTATGCAACAAGTGGTATGTGCCCCTCACTTATTTACAGATTCCAGTCTTAAGAACATCTCAAAGTTAAAATGTTATGTTTAAGTTCCTACATCACCGACATGTTTATTTCTTTGCAACTTCCTTCAATCTGTGGATGTCTTCTCAATGACGTACAGAATTATTACGGTGCAGATGGAGGGCATTTGGCCCATCATGCCTGCATCTGCTCTACGGTCTTGTCCAGCTCTATTAGCCAGTGACATTCTCCTGCTTTTTTGCTCCTTCTGCCATTATTATTCAAAAAAATCATCCAACGCCCTCCTAAACATCTCAAATGGACTTGCCTCAACATTTCCAGGTACTGCATTAAATACCCTAACAAATTGCTGAGTGGAAGTTTTTTTCTCATATCATTCTTGTTTCATTTGCACATCACTTTAAATCTATTCACAGTCTCCATTCCTCTGAATCCAAAATCTATGCATCACTCCTCCCCATTTCCTTCATTTCACTGCTGGTAGTGTACTTTAGGTGTCCAGATTCTATACTCTAGAATTTCTTTTCTGAAATTTTTCACATTTCTCTGTTACTTTAAAACCTTCCTTACAATCTACCTCTTGATCAAGCTTTTGGTTACCCTTCCTAACTTGTCCTTACATTCTGCATCTCTTTTTTGTTTATCTTCTGTAAAATATTTGGCACATTTTTATTCTTTTCTTTCCTATCTGTTAGTAGCAGACTATTTAGTTTGTAAATTTGTTTTATTTTCCTATCTTGTAGGTTCAACATTATCGTTTAGAAGTGTTCTACTTCTCTTATAGTAATATCCTTCAGTGATATAACCCAGTTACATTTTTCCTCAATCATTCCTCATCCCTTTCAAATTTGTTTAGAGACAGTTCTGATCGTTCCCAGTGCTGGCTGCCAAATAAACCAAAATTTAATCATGATGTGATTACTGGTTCCCTAAGGCTTCAGTACTACTATATTGTGCATGTGGAGAAACCTGACCTTGACAAAGACTGTTCTCCTATTGGGTTTCATAACATATTGGGAAAGCATTCTCTAGTTCTGGATTACCACAATGGACCAAGTTCATCAACTGATTCTGCCACATTTCCATTTAGGCATTCACAATTAATTGTGAACTAATTGAAGACAAGCTTTATTACAACTGATTTCTCTGTCCAAGCATAGATCATAAAATGAAATACAGGTAATTTTTTGGCTGTCTAACTGACCCTGCTTTGGAAATCTATGGCTTCCCCAATCTGTCTCTTGAGTGCCAAGTTTATGCCTTTGTTTCTCTAATAAAAGCACATTCCTTTTATTCACAATGTTTCTAATGAAGAATTACTTCCTGAAATTACTCCTGACTTCCTTTTACTAGTTCATGCCCATGTTTTCTTCTCCTTTAACTGAAATTGAAATATTAATGTTCCTGATTCATTTTCCTATTCTTCTTAGTACTTTGCAATGCTTCTATGGTATCTTTTCAATCAACTATATTCAAAGCTGAAGTGTTCAAAAGACTTGACTCTCACCTTACATCTCAGTCCTTTCATCCCTTGCATCTTGGTATCAATACTGGACCATAATACTCACGGCCCATTGCAATTTCTGAATGAATGATTGGTACTCCAATGATTTGACAACAAAATTCAGTATTCTGTTAGCCTTGTTGATTACCATACTGTATTGATTGGACAAGCTAATCTTAACTTTCAAATGTTACAGACTGCTGGTCAGTTCAGATCTTTAAACACATCTTCCATTTGTTCTTCTCCTGTGATATTTTATTGAATTTCATCTAACATTGTTCTAAGTACTTACAAAATTTGCATATATCCATCTGCTTCCTCAGCCAAGTCTATTAATGATTCTTTCCTCTCCACCTTACATATGAAAATACCGTCTCTAAACACAGGCTGTTTAGGTACAAGTAAGCATTTGCACATCAAACTCCCAGTATAATAAGCCTGACATCATGCCCACCCCACCTCCCCACAACTAAAACTCATGGGTTTTTTAGGACTAACTCTAGGTTCTTACAGTTTTAAACATGTTTAAATTTTTCTGAGGTCAATAAAACAAAGAGCTGCGGATGCTGGGAAACTGGAAAAACACAGAAGTTGCTGGAGAAACTCAGCAGGTCTGGCAGTAACTATGGAGAGTAAGCACAATTAACAAGTCTGGTGAACCTTCTTCAGAACTTGACTTCTTCTTCTTCTTTTCTCTCCACAGATGCTGCCAGATCTGTTGAGTTTTTCAGCAATTTCTTGTTTTCCAATGTCAACTTGGCTTGCCTCATCCTCAGCAATTTAAAGAGCATTGGTCAAGCAACATATCCCCTTTCTGAAACTGTACTAACTTGCATTCAATTTCAACATTTCGTACTTTTAAACCCTGATAACTGGGAGTTATTGTTGTAAGATTAATAGCTTGTTAATATTTGGTTTGTTTTCTCAACTTTTATTTTGGAGATAGGTGTCATGGCTAATTCGGTGAGATCTCCTGTGCTCATTGACCATTTCAGGTCGATCACTAGTACTTTAGGTTTATTTTATCGCTAAATAGCTTAATTCACTTTTAGTCTGTTGACAATCTCCATTTTGATAATGCCAAAGTTAAGTTTATGCATTGGACATCCAATAATGGATGGCATACATGTCATTTCCAAAACCCATTCCAATAAATAGATCATTTAGTTTTGATTCAATTTCAGTTTAAATTCTGCCTGCATCCTTAAGGAATCAATTCTTCACTGACAACATTCCCATTATCATTTATGTAAATTTGACTATTCCCAGCCCACGTTGGCAGTCTTTTTTATACTTTCGGACTTATTATAGTGAATTTTCTCATTTGTAACAGATGTGAATTAAAAGCTTTATCAATATCTTCCATTGTCTTAAAGATATCTCTAAGGCAATCCCCATTCTTACCTTTTTTAAAGGAAAGAGCCCAGCTTGAGTAGTCCTTCATCTTTTACATAAGAAGTATTAATATTTAGCGCCAATGCGAAGTAATTTCACATTGTAGCAATGATAAAGTTGAAATATGGCTATGACAGAATCAAGTCCTGAACTAACACTACAGCAGAACAGTGGGATACCTTCTCTAACCCACTCACAAGTGCTGTCTCACACCTATATCCAAAAATGTCATGGAGTACAACGTAAGTATCACACCAATGGCATTACTATTGCTGAAGCCCCCATTATCAACTTCCTAGAGAGATTACCTTTTACTAAAAACTTAACTAGATCAGCCATATAAATACTATAGGTTCAAGAACACGTCAGAGGCTGGGAATTCTGTAGCTACAAACTCAGCTCACAACTCCCCAGTTGCAATCTACTAGACACAAACCTAGAGTGTGAAAGAATGCATTCCACTTGCTTGGGCGAGTGCAGGTGCAACAAAACTCAAGGCTGAACGAATGCAGAGGTAGTAACTGCTTGAATATTGTCGTGAGAATAATGCTGACAGTATTCATCATTACTGAGTAGTAAATTTGTCAGCAACTTCCAGCATCTTCAAGATGCAGTTAAACGTGGAAAATGAAATCAAGAAGCTGCTGTCTAACAGCATTTCCACAAGCTCCAATACCTCACCAAAAGAATCAACACTCACATATACGCAGCTGCAAGCAGAGTTTCTACCTATTAGTTACCCAGATAAAGGCAAGTTTTCACTAAAGTGTAAATGAACTTGAATGGAGTGACAAGGTTTAATTATTGACCAACAGGTTCTCTGGTAATAAAAATTAATATAAGCAAAATGTCTCATTCTTTCAGATCTTAATTATTGCTGAAAATCTTTTAAAACAGAACTACGCTTTTTCTTTCAGCCTTCTCTACTTTTATTTCACTTTCTGTACATGATTTTGCATTGAATTAAATATTCTAACTTACACGCCTGTGAAAATGGGCTTATGAATCAAGATTTCTCCTTACTCCGTGTGAATTTATTACAATGAAGACAACATTTTCATCCTGCTTGATTTGAACAATCAATTAGCCAGCAACCAGACTGTTTTATGGCTGAAATCACCAACAGGGGGCTAATACTGTGAGTGCCTAGCATCAATTAAAGATAGCCTGCACTGCTTAAGGCTAGCTAGCACCCCTTAAAAAGATGAACTATGGCTTAAGGAAGTGCTGGCAGCATAAGTTGAAAAACTTGCCCTGTCAGCACTTGGAAAAGGGAAAAGAATGTCAAAATAGGGGACAGAATGGACTCCAAGACTTTTAGTACACTGTACTGAAGATCTTGGCAGAGGAGGTGGACAGAAGGAAGGATGCTGTTTATTTCCCGAGGGTCATGAGGTCTTCCAGACATATGGTCAAAAAGTAGTGAGACCAAATAGCCATGGTGGTTGTTGCCAGGAGTCAAACCCTAAAGGCTCAGAATGATGTCATTAAAACACAGCACTCAGACAGCATGACTGCAGATGCCAGTGCTCAAAGTAACTTGGAGGGTCTCAAAGTAGCATAGCAATCTATTTTGGCTTAGGGTGACTGAAGTGCTCTGAGGAAAAGTAAGTGCTTCCACAGAACATGCATCAGGATGACACCATACATCCTTCTATCCCTGCTAGTCCATCAGTTTCCATGCTATCATACATCAGCAAGTCAGTCCAGATTGCCTCTTCCTCGCCTCGATCTGTGGCTCCTCCCTCCCCTTCCTTGACATTTCTGTTTCCATTTCTGGGGATAGACTGGTCACTAATTTTCACTACAAACCCACTGATTCCCACAGCTACCTGCACTATACATCCTCACACCCTGATTCCTATAAAAACTCCATCCCATTCTCTCAGTTCCTCCGTCTCCATCGTACCTGTTCAGATGAGGCCAACTTCGACAAGGGAGCCTCCAAAATGTCTACCTTCTTCCTCAATCGAGGATTCCCCAGCTCTGTGGTCGACAAGGCCCTCAACCGGGTCCGACCCATCTCCCGCACTTCCACCCTCACCCCTTCTCTTCTCTCCCGCAACAGCGTTAGGGTTCCCCTTGTCTTTACCTATCATCCCACCAGCATCCACATCCAGAAGATCGTCAGATGCCATTTCTGCCACCTCCAGCAAGATGCCACCACCAGACACATACTCCCCTCCCCTCCCTTGTCTGCCTTCCGTAGAGACAGTTCCCTCCAGGACACCCTGGTCCACACTTCCTTCACCCCCAACACCTCCACAGGACCTTCCCCTGTAACCAGCAAAGGTGCAACACCTGCCCTTTTACCTCCTCCTTCCCCAGTATCCAAGGGCCCAAACATACCTTACAGGTGAAGCAACACTTCACCTGCACTTCCCAGAATCTAGTCTACTGCATTCGCTACTCACAATGTGGTCTCCTCTACATTGGGGAAATGAAGCGTAGACTACGTGACTGCTTCGCAGAACATTTACTTTCTGCTCACAAAAAAGATCCTGAACTACCTGTTGCCTGCCACTTTAACGCCCCACCCTGTTCCCTGGCTAACATGTCTGTCTCTGGCGTGCTGCAGTGTTCTAGCGAAGCTCAATGCAAGCTGGAAGAAAAACACCTCATTTTCTGCTTGGGGACCCTGCAGCCCTCCGGGCTCAATATCAAGTTCAATACTTTTAGGGCCTAAACTCTCCCATGTCTCAGTCCCCTACCCCACACATCAGGCCTTGTTACCACATAGTCTGCTATTACACGCTACCTGTTATTAGTCACTAAGACTCCCCATTAACAACAATTCACCCTCCCAGCCTGATCATTATCAACTCTTTGTCTGTCCAACTGCTCTTCTCTCTCTTTGGGCTCTATCCTATCGTTTACTCCCTACCCCAACCCCTCCCCTTTTTTCTGCATATAAACATACATTTTCCCAGCCACCATCAGTTCTGAGGAAGGGTCACCGGACCCGAAACGCTAATTCTGTTTTTTCCTTCACAGATGTTGTCAGGCCTGCTGAGCTTTTCCAGCAACTTTGTTTTTGTTCCAGATTGCTGCTGCTCATTCCAATTTAGCGTAAGCAAAAGGCAGACCCTTTTGAGTCAGAGCTACTTAAGGTCACCTTTCAAGGCCAGCTGAAGTCTTCGCTTCTGAAAGTGAATAGTCTTTCGACCAACCATGTCCCATCTGTTGGGTAGGAATGTTCAGCAGCAGCAAGATGGGAAAAGATACATAATGGCACATAATAAAGGAATGGACAAGGGTGATTAGTCTGTATTATTTTGGCATGGCCTGAATTGTAAATTTGGTTTATAATGTTTATTTTTACATTGAACAAACTAGATGCTGTGATAGCAGTGATGGAACAACCAAATTGTGGGACTATTTGTGAATTCGGGTTGATTTAATGGTATCACACTCAGCTGAGCTGATCAAGACAGAAAGGGGTTATCCAGGTTGCCTCCTCCTTGCCTCTTGCTGTCTGGAGCTGATGATCATATTTCTGGCATGCTCATGATGGACAGGCATGTAATAAAACACCACACATTTTGACACCCACTCCATAGCAAGTCTCCAAAGCATCTAGGCACTGGATGCATTTTTCATGACAACAGTGGTCTATGTTATCATCTGAGTCAGCATGGCTTTCATTGACTACACAATGTGCATGTGTATGTGGGTTATATGTAGCAATCATGAGCAAAAACTCGCTTTCAAGTCACCATTCTTTTATTTGCCATGGTGACTGGGAAAGCAAACTGCTGTAGAATTAAGGTATTATTATTGTTGTGCACTTACCGTATGCCTATGCTCAGCCACCAGCTGTCAATGGCACCATTAACAATACGCAAGCC
This sequence comes from Rhincodon typus, assembly GCF_021869965.1. NCBI lineage: Eukaryota > Metazoa > Chordata > Chondrichthyes > Orectolobiformes > Rhincodontidae > Rhincodon > Rhincodon typus. The sequence continues at coordinate 50,352,905 of NC_063341.1, read as the reverse complement.
TGCAATTCCAACACTTGTGAAATGCTAACAGTAATCCAGAGAAAAAGAAAATCAACCAGCAACTAACCCTGTAACTAGTTGATGAGATCTTTAAGTAACACTAACATAGAATCTTTCCTTTTGCTCAATATATGTAAGAGGTTAATAAAGGAAGTTAGTCAATGAAGTTGGAATATTGACCTTCAAAATTACAATATTTCAAATGCCTAGTTGATGTTCATTCCTCACACTTCATCAACATAATGTATGGCACAATTTATTCATTAAGATCATACATGTGCTGCAAATGCCATTTTGGAGTTCTTTGGGCGCTGATGAGCTAATCTAATTCGCCGAGTCCCTATAAGTTTTCTTTAATCTGATTTGCTTCCTTCTCATCAAAGTCTCCATTCCCCTGAAGGGGATGCAACACCATTTTGAGTTTCTAATTATTGCATTTTTCAGTGTAAAATCCCTCACAAGGCTAGATGAATGTGACTACAATGTATGGTGAGTGTGCTATTTGTTCACCACTGACAGCAAATTCCATGCCAAAATATTTTGGAAGTGCTAAATTGCAGACGAAGTTCAATGTTCACAATAATATTAGTGGAATCACAATTTGCTCGACACACTGGACAATAACTAGTAGTAGAGCAGAGGCATAAAGCAGAAATACTTGGAACATCTATGTAAAAAGCAACATATTGGCAGAAAAGACAAATCAGACTAAGTATACATGTCAAGTACAGTGTTTCTCACTGTTCATGAGCAGAAACTGCAGATTTCAAATGATGATGTGACCTTGATGCGGTAATGGTTACTGATGCCATGACATCAGGTATCAGGGCTCGTATGCAATTTATTTTTTTAAACCAGCAATTGCTAAAGCTTACCAGCAAAATTGAAAATACAACTCACATTTTGCTGGGCATCTAAATTTCAGTAGGGTGCTGCGAACAAGGCAAATTACCCAGTCTCACTCATGCATGTGAGCACAGGAAGCAGACCCCCAATACTGAAATAAATTTGAATCCATTTCTTCTAGAAATCCAGTGTCATTTATTATCAAAGCGAAGGCATCCTATATAAAAACCAACAATTTAAAGAAAAAAAAGTCAATATTAAAAAAATTATTTAAAAAATTAACAAACTGACCAATTAGGGTGAGATTTCAAGATATGAATTTTTTTTTTGCACGTCACTTACTGCTTCATTTAGCGTAATCTGTAACTCTTAATTCTGTAGTTCCAGTATTTCCACAGTGCTCAATAAACCAAAGCATTACACCACAATTGGGGCCTTGGTGTTAAAATGATTCAAGTAATGAAATTACTGTGACGTGGTAATGGATTGCAAATTCTACAACATGTACCACCATATCACAAACACCTCTTATCGAAGTCACAAATGTTTCCCCGAGTCAAAGAGTCAATAACAAGAGGCATAATTTTAAGATGAAAGGCAGAATGTTTGTTGGGGATTTTGAAGGAGAAGATTTTCACCCAGAGGGTGATTGGAATCCAGAACGCATTGCCTGGGAGGGTAGTTGAGGTGAGAGACCTCATAACCTTTAAAAAGTACTTGGTTGAGCACTTGAAATGTCATAACATTCAAGGCTACAGGCCAAGTGCCGGAAAGTGGGGCTAGTTATTTTATCAGTGCACGCTCAATGGGCCCAAGGGCCCCTTCTGTACTGTATGATTCTATGAAATTACATCCTATGTGATTGCGACAATTCCTTCCTCAACCAGCCTGCAGCCTTTGACATGACCGACCACATCATCCTCCTCCAATGCCTCTCTACTGTCATCCAACTGAACGGGACTGCTCTCAACTGGCTCATTCTAATCTATCTCATCATAGCCAGAGAGTACCTCACATTGATTTTGCTTCTTGCTCCCATATTGTTGCCTCCTGTGTACCTCGTGGATCAATCCTGGTCACCTCCTATCTCTCATGGAAATGCTTCCCCTCAATTACATCACCAAAAGGCATTACATTAGTTATCACATATATTCTTTAGATAGGCAATAGGCAACTCAACCTAACCATCGCTTCTCTTAATTCCTCCACTGTTATTAAATAATCAAACATTTTATTGATTCAGTCTTGAGATGTGAGCATTACTGGCTAAGTCAGCATTTATTACCCATCACTAATTGTCCTTGGTGGTGGTGCTAAGTTGCAATGTGACATCCAAACTGCATTTGCAGAAATTTCCTTGAATTGACTACTAGGAAAATTGAAGCCATTGACTGTAGCCCCTCAAAACTATGTTTGAGAGTTACCAATTCCATGCCTAATCCTGGCAACTGTCAGAGATTAAACCAAGATAAACACAACATCGTATCACACTCTAATCTCAATCATCAGTAAAGTGACAGAAGAGGTCATTGATAGTGCAATCATGCAGCATTTGTTTAGCAGTAATCTGCTCACTGACATTCAAGTTTGGGTTCCTCCAAGGGCCACTGAGCTCCTGACCTCATTACAGCCTTGGTTCAAACATGGGAAAAGTGAAGAACGCTAGGATGACTGTATTTGATATCAAAGGAGAATGTGACCCAGTATGGCATCAAGAAGCCCTAGCAAATGACATGCAACATTTTTAGTCACACAATAATAATGATAAGAATTGGAAAGTTAACCATTGCTTGACCAGAAGCCATTTAGGCCAGTGACGGCAGTGGTGAGAGGTGAAGGGGATATGCTCAGATTTGAAGTACATGCACCCGAGTTTTGGATGATGTCACTTCTATGGACTTTAGAAAATGGGAGACTAGCCAGGAGTGCATTGAAAATCACTAGGTTTACAGGTAACAAAGGTGTGAATGAGCATAACAACATTCAGTGAGCTGAGAAAGGGGCAAATTTTAAAGATATTCTGAAGGTGGAAATATGCAGTCTTATGAAAATGATGACAGGAATATTTCAATTAATGTGGGTGTCACAAGCTAAGCGAGCACATTGCCTATCTGTGGGCAATAAATCATAATTTGGATGCAATTTCTGAAGTAGCGTTTTACAGTGAAGACAGTTATGACCACCAGATATGTTCAGCGCTCTCTCTGCTTGAGAAGGTGGTAGTGAACTACTTTCTAGAACTGTTGCAGTGTTTGGGATGTAGGGACATCCAAGGTGCTGTTAGGAAGGGAGCTCCAGGATCTTGACCCAGTGACAGTGAAGAAACAGTGGTACAGTTCAAAGACAGGATGGCCTGTGGTTTAGAGGAGAACATGCTGGTGGAGATGATTCCAAGCATCTGCTTATCCTCCTAGGTGGTAGAGGTTACAGGTTTGCAAGGTGCTATCAAGGAGGTGTGAGTGAGCTTCTGAAGTGCATTTTGTAGGTGGTACGCACTACTGCCATTGTACATCAATTGTGAAGCATGGATAGGGTGCCAGTCAAGCCTTGTCCTGAATGATTTTGAGTTTCTTGAGTATTATTGGAGCTGCATCCATTCAGGCAAATGGACAGTATCCCATCATACTCCTGACTTGCATCTTATAGGTGGTCGAATGGTACTAGGGAGACAGGAGGTGAGTTACTAGTTGCTGAATTCCTAACTTTTGACTTGCTGTTGTAACAACAGTATTTATACAGCTTGTTCATTTCAAATTTCTAGTCACTTAGGTATCCCCATGGTGTTGATAGTGATGGATTCAATGATAGTAATGCCATTGAATGTCAAAGGGGGCTGGTTAGATTCTTCCTTGTTAAAGTTAGGAATTCAGCAACTAGTCACTAACCTCCCATTTTCTAAAGTCCATAAAAGTGACAATATCCAAAACTGCGGTGCATGTACTTTAAATCTGAGCATATCCCCTTCACCTCTCACCGCTGCCGTCACTGGCCTAAATGGCTCTTAGTCAAGCAATGGTTAATTTTCCAATTCTTATCATTATTTTAAAATCTCTCTTTATGGCTTTACCCATATTTCTGTCAACTCCTCTAGCCCCGAAATCCTCTGAAATAACTGGACGTCCTATGTTCCTGCCTCTCGTCCGTCTCGAATTTTAATAGTCCCACCATTAACAACAAAGCCTTCATTTGCTAAGGCCTTAAACTCTGGAACACCTTTCCTATTCTCCACCATTTCTCACTCTCTTTTTCTTCTTTTAGACAGGCACAGAGTAATGCAGCATGGAAACAGGCGTTCGGCCCAAAGTGGTCCATACTGACCACGGGGCCCACGTCACTAGTTCCAACTGCCCGCATTTGGTCCATATCCCTCTAAACCCTTCTCATCCATGTACTATCCAAATGTTTTTTAAATGTTGCTAATGCACCTGCCTCAACCACTTTCTCTGGCAGCCCATTCCATATACGCACTACTCTCTGCGTGAAGAAGTTGCCCCTCAGGTCCTTCTTAAATCCAGCCCCTCTCACCTTAAACCCATGCCCTCTAGTTTTCAATTCCCCATCCTAGGAAAAAGACTATATGTATTCATCCTAACTATGCCCCTCATGATTTTATACACCTCAACAAGGTCATCCCTCATTCTCCTACATTCCAAGGAATAAAGTCCTATTCTAGCCAACATCTCCCCATAACTCAGGCCTACTAGTCCTGCCAACATCCTCGTAATTCTTCTTTGCACTCTTTCCAGTTTAACTATATCTTTCCTATAACAGGGTGACCAAAACTGTACACAACCCTCCAAGTTCGGCCTCACCAACGACTAATACAACTGTAACATAATACCCCAACTCCTCAATCGTTGGGCCAGCATATTAAATACCTTCTTCACCACCCTGTCCACTTGTGACGCTGCTTTCAATGAACTATGTACTTGTACTCCGAGGTCCCTCTGTTCCACAACACTCCTCAGGACATTACCATTTACTGTATAAGTCCTACCTTGGTTTGACTTGCCAAAATGCAACACCTCACAATTATCTGTATTGAATTGCACTTGCCAATCCTCTGCCCACTTCCCCATCCGATCAAGATCCCTCTGTAATTTTTGATATCCTTCCCCGCTATCAATTATACCTCCTAATTTTGTATCATCCATAAACTTACTAATCATGTCTTGTACATTCACATCCAGATCATTTATGTAAATAACAAAGAACAACGGTCCCAGCACTGACCCTGTGGCACACCACTAGTCATAGGCCTCCAGTCCGAGAAACAACCTTCAACCATCACCCTCTGCTTCCTACCACTGAGCCAATTTTGAATCCAATTAGCTAGCTTGAAACCTACCTTGAAACCTATCTTTTTGATCCACCTCCTGGACTTCTGACTTAATATCTCCTTACATGATTTTGTGTCTTACTTTGTTTTATAATGCTCCTGTGAAGTTCCTCAAGGTGCTCAAGATGTTGCATTGCATTAAATGTATGACGTAATATCAGTTATTGTTGATTCTCCGAAGTACAGCAGAAAATGTCTTGTGGTTACAACTGTCTTCAATTTAAAATGCTACTTCCAAAATTGTATGTTAAAAGAATTAGATCCTCAGGCAAATTATGACTGTTAGCAGCTCAGACAGCAGGACTTCTCCACTGGAGTTAAAACAATGCTTACCATGCAAATAAGACATTTATACCGATCCCCACGGGATAGCTGTCGTTCCAATTCACGGATACGGGCTTTCAGTGCTTCAATTGTCGTTACTGTTGCATCTTCAGATATCCTTCAGAATCAAGGAAAAAGAAATCAGATTAGGGGCTTATTAGTGTTTTTTTTTACTAGAAGTTGATGAGCCACATACCTTTTAAAGCATGCAATCTTTCATAATTGGTCAACCACAAGGAGTATTAAGTACTTGAAGAATTATTCTTAAATAGAACAAACAATAGATACCTTTAATATTCTCGAGTAGATTTGTAGCTGGGGTTGTGGATGCTGTGGTTGGTTCGCTCACCGAGCTGGTTCATTAGATTGCAGACATTTCATTACCCTGCTGGGTGACATCATCGGTGCAGCCTCCGATGAAGCGCTATTGTATTTTTCCACATGGTATTTAAACTCTGGGGTCCGTTGGAGTTGATTAACTCATTTCCGGTTTCTCTTTGCAGTGGTGTGTATGTAGGGTCTAATTCTATGTGTTTTTTGATGGCCTTCTTGGTGGAGAACCAGGACTCCAGGAATTCCCGTGCCTGTCTCTGCTTGGCTTGTCATAGGATCCTGACGTTGTCCCAATCAAAATGGTATTCTTCATTGCCTATTGGTCGACCAATGCTCACTCGTCTCCAAACATACATCCAAGGAGGACCACCAGTTCAACTGGGACAACATCAGGATCCTAGGACAAGCTGAACAGAGACAGGCAAGGGAATTCCTGGAGTCCTGGCTCCCCACCAAGAAGGCCATCAAAAAACACAGAATTACTCCCTACATACACACCACTGCAAAGAGAAACCGGAAATGAGGTAATCAACTCCAACGGACCCCAGAGTTTAAATACCAGGCGGGTAAATACAATAGCGCTTCATCGGACGCTGCACCGATGATGTCACCCAGCAGGGTAATGAAATGTCTGTAAACGAATGAACCAGCTCGGCGAGCAAACCAACCACAATAGATATCTTTGAACTCAGAACTGCTACAAAATGTTTACAGTGGATTGCCAAACTTTCAAATGTAACATAGAAATATCACTGTAAAACAGTACTGAGCATTTTCAAACCTGTACATAAATATTCTGCAGAATGCATCAACTCTAATGATAAAAATTTAGCTGTTGCCTTTCCTCTAATTGAATCAGCAACATTAGTCCCTTGCTACCTTCATCCCTTAGTTTAGGGATCTGAAATAAGCATTGCAACAAATTCAGTACATACAATAATACTAAGCAAAAGTGAACAATATTTCGGACAAGCTAAAGAAATGCATGCCAATAGAAGGGGTGGGGAACAGCAAGTCGAAAGGATTGGCCAGCAAGACTGTCCTTTGATAAATTGACACTTGATTAACAAAAGTACAATTGAAAAGTCGACTACAGTTTTAAAGTACCTACTGGAACGCACCCAAATTTAACAGCAATCAATTAACAGTCTCATTCTTAGATTGCCAATCTTGTCAGTCACTGAATGGACACTAAATAGTATAACAGCAAAGACAGGATGTCAAACTACGAATCAAATTAAGAATAATTAGGCTGTCAGCATGGTCACAGAAATGCAGGTATCACAGGAATAGAAAAGAAAGCACAGAAGAGGACAGACTCATATGACTACATTTCCCTCTGTACTCCAGCCAAATAAACCAAAATTGGAACATCATAATACATCAATAAATCCCAAGAATCTGGCAGCCTAATTTTTTGGATTTCTAAAAGAGGTAGCTGCAGATATTGATTGCTGGTGCATTGGCTAGGATTTCACAAAACTTCCTAGATTCTGTTAAGCTTCCAACAGATAAGATGTTGGCAAATATAACACCTCTAATAAAGAAACGAAAGGAAGAAACAACAAAATTCAGGCTACTTAGCCTGACATCACTCATCTGGTAAGTGCTGGAATCAATTAAAGACAAAGTTTGACAATACATTTAGAAAACACTGGTATTATCAGACAGTCAACATGATTTTATGAAGAGAAAATCATGTTTGACAAATTTATTCAAGCTTTTGAGCATGTAAATACAGTGGAGAGGAGAACCAAGAGATGTGAAACGATTAGATTTCCAAAAGACATTTGATATGGTATCACATCATAATTCAATAAAGTGACATGATCCAGGTCAAAGCAGCCCACTTGATTGGTACCACATCCACAAACATCCACTCCATCCACCACCAATGTTCAGCAGCAGGAGTGTGCACTGCAGAAATTCACCAAAGATCATTAGACAGCACCTTCTAAACCCATGACCACTTTCATCTAGAAGGACAAGGGCAGCAGATATCTGCATGTTTCCCCTCCAAGCCACTCACCATCCTGACTGGGAAATATATTGCTGTGCTTTCAGTATTGCTGGGTCAAAATCCAGGAATTCCCTCACTTACAGCATTGTGGGTCTACCTACAGTACATGAACTGCAAAGGTACGTGAAGGTAGCTCACCACTACCTTCTCAAGGACAACTAGGGTTAGGCAGTAAATGTTGGCCCAACCTGCAACACCCACGTCCCATGAGCAAATAAAGAAAACACAAAACGCAATAAGGTTCATGAAGTCAGGGATAGCATGACTAGAGGATTAGTTAATGGAGAAGAAGGAAAGACTCAGTAAACTTGGAGCATTTTCAAGTAGACAGGCTGTGACTAGTGGGCTAGCACAAGGATTCGTGCTGAGGCCTTAATTATAATCTATGTTAGTGACTTAGTTGAAGTGATACAGAATAATGTAGCTACGTTTGCTGATGAAACAAAGCGAGGTGGAAAGGCAAAGCTGTGAGAGCGCACAGGAAAGATGCAAAAGAGTTATAAAGTAAATGCCCAACAAAAGGGTAATGGAGTATAATGCCAGCAACTGTGAAGTTATTCACTTTGATCATATGAATATAAGTTTATTTTTGTTTTAAAGGCATGAAACTTGGGAGTCTTGATCCAACTTTCAACAGTGCTTTGATGAAACCACATCTTGATTACTGCATGTAATGTTGGTCTCCAATATCTCCATAATGAAGGACATACTTCCAAAGGAGAAAATACAGTTGAACTTCCCTAATTGGATCTCTGAGTTGAGAGGGTAGACCTTTATGAGAAGTTGGTTAAATTAAACCTATGTTCTCTGGGGGTTAGAAGAAAGACAGATGATAATTTTCAAATGCCATACCATCACGTACGTGAACAACAAGAATGAAAAGAATAGAATCATTTACCCAAGTTTGCAAATGACAATGTTAGGAGGCAAAATAAGTCTCCACTGATGAAAGTTAGAAAGAAACACAGGCAGATTAACTGAGTGGATAAAACAATAGCAGGTGGAATCTTATGTGAAGAAGTGTGAGGCTGTTCACTTTGGATGTACGATAGACAACCTGAAATATCTTCTTACTGATGAGTTGTGGTGATGCAAAGGTCTACAGATGCAAAAGCATATTCTAAAAGGCTGATGAAATGTGGTTTTTTTTAAATGGAACTGGAATATAAAAGTGAGAAACTGATAATGCAATCGTATTCTAGAGAAGGACCATATTCAAGTTTGGGCACTGAATATCAGGAACAATATTTTGACCCTGGAGGAATGTACAATATAGATTCACTAAAATGAAATCGGGGTTAAATATTTAAAGTAAAAGGAACACTTGTCTGTGTTCTCTTGGGTTTAGAAGGATTTACTCAAGGTTTTTAAAATGACAAAAATTTGATGGTTAGGTACAGGAAAAAAAATATATTCTCTGGTCAGGAACTCTTTAAAAGAAATATTACTCCATTTAAGAATGCTATCAGGAAGCAATTTTGCAGAAAATGTGTTTTGAAAATCCAGAACGCTTCCTTCCAAAAGGGTGAGAACGCTAAGCTAATTGAAATTTTCAAGACTGAAATCAATGGTTTTGTTTTTGTTAAGCTTCATAGCATCTAGAGTAAAGATTTGCAAACGGAATTCAGAAACAGATCAGCCATGGCCTAACGGAATGGAGGAACAGGCTTGAGGGCATGAATGATCTTCTACTATTCCTATAAAACAAAATGCCAACTCCACACTACCATTGATTTGCATTCTCACAAGCTCTCATAGACACGAGAAAAAAGACAGAGATACCCAAGACAGAGGATTCCAAGAATGAGTTGATATGAACAGTCTTAAGGAAATAAAATGTTATATATAAAAAAAAACTGATAACATCAATCCTCTTTGGCTTTAGTAGCACAAGAAAATTTTTCCACTTAACTGAAATGAAAACAAAAAATTCTGGAAATACTCAACAGGTCTGACTACCTTTGTGGAGACAGAAACAGCATTGGCATCTCTCATCAAATATTGAAATGGTTTTGCATACCCTATTTTATTAACATATGCATATATTTGGGACAGATATAGATTGTTCCGAATGAAACAATTTGCACAATGTAACTGATTTAAATTCTGCTGGCAACCAAACAGTTTGGAAGAGACCCTAGACAATGAACCCATTCATGGCCATAGACAGGGGCAAGTCATTTTTTGATTTACTGCAATGAGGAACGTGCATCAAAACACTAATACTTCTATTACAAATCAAATTGCGTCAGAGATCAGTCCCAGCCTTTCAGAATGTGTCACATATCAATTAAAATCTCCAAAAACATACGGGCATTCATGACTTCAACTTATCGAAAAGTATGATGATACTATACTAGCTACACATTAAAAAACAGCTTGGTGGGAGTGAAAAAGGTGAAATCTTAACATAAATAGTAGCACACCCTGTTGACCAAAGAGCAGAGAACTGCACCAGGAGATGGTCTTTTCTTCTCACCTTCTAAGTTCAGAACGATGGAAATCATAAAATTGTATCATTTGAAGGGTAAAGGGGAAGGCAAGAAGGAAGAATTTAATCTTACGAACCAAATACTAGACAGCTATTCAGCAACAAGCAGCAGTGTATGACATAAACCTTCTTATGGCGCACTTACTAATTCATTGATCTAAAACAAGTGAACAATACTTCAGATTTGATAAACATCCTCAAATCGCAGCAGGAATCTTCAAAAGACCAAAACGATCACTTTATGCAACAGTGCAACCAGCAACCATTTATCATTGCACAAGGGCCCTATAAACCACATCTACTGTGCAAGTAAGCAAGCCTCAGTGTCAGGCATCGAAAAGGAATTTGTTTCCTGACAATTTAGTGCTGCTCAAATTAGCCTGGGTACATTTATTCACTGCACTCGGGAGGTCTGGGCAAATTTTACACGTTGGCAGTCACACATTGATTTTGCAATTTAAGAAGTTTGCAACAGCAACTCTACAAATCTTTGAAGGACAGCTGTGCATTTTCCTGCCAAAACATAAAACACATTGCAAATAAATTTAGCAAATTTATATGGTAAAGGATGAATGGAGGAAGATGCATTAAAAAAAAATCTACACACAGCTACTCAAGAATCATGAAAAAGCCACTTTTTTTTTGTTAAAGATAGCTCTGGAGGTGAATTTTTTACAAAACTGTTGCAAAATACAGTGATATTGTAAATGGCACCTGTTAATTACTCATTAGAGAGGAAATTATTGATTTCATCAGTGCAATAAAAAAAATTAAATGCATTCTTTTTCAACAGATTTACAATTTTGTTACACAGGGCATATAAGGATACCTTCTCTTGTCAAATACTGATTCTGTTTGAAAGTAGGGAAGCAGTATGCAGGCCGTACTGAGCTTGTGCATCTCCTAAGTGGCGACTTGTACAGAAGCAATGTCATAGCCTTAAAGGCAAGCTCACCACGCCACCTTCATAATCATAGAGCACATTTAAATAACAAATGGGCAGACAAAATAATTTGTTGAAATTAGTCTGGTAGAAGCCAAGTAGCAGGTGTGATGTTGCCTGTAATCAATGAGTAGGCTACATCAAGTCATCATTTAGCCATAAAAAATTGCTGCGTTACCTAAAGACCAGTGCAATATGTGAATACTGCACAATCAATAGAGAAAATATTGATTTAGTTATTGTAGGTTCATATGCTCCAGACCTTGTTAAAATCACATTTATTAAATGGGCTGTGCTCATTAACCATTTAATTTTGGTACATTTTACCTAGTTTTACAGGGATCAGTTGCTTTGAATACACAAGTTGCTTTCCATTTCCACTGAACCTAATATGAGTTCATTTGTCGATTCGCACAAAAACTTCTTTAGATGAAGTCTGGTAGAATTGTGGTCACTTGAAGACTGCACTCCATGTACTAATGCTAAATCTATTAGTTTTAAAGTTATACTCATTTTTACACTGGTTGAATGAGAACAGAGAGAACAGAATGAGTCAAGGGTCCTTTTTGTGTGCAATGACTCCTGGCGTAAGTTATGCATGTCTAGATTTTATGTGCATGCAGGATTAGACCTGGCAGTGATCTCAAAGCATTTGATAACCTACCAAGACATTCACACAAGGAATGGTTAGTAGGTCAAGGTACCAATCAAATAGCAATGTTTGCATGACAACTTCGCACTCAAATGACCGCTTTCTGGTGAGAATGAGGGCAAAAGAAAGAAACTTTGTTACTTTAAACATTATTGATTAATATACCAAATGAAAGATCGAATCAGAAGTCACCATTGATAGATTCCGTATGTTGTAACAGGTCCTTGCTAAAGGCTGCTATGGGATTCATATATGATGCAGTATTTAATTTCTAACTTTTAAAGCTAATCTGTGAAAAACCTGCTGCATTAACGGATGCAAAACAAATCTTTTTGTGCAAATTGATGCTGCAGACTACATGGAATTCCTGAAACAGCTTGTAAAATAATTAAAGTCAGAAGGAATACATTAAAAAAAAGGTTGTTGTGATGATTCTTCAGAAATCTGAATTTAACATACTCAATGGCATATTCTCCTACTAGTCCTAGTAACTCGGACGCTGAATTAATTATCTTATATCATGTCTCTGCCTGGGCAACAATGCAGCCTCTAACGGAATCCATTAACTTCATTAGCAAATAATGATCACGGTGGAGAGTCTCAATGGACCCAGCTAGGTCTATCAGATAGAACAGGTCATTTGTCAAACATTAGTGCACACGTGTGCTCTTTGCTCCTCAAATTAAACAGTGGAATTCCCAAATTAACATCTCAGATGGTTTCTCTATGCAATCCATTAATTAAATCATATTAGTTTACACACACTCAGAGGACGGAAATATTTGAATGACTGCTTCTATTGTGTTAAAACTGAAAAGGGTACTGCTTTAACAACAGATTATAATAAAAAAAAGTACACTAGTCAGACATCAGAACTATTTTACCATCTAAATATGTTTCCTGTTAAAACTGGCATAGCAGGGGGAGAGGGGGTTTGAGGGAACAGTTTTGCATAATGAATCAATAAAACTCTGTTTCATCTTTGGAGACGTTTGATTTTGGATTAGACTGATGCACTGAAGAACGTTTAAAACTCTGAAGAGTCCTGATGAAATGTAACAGAACAGGTTTCTACCCAGCTCTAATCAAATATTAAATCACGTACAGTCCAACACAATTAGGACACAGGAAACGAAAACAGCATGCCAGTGCAGCACAAGATAAAATTTTGAGGATGAAACCAATGTTTATTTTTGGAGGAAGACAGCATTCTTAACCTGGGTGTTCAAAAGGTTGATCTTGATTACTTTGATCAGCAGGTCCAGCATCTCATGCTGGAATATCGTTCCACTGGCAAGTGAAATCTCAACCATTAACTCATCCTTCTCATCTGACCTCAAAAAATGAGTACTGATATATTATTTGGTTGTAGCAAGGGTCAGGAATAGGACACAAATACTTACAACTTATTCATTGGTTAGCAATGCGGAACAGAGACTGCAATTAATTTTTTGTTTCCCTAGTTCAAATCTATGATTGGGCAGTACCAATAAAGTGCTGTGTGTTTTTTTTAAACTAAGGTAGATTTTTAAGATGTTAGCTGAAATAATGCCATATTCCACATGGGAGAACATATTAATTACAGCAATTAACTGATTTTCTTCATCAAGAATTTACTTAATAAGTTGAATCAAACATCAAATAAATCCAGCACCATCAATGTACTCATTTATCATGAGCTGTCATTGTAATTTCTTTCTCCTTCCTCAATTTAATCCTTGCCTTAGGTTTAGTACCTACACCAGAAGCCAAATCATCCAGCACAAAAAAAAAAATCAGAAACGCTTGAAATTCCAAAATCCTGTAGTATAAAATAAATTAATACTGCTCAAATCGCATCAAATCAGATTATATTTACTGATTTTAGTTAATTAACTAAATTAAGTTGCAGTTATATTTTACTTTGGAAAACAGGTATTAATTACAAGTTTGAAGTGCTGATAACTACTATCTTTAGATTCTTTCTACAGCAGTCTGGCATCTTAATACCATCTTTTCATGATTCAGTATATACAAAGTGCAGCTTTACGAAAATGTAAAATTGGAGAAAGAAGTACTTTTTTAAAATCCTTATCAGGGAAAAAAAAGTCAGGGATTTTATGTCTGCCTTCAGAATGGCAAAAAAAACTTGTATTTAAATTGTTTTGTTCACACTCTCAGGACATCTAGAAAGCTTCACAGCGGATGAATTTCTCTAAAAGTGTCATCACTGTTGCTATGTAGGCAAACATGGCATCTTCAGAAAGGTATGAATTAACTATAGCCCACATAGCCCTGAAAGGAAGGAACAGTATACTTCAGGTAAATTTTAGTAGCTTCAAGCAAATACAAAATACCACTCTCTCCAATAAAACTTTCCTCTAATTCAATGTTTTTTTAAAATTGTAATTTCATATTTATGGTCATAGAAACAATAAGAATCAACTGATCACTCACAGTAAATAGTCAAATCTAGTATGCAATAATACTATTCAAAGAAGTGACTTTGGTTGCAAGAAGTATGAAATGTTCAATTTTCCTGTACAGGGAAAGAAATCACAGGCTCTGGTGCTGCTTCTAATTTACAGCTGACTTATTGTCCAGATCCAGAGAATTTGACTACAGGTTAGAACCAGCCAAAATTTAGGAAGGAGATATGCAGGGTTATTGTTGGGTTTGAAGTGACTAAAATTACAATACTCACTATCAGCAGACATTAGTTCTTATTGGTTTAGGCAGTAAAGGGCACCTTTTAGAGCAGTACATTTAGAAAAATGTCTAACTGGGGAAATTTCTAGCCAGAAATGACATATCTGCTTCTCCACAATCCATTAATGAGCTGAGATTTCTGGTCAAATCGTGTCAAACAAACTATTACAGAACTGTCAACCAGATCATAAGACTTTTGAGTCTATCAATTTCTGTCAATTACTCTCAATCATTGACAAAGTCATAAAAGGCACAAACTAGGGGTCTTCTGACACCAAGCATTCCTGCCTTTGGACATGGAGACCTGGGTTCAAGCCCCACCTGTTCAGAGGTGTGTAATAACAACAGCTCTGAACAGACTGGTTTAGAAAATATCTAGAAGGCACCAACCATGCAATTAGCAATTCTAAGTCAGGAATAATCCACGTGCTAATGCTCAGTTGGAGTCTCCCAAGGTCACTTGGCTCTAGGCCTTATTACAGCCTAATCTTAGCATGGGCAAAACAACCAAACCAAAGTTTTTTTTTTGTTTTTAAGTTCAATCATGGAGTGTCAGCATCGCTATCAAAGCTAGCGTTTGTTGCCCATCTCCATACTCAAGAAGCTGGTGGTGAGCCCCAGCTGCATCTTCAGGGTATTCTATTGTTCCTTAACTTGCTTTCCTTGAGCCCAGGAGCTGTTGACTGAACTGTGATGGACTCTGTCTTAATTTTACTTTTTTTAAATTATTATATAGAGTTCTGTCATTAACATAGGGCCCACGGTGGGGCAACTTATAGAATTTCTCACTGCATTTTTCACGTAATAGTATACATGACGATAACTTTCTATTCTATTCTCATCCCACCACAATAAACATTCGTTACCTCCTACAGATTGACAGTGGCAGCACTGTGTAACTTCTATAAGATGCACTAAAACAACTTGGCAAGGTTTCTTCAGAAGTCCATTCTAAACCCATGGTGACTACCAGCTGAAAGAGCAAGGGCAGCACCTGAAAGTTCCCCTTCAAGTCACACAACATCCTGACTTGGAACTACAATGTCACTCCTTTTCTGTTGCTGGGCCAAAATCCTGAAACTCCCTTAACAGTGACTACCTGTACCACAGAGACTGCAGCAGTTCAGAACGCAGCTCATTACTGCCGTCAGAGACAACAAGGTATAGAGCTGGATGAACACAACAGGCAAAGCAGCATCAGAGGACCAGGAAAGCTGACGTTTCGGGTCTAGACCCTTCTTCAGAAAGTCCCCCTCCACCCAAACATCAATGAAAAAGGAGACAGTAGTACCCAGCCCTGCCGGGTCTTCACCATCCCCCCAGACCGCCCCCTCACTGAGGGCGAATGGTCAGTCCTCAGTAAAGGACTCACCTTTGTCCCCCTCCACCCAAACATCAATGAAAAAGATGCTGCTTGGCCTGCTGTGTTCATCCAGCAACACACCTTGTTGTCTCAATACTGCCGTCTACAGGGCTGGGGAATGAATATTGGCTTTGCTATTGGCACTTACATCCCTTGAATGCATATTTAAAAATAAACCATTGTGGGTTGGTGAGAGCAGAACAAACACATTTAATAATGTTTGAAATTGGACATTATTTAAAATTTAAATGGAGTGAAATAGAATCATTGTATGACAGTCATTTCATATCTTCAATGGTATCTTGCCTTCGTTGCGTACTTTCTAAACTTTAAAATTAGTCTTGAAAATGTCATTAAAATATGGTAAGTAACAGATCATTCTATGAAACAATTTGCTGGTTAAATCACATTAAATATGTATAATATGCCATTGTAAATTTTCATACTTGCCTGAAGGCAGAAATGCCATCTCATCTTGATATTTGAAATGTATTATTTTCATTATAAATCACAACATTTCATATATTGACACTGGTTGAGACTAAAAGATGGTCATCTCCCTGCCTTTTAGACAATGTTCCAGGAAAGGCCTGGAGGCAGGGAGCGAGAAAGTAAGAGACTTGAAGGATGACATGGAACACAATAATTCCAGAAGAGACTACGTTAGACACGATGACACACAAGATGCATAGTGGATGTGAAATATAAAGTAGGGAAATAATGCACATATATAATACATATCATAGATATATATATAGAATAGAGAGTCAAAGAAAAATGCACTTTGGCCCATCACATCCATACCTAAATATTCCAATCCCTTTTTCAGCACTTCGCCTATAATGTTATATACCTTAGCATTGCAAGTACACATTTAAATACTTAAATATTAGTGCTAGAAGTTCAGCAACCAAAAATATTTACAATTTCGATAATTTTTTTTGGGTGGGATAACAAAACAGACTCCTCTAAAAGGTATCACAAAGAAATTGATGTTAAATAAAACATAAAATCGACATGACATACAATAAAATGAAATGCCAAGTAGTGAATATCACATTGCAATCTCAAATGAAACAAATCCCAGTGAAGTTTGAATAAAACTGAAAAACAAATTTCAAATAATGTCTTACAATTGGTGCTCAATAAAAAATAAACTTTCAAGACGACTTAAAATTGACTAAAAAATCCAGTACGCGACTCCAATTTCTTCACATGCAAGCTCAGTAACCCAGGCCTGCTTTCTCTTCCATCATGCAAAAAACTTACATTCTTTGTAAGTTCAATTAAAAAAAAAGCAGTGAAAATATTGCAGTTAACAATAAAAAGACATGACATATAAATATTTCCACAGGAACGCAATAGTAATTTGTTGCTTCAATAATTTATGCCATTTATAAGTTAGAAGTAACAAAAGGAAATGGAATCAAAAGAATAGATATTGAATGACCCCTCCCTACATTTAGTAACGGCAGCAAATCCTAACAGGTGTTATTAAGCACTCAACTGTCTCAGAGCCCATGTCAGTGTGTATGAATTGGAAGATAGTTTCAATTATCACAGCTATGCGGAACTGTCTTCTTTTGTTTCAAAGAAGCTTGAAATTTGGCAACAGTCAGATTGGCAGCATTGTAGGTTCGATTTATCTTGCTGGGGTAGATAAGCCAGTCTCATGGAGGGCTGGGAGATGAATATTAAAACCCCTGCATTCGTAGCAGCTGCAAGCGTGTCGCTCCATTTTATTCCCCCTGATTAATGGCCTCCTATTCCTGATTTACAACTCCCCGCTGGACAAGTCTTAGCCACACTGGAAATATTAGAGAATTATTAAATAAACATTCATACGTCATGTCTGTTTCATACACTCCTCATAATGCAACTGACTCCAATAGGAATTCAAGCGCCAGCAACTGTTTGCTTTAACTCTGACACGCAGCATCTTGAATGATTCATGCCTCGACTTGCTAAAACACTTAGTGTCATACATCATGCCAGCAGTAGTCTCCCAGTTTGCAGAGTGTCTGTGTTGGCCCAGGATGAATCAATCTCGACTGAAGGCCTCTTGCTGCCACATTAGGCATACATCATCACCCTTTTTTTCTCCCCCCAAGTCAGAGACCACTAGTCTCAGGGCCAGGGCCTCCAAAATATGACCCTTAATATTAATTTAGGCCATCCAAACCAGCCCAATGCTATCAGTCAGTCTAAACTTCTGTAGGCTGTGACAAAGTATTTAACAGAACTGCTCATGTATAAATTCACAGAATAGAATAATTGTGGGGTGGATTGTAGGGGGGGCAATGGTGAGAAGGGAGATGAAAAGATGTAGAGGAAGAGCTGCCACTGTTGATAAAATCAGACTATATTTTCCAAGATTTCCCTGAAAGCATTACTAGAAGTAAAGAATGCTCTTGTTTTAGTTGACTCATATCAAACCCTGACAGATCCTGTTCATATTAATGATACAGTTGATTCTACTTGATGTTTCTGATTAATGTTTCTGCTCTGTGAGTAGAAATGGCAAGAATCTATTGTGTTTACTCTGGTTAACTTAAAAAAAACTTGCACATGTAAATTCTTGTTACAAGTGATGTGTTCCACAGATTGCCCTTTCTACCAACATATAGATTATACTGCACTATTGCTTTAATTATTATCTGATTTTGCATCAAAGCACAGCAAGTCCAAAGCTGAAAAGATTATGCACTTAATTTATATATTTTCCTGAAAATAAATAAAATTCCACCAGCAAAATGTGCCACGGGCCACTCATACATTATGAATCTCACAATGGAAATCCCCTTTACGTACAAATTACTGTTAAATGAATATAATTATACAGACAAATGATTTATGGATAGGGGTAAGAAACAGACATGCTCGTGAGAGAATGGATTAGTGTGCATATTCACTATACTACAGAATTTATGTAATAGACAGACTCATAATTAACTTATTAAAAAAAAGAAACAATTTCAGCTGGAAAATTCAAAGGGAGAGATTGAGCAAAGACACTTTTCTTCCACCTAGAGTCAGTGGAAAACAATCTTAAGATCGATTAACCTCTGCATCCTCAGCTCACTTCCTGAGGCTTGGGGAATGCCCATCTCTTTTCCACAGAGATTTGTATACAATCTGTGGGAATTAGAAGTATGTATATTACTAAAAAAGAAAGAATATTTTACGCATATGTACTATATATATGGGTGATTTCCAAAACTTTTCTTTATTATAGTTTTCAAGTGTACGATATTCTAGTCCCAAATCTATTTATAGTTTGAATTAGTCTCTTTCACATTGCAAGATCAAAAATAGAGGCAAAAACAATATTAGAACAACTGTTCTATAAGCCAGGGTCAGGATGTTTAGCTTACCAAGCTATTCACAGCGAGCTTGCCAAATACCTTTCAGAATACATTACATTTCATTTTCTTTAATTTTTTTTTTAAGAAAACACTCATTTCCTCTCTGGGACAACTGGATAGTCAGTTACTTAAAGAAAGAAAAAGGAAAACAGGGAAGATAGCAAGCCATGAACTAAAGTTGTTTAAAAAGCAGTCTTGCAAAAAACATGATCTATTTCCAATGAATATGCAAGTATCTTTTAAGATTTCCAGTTATAATAGCTTTGTAAACACCTAGTCCATCTCCAATAACTTGATAGAAATTGTGTCCATTCATGACTTCTTAGGTCTAAGTATCCCTACAACTTCTGTCAGCCACCTGACTGGAGCTACAATTTAAACTCTCTTTTATCCCTCATGCCCTCCTAGCATGATCATTTGACTGCAGGCCCATTTCCAACTCTTACCAACTGACACTTCCCATATATATAAATGAACAGTCTTTAAACCACCACAAGCCAACAATGTACAATAGGGCATGAAATAAAATTAAGATTCACCCTCCCTATCCAGCCATCTGACTGTAACCACAGCAAGCCAGCAGCATCAGAGGAGCAAGAAGGCTAACGTTTCGGGCCTAGACCCTTCTTCAGAAACCACATTTTGACTGTAACCACACTTTGTTTCTCTCAGAGTGGATGTAAATGGACAAAGCATGAATTAAAACTGCGAAGTTGGACAATACATAAACCAATTACAACAATCAATATTAATGTGGTTCTACATCAAAATATCAATTTAACTTTTAAAAAATAACCACAGTGAAATTAAACAGTCCATAAATATTTGCATTAAAAACACATTTAACTGATGGAATATTTTGAAAACACTTTAAAATTGTAACACCCAATTATTATCCCCATCAGTAATACTAGTGAAAGGTAAAATAACGAGGTACTTTAAAAAGATAAAGAAAATCCATTCTATTTTAGAAATGACTGATTACAATAATAAAACATGACTGCATTTATTTACATTGCAAGCCCTGATAATTGATCCACTGATTCTGGCTATTTAGCTACATATCTGTTCTCACAAAGAATTTGTAGTACCATCACATAAAGTGCATTAGGAAGCACTGTCAATCATAACATGAATGTTTTGTCTCTAAAATTCTACCTGTATACAAGATGCCATTTTATCCATTTAATATCAAAGAAAAATATATCACCAGATTTTCATTATCTCTGTTACAATCTCTACTGTAAAGCTATCAAGGTTTACAAGCTGTGCAGTCGTAAAATGTGCTAACTTTTATACAGCTCTGTAACAAACTTTACAAAGACAACACATTTTACAGAAGTGTACATAATGGCGTCAGAAACATCTATTGCATTTTACAGGTCAGAGGATATGTATATTTTCGGTCTTACAAATTCTGTGAAAGCGAGATGATTCAATATGTTACAATAATATGTGCAAACATACCTGCGACTCAGAAAACTTTAGATTCTACTATAAACTTTTCTCGACTTTAAATTGCTGCATCTATGTTTATAATGGAAATTGTTTTGCAAACAGGTTACACCATACTGCCATCTGATAAGGTCTCCTAAACTATATTACTTATCTTTCTTCATTGCCTCCACACTGAGCAATTCTTGACTTTGGCAATTTCAACTCCAAGTCCTGTACAGTATTTTTTATCCTTAATCAATTTGAAATTTCCCTCCCATTTTCTCCTTCCCACCCTCTATAATTCATCTCTTCCACAAAAACATTTGCCTAATCCTTCACTCAATTTTCAACTACTCCCTTTTGCCTCATCCTTGGGATTGCTGCAAACAGCAAAGAGGCATCAACTCTCTTCATTTCAAAACTACAGACAATAACTTTCCTCCAAAAGTCCACTCTATGTATAGATGTTTACAGAACTGGAGGTCATTCAACCCATGATGTTCAAATCCATCGTTCCTTTTCAAACATTACCCTATCTCTAACCTACCTTTCCACTCTGAAGACTGTGCACTTAATGCTATGCCTTCTAAAAAAAAATCCTCTTTCATATCTAGCAGTTAGGTAGGCCATAATCAGTTGCACCAATGGAAATCAGGCAATGTTGTTATTACATTACCAGCAAATTTTCTATCTTCCGATGCTGTGCTTTTCATTCTTTCACAATGTGAGCACCTTTGTATTGGAAGCAACGCACTAAAGAAAATACATAATTTCCTCAAAATGTTTGCAAAATCTGTAATTGTTTGTAGTCATGTTTCTAAAAAAGACTTTCAAAAAGGTTTGCATCAACTGTAAAGGGACTAACTATTAATTACTTGAATCGTAAGCAATACTGATCCAGATGGTGTGACAACTCTTGACCTGGCAGCAGTACCAACATGAAGAAAGTTAACATAAGTAGCTGCTTGGTCAGATGGTACAAAGAGATGCAGATAAAGAAAGGTGAAACAGAGAAGGCGCCCTCTAATTTGGCATGGCACAGTGGCTCAGTGGTTAGCACTGCTGCCTCACCACACCAGGGACCCGGGTTCGATTCCACTCTCGGGCGACTGTCTGTGTAGAGTTTGCACATTCTCCCCGTGTCTGCGTGGGTTTCCTCCGGGTACTCCGGTTTCCTCCCGCAGTCCAAAGATGTGCAGGCTAGGTGGAATGACTATGCTAAATTGCCCGTAATGCTCAGGGATGTGTAGATCAGGTGGGTTATACAGGGATGGGTCTGGGTGGGATGCTCTGAGGGTTGGTGTGGACTTGTGGGTCGAAGGGCCTGTTTCAACACTGTAGGTATTCTATGATCTGATCTTCTATGATCTAATTCTTCCATGTATGTGTGCAATTAACCAGAGCACAAAACCAAAGACAAGATTACTGCAGTGCTTGTGAACTGGATAAACTTTACCGCTGCTGCTTTAGTTTTGCTGAAGTCAATCAGACATTTTTTCCTGAAAAGGCCTAAGTTTTCTGAAAATTAAGCCGCATATCCACCAAAATAACTTAAGGAGATATACCACACAGTAGAATAAATAAGGAATATACTGTAAAATTATACATGAAAATTATAGAGAAAGTAATCGAATAGCTGGGGCCACGCATATCAAAAATCATCTAACAATACAAAAATATGTTCTTGCAATTTTTTTCCCTAAAAGATTATCTGCTGCTCCTGGAAAATGCTAGGTTAAACAGAATAATATACAGCATATAATTTACTTATATATCTTTTAAGTCCTTCAACAGTCAGAAAATCTAGATAGATCTTACTCACTACCTACTTTGTTTTTAATCTTAAGCATGAGACCTGCACAACTCTAAAGGCTTAAAACATTCTCCGGCAGAAATTTGGGATACATAAAAAATATGGCCCTATAGGATTTCTGTAAAAAACAATTGCAGCAAAATGTTACGACCCCTCTCAAACATTATTCTACTTACTTGCTACTGAACACATACTTAATAGATTATAAAAAATTACAATACAATTTCTGCACTCTATCTTGAAAATGCATTGATACTAAACAACTTGGAAGCTGTTGCTGCAGATAATGGAAATGCAATCCTTCTATTTTGAGAGTCAATCAGGACAGAAACTGTCTTGATTCATCCCATTAACGCATCAGCACTTACTTTTCAATCTCGCTGTTTTTACAAGTCTTCTGTGTCTGTACCTCTGGTTTACCACTTTCCCCATTACTTGTTGAGGGCATTTCTATAAAGAAATCAAATATAAAAATAGATCCAAGGTATTCACTTACTTCAAAGTAAATCTATATTTTTCAAAATCGCACATCCGTGTACTTGAGGTAGTGTATTTATTCTATCAATAGTTTTATGCATTGTACTCCCAATAAGAATAGAGTTAAAAATAGCCAAAAATAATTTTCATTTAAACCTTTAAAACCAATAACATCAGCACATATCCCTGACTGAATTTCTATTTAAGTCAGAGGAATGAAAAGACAACTGTTTTTGCCCAATGTACTTCTTCCTCAACAATATTAAGGTATTGAAAAAAGTTGACATGTACAACACCAAGCAAAACTAGCTCACTTAGGTGCATACATTATAAATGGATAAAATATTAACATACTAGACTGCAATAATTTACTGTAATTTTAACTTAATTCAGATAATAGTACTCTCACCAAAGTCAGAAAACTTTCTGGTTCAATCCCTATTTCAACATTTAAGAACCCAGACTGACATTTTAATACAGAGTGAAGAGACAGCTACATGATAAATATACTCAACCAAAACCGTTGGAAGTGGATTATCTATGGATTATTTCATTTACATTGCATCTTCAAAACTTCTGCATTTCCCAAGAAATAACAGTGACTGATCAGTATACAATATTTCTTTTGCTGTGAAGCGTTGTTACAATTCCCAGTTCTGCTTGCCCTCTTGGATTCAAAGGCATCACTCACTCCTTTAAATGCATGCCTGCCCTTAACACTACACTACGACAGCATAATCCTAAGGGCACCACAAGTATACTGTTGCTAGTCCACACTAGATATTCATGCTTTATGTGTATACCCTCAGGTGCCTCTCCAATCTTTGATGGACTAACCATGAACAAAAACAGTAAAATTAAGGAAAGACAACAGATCAGTAACTCAAAAGTCTTTGGGAAACTGCATCGAATTCCTTCAAAATAGCATTTTAACTTTCTCAGTCATCATGCAAGTGCCATGGCAAGGGGCATAGGCCAATATGGTATTCCAAACTTGCCGATTATAGCAACAGTGGACAACCTTGTGTTGGAATACTGGGTAAGCCAGTCTTTCATGTTTTCTAGCTGTTTCCTGTGCTATTGCTATCGCCCTCTTCTTCTGTTAATCCTGCAACTGGGGATTAGGCGCTCCAGTCCTTCTGCACGATAACATACCCAAAGAAATTTTCTTTGAATTTTCCTTCTTTTGATATTGTTTAAGAATTCTCTTGTTTCGCAGGTCTCATTCAATACATCTTTCTTAGTTCCTTACTTCACCCAACCTTAATGAGCCATATTTAGGATCCTTCTTTAACAGTTTATTTTGAAGCTGTTAATTTCCTTTTTTCCTTCTTTCCCATAGCTACAAGCTTACTGACCAGACATAACTGTCCAAGTACTTTTGTTTAAACTGGTATTAATACATCTTGCCTTGAAACACAACTTTTAAATTTAACTCAATACAGTGTGGAGCTGGAGGAACACAAAAGGTCAGGCAGCATCAGAGGAGCAGGAAAGTCAACATGGAGTCCTGATGAAGGGTGTCAACCCGAAACATCGACTTTCCTGCTCCTCTGATGCTGCCTGACCTGCTGTGTTCTTCCAGTCCCATACTGTATTGACTCTTGACTCCAGCATCTGCAGTTCTTGCTATCTCTTTTAAATTTAACTTGTTTTCAAAATCCTCTTTCTGGAAATGGAGCCATAAAATTTCCAAAATCCAGTGAACATGTTAGGATCTTCTAAAGACAGAAAAATGTGCTACTGAGCAAAAGTTTTTCTTCCTCACTGCTACATTATTTCCCTCCTAATACACAACCCACAGTAAAAGAGAATCACTCCCTTCAACCATCACTTCAACCCAAAACTATCCCATAACAATTTGTAGAGTAACATAAGGATGTCACAACAAATCATAATGCTTAAATCTCCTATTCTGATAACTCATAGTTTAACAAGGATATATATTTCACTGTAAAAAAATCCAACTGAAATTGAACTACCTACCATCACTTGCCCATTTGGAAAACTCTGGTGTTATTCTGTTGCTCGGGGTTCCACCACTGCAAAAGTAATAACACATCCTGGTTAGTGTCACACCTATTAACAGCACTGTCTGATACTTACAAATGCAGAATACAGTTGCAATCAAGAACCTAAGAAATCAAAATTCATACATGAAATAATTATTTTGTACTACACAAAGACTGTGAATGGTTCAAAGCAGTGCAACTGGCCAGTTTAGAGATTTTTCAAAGTTAAGGAGAGATTGAAGGAACTAATACACTTCTCACAAAATAAAAATACAACTCAAATGGTAGTTTTTACATTCATGAAGAGTGTAAATGTTGCTAAAAAGGAGACAAGAACTCAAAACTTTTCATCTTGCACTTATGCTACAAACAGACTTGAAAAAAGGAATTTGATTTATTATTGTCACTTGTGCCGAGGTACAGTGAAAGGTATTGTATTGCATGCTAATCAGACAAATGACATCTTACATAACTACATCAGAGTAATAAAACAGAAAGCAGAATATAGTGTCACAGCTACAGAGAAGGTGCAGAGAATAATCAACTCTAATATATGAGATGCCCATTCATAAATCTGATAACAGCAGGGAAGAAGCTTTTTTTAAATCTGTTGCTGTGTTTTCAAACTTTTGTATCTTCTGCCTGATGGAAAAGAGTGCAACACAGCATAAACAGGGTTGGAGGGGTCTTTGATTATGTTAGCTGCTTTCCCAAGGCAACAGGGAGTATAGATGTAGTCAATGGAAGAAAGGCTGGTTTTTGTGATAGACTGGGCTGCATTCACAACTTTCTGAAATTTCTTGCATTCTTGGGGACAGCAGTTGCCAAACCAAGCTGCGATATATTCGAACAGGATGGTTTCTATGGTACCTCGATGAAAATTGGTAAGAGACATTGTGGACATGCCGAGTGTCCTCAGCCTTCTGAGGAAGTAGAAGCATTGGTGTGCTTTCTTGACTGTCATGTCAACATGGATGGAATGGGATAGATTGTTGGTGATATTTACTCGAGGAGCTTGAAGCCTCAACCATCTCCACCTCAGTACCATTGATACAGATAGGGACCTGTCCTCCACTCTGCTTCCGGAAGTCAATGACCAGCTTCTTCATTTTGCCGACATTGAGGGAAAGATTATTATCTCTATGCCATGCCATTAAGCTCTCTATCTCCTTTCTGTACTCTGTCTTGTCATTGTTCTGACAAGGATACTGACCAGTTGGGCTATCAGTAGCACAGAAATGCAGCAAGAACAGTTAACCGCCAATCATAATTCTCAGACCAGGCACAGAATTTGACTGGTCAGCATGTTGCCATCAGAATGCAGCAGAAACTGGCAGTCCCCCTGAGGTCTACTTATTTTCCCATGAGAAAGGTGCAATGTATATATGAATCCCTTTTGCCTGGATCCTATGTATATGTCACATGCAGATGCATCACATTGTGAGCTTGACTGACAATCTTGAATTGGTTTCCAGTGCAATATGCTAACTGCGCTCAACCAGCCTGTGGTTGCAAGTCTCAGAATAGAACATACTCCAATACATGTGGCCCTGCTATTCAAAATTATTTATTAACTAATCCAGTCTGTGCCAAAATTTACACCAGAAACCAATTTAAGAACACCAGACAGGATTCCAGTGCAATGCATTTGCACATGCTAGAAGCTACACATGTGAATATACAAGACTCTGTTTTATGTAAGCAAAAGGAATTCATTCATACATTGCTCTTTTTTAATGGGAAAATAGGAAGTGGTCATAGAGCTTGCCAACCTCTGCTGTATTCTAATAGCAACACCCTGACCAATCAGAGTCTACCTGTCTAACTAACATTTACATTTAACTGTTCTTGCTGTATTTTTGAGCCAATGATGACCCAAGTAATCCGCACCTTCTCATGCTGTATAAATTGTGTCCCTTTCTTCAATTCTGTTTCTTGCATCATAGTCCTGATGAGTTCAAGATGAAATGCTTTGACTTCTTGTTTCCTTTTAGGCATGTTTATGTTCCAGATTACTAAGCAATTACTTGTGAAGGACTTCATTGTTATAACTGCAAAAAATAGAATGATTACTATAAACTAGGGAATCAGACTGCTTAAACTGCTTATCTTCAGTTAGTCAACTCAAAAATGTAAACAGACAGATTACCACAGTTAAAAAGGATTGGCATGAAAGCTTCAAAGGGATGAAAATACGGATGACTCACTATACAAGCGACCAATAAAAAATACATCCTGGAGGTTGCTCTACAAACATCAAATGTAACAATCAAAATACGTTTTCTATATCATGGAACTAAGTAAACCATTAGAATGACTGGCAATTTGGTGAGTAAGTTAATAGTTCAATAATAAAAAAAGAAAATACTTGAAATGAGTCAAGAATCATAGAGGAAAAGGTTATAAATGAAGGATATCCTCTGCAGAGTAAAATATTTCCCTTCTTGTATAGGTAACACCTTTGTGTTTTTTTTAATCTCAAATCTCAGATCAGAAACTCAGAGATGTGATACTTCCAGTCACATGCTAATCCTTCCTGCAATTTCAGACTAAGAATAACAGTACAGCAGTGGCTTTTTGTGGATTTCAAGCACCTGAACAAAGAACTGGACTAAAACTACACCAAACTAATTTCACACAAACCCAGACACAAGAAGTGTTGCTCATCCCCTCTGTTGTCCATCAAGCATAATGTCACAGAGGTAAAAGGTCAAGTATTTTGACTGTGCTTTCCAACAGGAAGAATTCAGAATACTTTTTAATTTAATTGGTATTTTTGAACCAAAAATCACAAAGAAACAAGACAAACACTTACTTTAGCACAGCACCCCGGAGTGCTTCCCTCTCTTTGGCCTCGCCTGGTTCTTCTCCGGTGCAAGGTATAATGTCTGCCTCTGTGTATCTGTTAGCCAAATTAAGGGCATAACAAGGCAACAAAAGAAAATCAGCTGAAGTTTGTTATACTTCATCTTGGTAGCCTTCTAGTGGTGCAGTGGAAGTGTCCTTGCTCCTGGACCAAGAGATCTGGGTTCAAGTCCCACCTGCTCCAAAGATGTGTAATAACATCTCTGAACAGGTTGATTAGAAAAATAGCTTAAATAATAATAAAAAAGGAAAACTCTTGGGAGGGCTCTCGTGGTGTAGTGGTAATGTCTCTTCTTTTCAGACCGGATGCTTGGTTCAAGAACTACCTGCTACTGAGGTGTGTAATAACATTACTGAACAGGCTGATTAGAAAATATATTAATAAGAAAACATTCTGGTATCCCAAAAATACCCTTGAGAAGCTGATATTTATTTGGTTCTCTTCCTGGGAAATTTATTTTGCACCAATGCCTTCTGAATTATGATCGTAACATAAATAGCGCAGTCACGGCTACAATAGCAAAGATAAGATTGATGGTGACTTGGAAGAGCACCAATTCAGTTCAATATCAAATTATTTTCAAATCTGTCATTTTAATTTGAGCTACAACAGATAATTTACTTGAATATGCTGGCGTTTCCATTACCCACCAACATTTCAACCCGAGTAGGTCGTCATACCCTGTAGTGCTGGTACATAGATATCACACAGATGGGAGCATTTGTGGGCCCCTACCCAAGTATTAGAAAGTATGGTAATATGTAGGTGAAGATGATTAATCAGCTAAAATATTAGATATTACTTATTTAAGGATGAGGTATTTTCTTAAAATAGATTGTTCAGGAAAAATAAAATGAGTAAAAGCAGGCTATCTAAAGTCACTGCTGACAGACTAAAAGAATCAAATCATGCACTTATTCATCAAAAAATAAAAGGATGCTGTGGTTTCCCATATTCCAGGGTGTCATCTCCATCCACGTCAAGATCTGCATCACTGTCATGGTTCTCTTTACTGCTGCAGGTGACAAAGCCAGATCCTATGTTGAAAAGAAGATTTAAAGAAACTGTTCATTAAAAACCCTTTAACTCATATCATCATGCACAATTCATTCTCCCTCACAACTTAAGAGAAATAAGAATATTATTTATCTTCAACCCAGATAATTTGCTTGACTTTTTTTAAACAGGTAACTAGGAACAGTGCCCAATTAAATTTGAAATGGGGAAGCGATGTAAGAACTGCTGTGCGGGAAGGTAAGATGAAAATGAAAAGAACAATAAAAGATGCTTGATACTGATCTATTCATTGTACAGTGTTGCTCTATTCACTGGATTGACACCAACACGTTCACTTCATGGTGTCACTGTCTTCATATTATTAATTTGGAGAGAGTTCAGGAAAAATTTACAAGAATGTTGCCAGAACTGGATTGTTTGAGTTATAAGGAGAGGCTGAATAGGCTAGGACTTTTTCCCATTGGAGTGTAGGAGGTGGAAGGGTGACCTTATAGAAGTTCATAAAATCATGAGGGGCCTAGATAAAGTGACTAGCAAAGATCTTTTCCCTCGAGTAATGGAGATCAAAACTAGAGGGCATTATTTTTAAAGTGAGAAGAGAAAGACTGAAAAGGGACCCGAGGGGCAACCTTTTCCCACAAAGAGAGTGATTCGTATGTGGAACGAACTGCCAGAGAAAAAATGGTAGATGCAGGTACAGTTACAACATTTAAAAGACATTTGGATAAGTATATGAATAGGAAAGGTTTAAAAGGATACGGGCCAAATGCAGGCAAGTGGGACTAGTTTACTTTGGGAAACTTGGTCAGCACGGACAAGTTGAACCGAGGTCTGTTTCCATGGTGTATGACTCTGTGCTGCCATGTTGTTGTATCAAGTATTCAACATTGGAATTTGTCATTTTGTTTTCACTGCCTATTGTTGCCAGACTACATCTGCTTCAGAATTGATCTGGATCTGAGTCCAGTCCTTCTCACTGATGTGCAGTTAATACTGAATTTCTGGATTATTCTCATCCATGAAAAGAAATCGAATTTGAAACTTTAATTTGCTTGGAAATTTTTGAAAAGTCTTAAGAATATGGTATGGATACGCATAGGCTTAGTATTTGTACATAAGCACATCCTGAATTTCAAATTATAGAGAACCAATCTCGGTCAGAAAGAGGTACCATGTTAAACTCTCTGAAATAACAAAAACAAATCTTTTTGTTTAGATGCCCAATTGAATAAAATTCTTGCAGATTTAACTTCTGACATTGTAAATGCACTCTATTTAAAGCTGTCTTTTTAACCTTCAACCACCACAAATAGCAAACAACTAAGACGTGGGTCATTTAGTGGAAAAAAACAAAGTAATGCAGCAGTTCCTTGTTTCTTCGACATTCTTTCACAGAATGTGACAAGTAATTCAGGCGCCGATCTTGACTGACACTTCTATAAGTTCCTGACACTACCAGAGACAAACTTCCCCATCAATCATGCTCTACCTATCAGGACTGCTTAACCAGCTTCTGAACTGCTGAAAGAGGAAGCAAAAGGCCTGTGATGCAGTAACCCAATCCAGTTCTGTCAAATATATCCCAAATCCCAGAAGGCCAAGGCTGCTGCCCAACTAATTAACATTAAGTGTTGAAAGAGAGGCGAAGGTGGAATTTCTAAGTGCTGAGTTGTTAATAAGCCTTAAATTTTATAAATGTGAGTTACCCCAAAAGACAACACAACTAATAATGTAAGGCCCTGACTGCGAACCCAAAAGAAAATCACTGTTAATTTAATCAATTGATCAGTTCATTGATTTGAAGTCAAGACGGCTAGTTAACCATGCAGAGCAAAAACCCACGATTGCATGACCGCAGAAAGCTGTCATTGATTTTTCCACCTGCCACTCAGTGCACATCCTGAATAGAATTGCAACTTTGTGCAAAGGGGAGTTAGGGGTTTCAAAGTTAAATTAGTTACAGATGCAATCAGGGTGTCTTCTGTAAACTCTATTGATTGAACAGCTGACAGTCCAACACGAACAACTCAGCTAGTCAATTGCCTCAGATGTCACCTGCCACTTTGCTGAATAGTTGACAATGCAATTATCTGGCGTGGAGGTAAGAAGTTGCGTGTGTCAAATACAGTTAGCCCCCATCATTTGCTGCTCAAATGGCCTATAAAGTGTACGTATTTATATGGATGCAAGCTGTGCGTTTAGCAAGATCTACAAGATGTCATTTGCTTTCAAACTCAAAACACATGGATGCCTTAAAAAGATAACATCAGAAGGAAGTTTGGGCAAGATTATTCTGGCTGAGCATAGATATAAAATTTAAAACAAAAATAATCAATCATATTTAGGTGAGGTAATAATAAGTATTTATAAAGACCATATTTCAATGCTTAACTTGTTGAAATTATTTTATGGCAATGGTCTCCTCAGCATTCATTATTCACTTTTCAGACTGAGCTGATAATTACTTAAGCACATATTAACAAGAGAATGGCCATTTTACTAAACAGTTCTGAGAAAAGATCACTAAGCAGAAACATCAACTCTGTTTCGCTCTCCAAAGATCCTGCTGATGTGCTAAGTATTTTAAAGATTTTCTGTTATTATTTCAACTATGTATTTATGGAACATCACATTAAAAATAAAAGCTGCTGTGAATATCAGCATTGCTGGCAAGACAAGCGTTTATTACCCACCCATGAATGCTCCTGAGAAGATGGTGATGAGCTGTCTTGGAGTTATATATGGGATGTTTAGGAATTTGACCTGGTTGCAGTGAAGGAACAGTGATACAGTTCTAAGTCAGGATGATTGTGGCTTGGAGGAGAACCTGCAAGTGATAGTACTCCCATGTGACTGCTGGCTTTGCTTTCTGAGGCAGTAAAAGGTCACATGTTTGAAATGACCTTGTTGATTTGCTGCAGCAAATCTTGTAGATAATATACACTGCTGCCATTGCAGGATTTAAATGGTGGATGGAGTGTCGACTACGTGGGCTGCGTCTTGGATACAGACTGTGCTCTTGTCTTTCAGGATGGAATTGATTTCGGGTTTAGAAGGTGCTGTCTAAGTATCTTTGGTTCTGCAGTACATCTTGCAGATCGTACACACTACTGCAAATGAACATCGGCACAGGAAGAAGTGGATGCTTGTGGATGTGTTGCTAATCAAGCGGGCTGCTTTGTTCTGGATAGTAGCCAGCTTTTTGAGGGTTGGAGCTGAACTCAACCAGGCATGTGGGGAGTATTCCATTCACTCCTGAATTGTGCTTTGTTGATGGTGGACAGGCTTTGGGGAGTCAAGAGGTGAGGTGCATGCCACAGTACTCCGAGCCTCTGACCTGCTCTTGTACCCACTCTATTTATGTAGCGAGTCCAATTGAGTTTCTGGTCAATGGTAACCCATAGTATATTAATAGTTAGGGATTCAATGATGCTCACTGCCTGGCATTTGTGTGACTTGAAAACTATCTGCCACTCGTCAGCCGAAGCCTGGATACTGTCCAGGTCTTATTGCATGATGTGGAGGTGCTGGTGTTGGACTGGGGTGGACAAGGTCAGCAATCACACAACATCAGGTTATAGTCCAACAGGTTTATTTGAAAACAGAAGATTTCAGAGTCTTACTCCTTCTTCAGGTATTAGTGAGAGAGTTAGTATCAGACACAGAATTTATAAGTATAAGATCAAAGTGAAACTGATCCTCATCAGTGCTGTGACCCTTTGATCTTTTACTTATAAATTCTGTGTCTGATACTACCTCTCTCATTGAGGTGCTATTGCATTTGAACATGGGATGCTTCAGTATTTGAGGAATTACAAATGTTGCTTAACACTGTGCAATCGTCTGTGAACTTCTGACCTTATGATGGAGGGAAGGTCACTGATGAACCAGCTGAAGATGGACGGGCCCAGGACAAATCCTGAGGAACTTCTGCTGAGATGTCCAATCTCCAACAACCACAACCACCTTGCTATGTGCCAGGTATAACATTAACCTATGGACAGTTTGCCCCAATTCCCATTCAATCCATTTATCTAGGGCTACTTAATGTCACAGGCGGTTGAATGTAGCCTTGATGTCAAGGGCTATCACTCTCTCCTCACCCCTGCAATTCAGCACTTTCAAGGCTGTAATGAAGTCAGGAGCTGAGCGGCCCTGGCTGAACCCAAACTGGACATCAGTGAGCAGGTGCTGCTTAATATAACTGTTGACAACATTTACTGATGCAGTGGTAATTGACCGTGCTGAACTTGGACAGGGCAATGTCCTCTGCTTTTTGTGTACGGGACATACCTAGGCAATTTTCCAGTGTCGGTTAGATGCCAGTGTTGTAACTGTATTGGAAGAGATGACTAGGGGAGCGGCATATTCTGGAGCATAAGTCTTCAGTACTATTGCCAGAACGTTGTCAGGGCTCATAGCTTTTGCTGCATTCAGTGTTTTTATCACTTTCTTGATATTACACGGAGTGAAGTGAATTGGTTGAAGATTAACAATAAGAATGGTAGGAAACTCAGAAGCAGCCTAAATGAATCATCCCTTTAGTATTTTTGTTATTCATCTTAAGTCAATATCCTCTCATTCTTGACC
Source organism: Rhincodon typus (assembly GCF_021869965.1). Classification (NCBI taxonomy): domain Eukaryota; kingdom Metazoa; phylum Chordata; class Chondrichthyes; order Orectolobiformes; family Rhincodontidae; genus Rhincodon; species Rhincodon typus. The sequence goes on along the minus strand of NC_063341.1, from coordinate 50,319,329 downwards.
TTTCTTTTAGCACTTTTTTTCATTCACTCGCGCATGTGGGCATTGCTGGCTAGCCAGCACTTACTGCCTATCCCCTAGGTGCCCTTGAGAAGGTGGCGGTGAGATGCTTTCCTGAATTACTGCAATCCATGTGTTGTAGACCCACAATGCTGCTACGGAAGAAATTCCAGGATTTTGAGCCAGCAACAGTGAAGGAATGACTGGAACGGAATTTTCCCCCATTTACTCTGGAAGACCTCTCAATATTTCAGTCAAATCTCTTCTTAACCTACTGTATCTGAAGGAAAATAACCCCAGCTTTTGAAGCCTATCACCACTCTCCTCATTGTATACAATACTTCCAAGTTTTATGTCATCTGCAGATTCTGAAATTGCATTCTGCTCTTCCAGTTCTAGGTCATTACTATATATCAAACAAGCAACAATTCTGATACTGAGAGATAATCTCCCCACCCCTCGACCTCATCCCATGTCCAACCCTCCCTCTCATCCCTGCTTCCTTGACCTGACACAACCTGTCTATTTTCTCTCCCACCTATCCACCCCAGCCATTCCATTGACCAATCCACACCACTCCCTACCTGCACTCACCTAGCACCATCCCACCTACCTTCCCCAGCCCCACCCCTCCTCTCTCTATTTATTTCCCAGCTCCCTTCCCCCTTCCATTTCTGAAGACAGGTCCCAATCTGAAACGTCAACTTTCCTGCTCCTCTGATGCTGCCTGGCCTGCTGTGTTCCTCCAGTTCCCCACTCTGTTAATTCTGATATTGATTCCTTTCTATATCTTTCTCCAGACTGAAAAACAGAATTTTACCACTATTCAGCAATACAAGTGGTGCTTGCTATGTTGCCACCAAGCCAAAAAGATGTTCTGCCTACCATAGATGAGTAACATTACACATGAATTTCAGTGCTATTGTGATGCTTGGTGTGCAGTCATGCAGCCCAAAGACTAGCCAACTGTATTGAACAGCCTATCCTCTTGGCTATTCATAACAAGCAAAATACTGGTCATTTTCAACTAGCATACACAACATTAGATGTGAGTCTGCAGGAGGGCAATGCTTGTTAAATAATTCTAAGTGTACAAAGCATTGTGCTAACAGCCAATTTCACTTTGTCAGTCAACTTTGCAGTGAGACCAACTCATGTACTAGAAGACTCCTACCTTAATACACGAGACCTTGTTCTTTGCAGACAGTAAGAACATGTACTGCATTTGTTTCAATTCAAAACATTAAGTGACAGCCATTCTTTGATTCATTTCTCAGGGCAATGTCTTGACCAAGAATCAACCTGTCTGGTTTAAAACATAACCAAAACTTGGCCAAAAGTTTCAATCATTAAATAATGCATTCTCCAAGGCAACAGCTCCAAAGAGTGTCCCATTGCAAGCCAAACAACACTCTCCTCTCATACAATATAAATGCTGTTTTCCTTTGGCATTGGTATTTCTTGCAAATTGTCCTCATTGGTACAGATGAAATGCACTGTTTTTCAGTAGTGCTCAAGTGTGAAGGTCAGTGAAGATATAATGTCCTTGAAACTGATCTCCAATAAGTGGGTCTATAAATGGTCCACTTTTCTAGACTACTGTAGTATATCTGAACTTCAAGAACCATAAAAAGCTGCTCAACCCATCCATCCAATCCATTCTTCAAGTACACAACGTGAATTGTTCTAAATGGGACCAAATCTTCCAGAGGAGTACATGTCGTCAGGTAAAATCTCAAATGAACATATTGAAATTCCACCCAATCATTGTGTCAATTTACTTAAGGAATAACTTAATGATCAGGTAAAAAAAAATTTTTATATATAGATCCAAGATGTCTTGGTGGAAATTCATTCCATAAGCTGCTCCATAGCACTTCACAGCCTATTGAACTGTATTTAAGTGTAGATTATTTAACCAAAAATTGAAAGCACCAAAAAGGTATCTGCCACAACATTTATGTATATAGCCACTTTTATCTTGAATGATTTTCCAACACACCTGCTGTCCTAAGTTTTTTAAAAAAGTATCAGTTCCAACTTTTAGTCCAATTCCAAATACAGAGTCCACAATCAGAAGCCTAAATAAAGCATTATTCAAAAATGTTTAGGAAAGGGAGCAAGAATATCAATCAAGTATTTGCATATTTGTAAAATTTAACTTTTATGCCTAAGCAATGCAGCAAAATAGTCTTATAGTGGAGTCACAGAAAGCATTACATTTCCTAAATGCAATCTACAGAGAGTCTTATTCTCCTATCACCTTTGTGCTCACTGATCCTCACGTGGCTCCTGGTCAAGCAGTCTCGATTTTGAAATTCTTGTCCGTGTTCAATTCCATCCACAGCCTTGCTGCTCCATATCTCTAATTTTCTCCAACCCACTTGTGCTCTTCTAATTCTGGCATCCAGTGCATCACCAATTTTAATTATTCCACCACTGATGACCACACTTTCTCTGCCAAGGTCTGAAACTCTGGAATACCCTCTCCAAATCTCTATGTCGCATTACTTTGCTTTTCTCTTTTTAAATACTACCTCTTTGATGAAGCTTTTCGTCATCTTACCTATTCTTATCCAGCTCGATATTATACTTTATCTTATAATACTCCTGCAAAGCAGCTTTGAACATTTCATTACATTGAAGGTGTTATGTAAATCCAAGTTCTTGCTATTGGCCTAGAGGTAGGTTTCCATCAATAAATTTACAATTTATTCACTGAAATGTATCACTCACACTGAATTTGAATTTACATTTAATCGTTTTGCGTTCACTGAATGAGAGCTGGCAGTGCTGGTGATTAGAACACTTATTTCAAGCATTTAATGACACCATGAAGCTCTTCTCTGGATGTAGACTAAAGCATCCTCTACTCTACCCCAAACATACGACTCAGCCCCAGCATCAGAATCCTCCAGAGCACCAGCAACCCTTTTATTTTCTATTTCCCACACTAGTTTTAGGTCTGTCCTTGGTACAAAACATTAATGTTGAACTAGATGCATTTTTCTGTGTAAACACATCCCCACATGGAATGGATTTGGATCACCCAAATTATTAGATATAGATCCCTTAGAAGCAACTTTATTTAAGAGCACAAAAGCCAAATGGTAGATCTAGTTAAGATATAGATTAGCTTTGATGTAAATAAATAGCAGAAAAAGCTCCAGTTACTGAATGTCCCACTCGTGTTCCTATGCTTCTATGTCTTTGTAGTGAATTTGAATCTAAGCTCAAGGGTTGCAAATGTCTAAATCACTACACTTCAAAGTTCTAAGCTTTGCTTTATAAGGTACATTTCCACAGCTTTCAAAGCACTTCATGCAGGAGATTAGCCAGACTATTAAATTAACAAGTTTAAACTATTTATTTCAGATCAAAAGAAGGGAAAAAAAGCTAGGTAGTATAAAAAAAGAAAATAACAAATCTCAGGATCTCAAATATATATGAAACATTTTAAAAACTTCATTCCCATCCACTATGAAAGACAGCACCTTCAGTAATTTGGTGGAAGTGCTAGCTTACATGTCAATTCTGAGAATAAGTCTTGAACAATGAAACGTTTGAATTTTGCTAAATGAGGTCAGTGGAACTGTACTACTGTTAGTGAATATAATTGTCCATCTCAAACAGCTCGTGAATCACACTGCAACAGGAAGAATGGCATTTTAAAAATGTAACTATTTCATGATTAGGCAGGTCCAAGTATAAGCATTCATCCTATTCAAGTACTCTGCATTATATACTACATTGGGAATTATGCATTGAACATCTGTGAAAGGAAAACATAGAGATACCTGGAACTTCTAAAATTTGTCTGAAAAGATTCTTGGTTTCTCTCTTCCTTTAAACATGCATTTGTTCAGTACTGGTTCCACATTAGCTCATTCTAAATTCCATATGCTTCAAAATTAGCCATTGAAAAAGTTGTGTGACATTGTTAAGATTTCAATTTTAGCACTCTACCTATTATTCCGTAACTGTAAAGGGATTGAACTTTTGCACTGACAGATCATGTATCTCTCTTCTTCCCATTCAACCTATATAGCCCAGGTTATTTCATCCAGCACAAGCAAGAGTGAATCCACCTCAACATGGGAGATTTACACTGTTGGCCATTTGTTAACAACACTGTAAATATATTATGAATATTCTTGGCTTATGCTATTTCTGGAAAAATCATAAAGGCATTTTAATGCAGAATTTTATTACAAATGGCAAAAATAGGAAATCTTCCTATTATGATTCCAACATTATAACCACATCTTCCGAACTCAACCCCAACAAATCTGCGCCAAGGGAATCTCAAATCCTAAGACCCTCAACCAGAAGCTTCCAAAATAATTTTACTTGATTATAGTGGTATCTGATGACCTACAAAAGCTGCTTCATATCACTTGTATATATCAGACTTTCAATACCAAGTCACACAGAGTGACTAAATGAAACTAAGCAAAACCAAAATAATGATGTCTTTTAAGTTTCTTATTTTCATTGAAATGTTAACATAGGTTTGTTCAAACCTTGACTTTAAAATTATTAAAACTACACTCAGCTTAACATTCAGCTTGTAAACTGCTCGGTTTAGTGGAGCTTTTGCAAGATTTTCCATTTTGTTCTGAAGCTGAAATGTGAAACAATTTTCTTATAAACTTCAATCACCTTCAAATCTACACAGCAGAGCACTGCTATTTCAAAAAGCCTAGCAGAGGTCTGTACAACATTCTTGCCCAACCGCTTACTCGCACTCTCTCTCTTTCTCTCTCTGAAGTTGTCCGGACAGTTTTCCTTACCTCGTGTTATCACTTGCTTTAAACAGACTTGGCAGGCAATCTAATCCTCCCTGAAAAGGTCAGTGCCATTTTAACTGCCTTTCAATCACATTATGCATGGTGCAGCACGCGTTCTCTGCAATGCCTCCAGCTCTTGTCTAGACTGGATCAATACCTGAGCGATATCACTAGAGGAATGACACATGATGCCAATCGACCCAAAATCCCTAAATGGAACTGAACAGAAGGGAACAACTAGCCGCCTCTGACCTATCGCTACCTAATCTACTTAGTCCCATCTGCTCAGGCCGAAATAACAACCGAAGATTTCCTCAGTCAGTCGTTTGCAGCGAGTGGGGACTTGCTCAGGCAGAACAATTCCCCCCCCAGCTTTGAAGTCACATTACAAAGCAGGTATGAAAGCACAGTTTCAAACGTTTTCTGATGCCATCATTACTTTCTTATCTCCTTGCTCATTCCACAGTTACTATAGTTCAATCTACAGCATGTCAATAGTCTGCTAGCTGAGCAGCCTCAGTTAGTTACTGTTCAAAGTCACTTTCCTTAAACTTCAGTGAATCATTTAAAGATGATAGTCCTGGTTTAGGCTGAACCAATTCAATTTTTGGGTTAATGGATTTTTTTTTGTAAAGTACATGATACAAAGAATAAAAACAGCTTTTTTGAAAAGATGTTGTAAATGAGAACAAAGAGTTCAGATTTCATTCGCTCTTCAGTTTTAGCTATTGATATTCACCAGATATCTCAATTATATCAAAACAACAATTTTATTTTTAAAAGTGTTCAAGAAGGGAATAATGAATAATGGAATGGTAGAAGACCAGAAAATGTCAATGCAGTTCTTCTAACCAATTTGTCATTTATAAAAAAGCTACATCACACAATCTCTCCTACTCTTTTCCATGTTATTTTTTGTCAAAAACATTTCAGCCTCTGATATGAAGAATAACCAGTTAATGCCTTAAGTAAAGGCGAAGAAAAAAATGTAGTCAGTAAATTCATTTCCGAACACAATTATTATTGAGAAAATGTTCTTTCTTCCAAGTATACCCCAGTTGGTTTTATGTTCTTTGCTTAAAACAGAATGAACAACAAAAAGATGACATGAACTACTGTGAATATTACTATGTAGCCAATCCTTAAAAGATGTGGAATTTTAACCAAAAGACCTTTCAAATGTTTTCGATGGAACTCCCCCACTCAAACTTTCATTCCTCAAAAGGAAAGCTCACTCAAAGTGAAGTAACTCAATTTCCAAACACCAGCACACATGAGCATCAATGCAATGGTCAACCAGGTGAAGCTACACAATTCTTTTCTGCAGCAGTACTTGTTCTTGAAAAGGCTACAAAATAACATCTATATATTCAAAAGAATTAAAACTTTCTGTTTCCATATTTATAACAACACTGAAAAACGATAATGTTTCAATTCTGAACACCATGAAGTGGTTCCTTGAAGACTTTGCCAAGTGAATATTCTTTTCCTTTCAAGGTACTTAAGAACACAGACTTGTTCTTCAATTGACATGACAGGCCCAGCTGTGAAGCACAGCTGACACATACTCTGAAGCTTTCATTAGAAAAACAGTTCAAATTGATCACAGCCCTTGTACCTGCAATCCCCCTGGCAGCTCCCACAAGACACTGCTTTTTCAATATTTTATAACTTCTGAAATGAGACACTGTGCTCCCTGCCCTACCTCATTTAGGTAAAACAAGGGAGCTAACGGGGAATTTTGTTTGACAAGCTCTCATTTCTCAGCTCTTCTGCCCTCAGTGAGCCAGAAGTAGAGTCCTGCTAAAATTACATTCCCCAGGACTGGTCAAGTAAAGGTCAAATATTAGCGATGATAAAATGGCTCAGATTTGACAGGTTTCTTTTTGGGGAATTAACCACCTGATTTTTATTCTCTTACACAGACCCCTACAGATGAAAAGCTTAGCTTTTCAGTATGGTAGTAATGAATGTTTTTATATTTTAATTTGCCTTTGGATGAAGAAAGACAAATGCTCAAAACATCAAGAAACATATCCCCAAAAATTAGGGAAACAATTACATACCACCATAACCCCATCGATTCCCACAGCTACCCTGACTGTATTTCCTCCTCCCCAGTTTCCGGTAAGGGCTCTATTCTATTCTCTGGTTTCTCCAACTCCATCACATCTGGCAATGCTACCTTCTATACTAGTACTTGCAATGAGTCTTCCTTTTTCTTCAACTGAGCTTCTCCCTCTCTCATGACTGACAGAGACTCCAACATTGACTATTCCATTTCCCACCCTCTGCTCTCTTCCCTACCCTTTCTTTCTAGAATTATCTAGAATCATCTTTGTGGAATAGGCTTTTCCTTTCCCTCCATCTACTTGAACAGCATCCAAATTCCACACACCATCCTTTGCATCTCAAGCATGATGTCACTGCAAACACATTTTTCCTTATATTTCTACAATTCCAAAAGGTAGGACTCCTTTTGCAATGCCCTGGTCTACACCTCAGTCACACTCAACATCCTATCAGCTTCTTAAGCACCTTCTTCTGCATGCACAGATGATACCTTATCCTGTCCCATCATCCAAGCCCCCAAACTGGATAAAACAGCTGTTCAGTTGCACTTCTTTCTATTTAGTATTCTGTATTCACTGCTCTTCTCTACATAGGAGACACCAAATGCAGTCTGGGTTAACTGCTTTGTGAATACCACCATTCAGTCCACCAGCTCTGGTTGCTGTCATTTTATTCTCCACCCTCCAAAGACTGAGCTCTCTACATTGCTCTAATAAAGCCCAATATACGCTCAACAAACAGCACCTCATCTTTCTATAGCCACTTTATACAGGCTTTTGGACTCAACAACTACAGACTATTTCCCTTGTTTCCATTTTTTGGACAGCAGCTAGTGATGATGATTCTGCTATTCATATTTACATCGGTTTTAGATCCAGCACTATTTTCTTTACTTGTCTCAATACCACCCTGGTATTACATTGCACCATGAATATCCCTGGCTTCCAAAGACCTTTTCCTTCATTCTTCCTCACTCAACTACCTTGGTCTCTGTAATTGTTTAAAACCTGCAACATAACTAACATCTTCTGTTCTAACTAGTCATTGATTTAAAATGCCAACTTTGTTTCACCCTTCACAGCTGCTGCCTGGTCAACTGATTATTTCTAAAGGTTTGTTCTTATGTCAGATTTCCAGCACTGGCAGTATTTCACTTTTGTACATTCTACTACTGTATTTGATAGCTTACAATTAGAAGGCCTCCACAAATGGTTCAGAACATACTCTCTCCATCTTCTTTTCAACACAAACAGGGCCAGTTAAACAGACAAAAAAGGCAGGAGAAGGCCAAACAAATCTGCTCCACCATTCAATATGATTATGGCTGACCCACGAAATCATATTACCATTTTCTCCCCCGACCACTTGATGCCACTAAAGTCTAAAAAATTGCCTCTTTCTTGAATGTATGCAATGACTTGATCTCCACAATCTCCTGTAATAAGAGAATTCTCCTTTGAGTGAAGATATTTTTCCTCATCTCAGTCCTAAGTGGTCCACCCCACACCTGAAGTCTGTGACCCCCTAGTTCTCAACTCCCCAACCAGGGAAAAGATCCTCCTTGCATCTAGTCTCTCCAGCCCTGTTAGAATTTTTCCATTTCAATTAGATCCTCTCTCTTTCTTCTAAACTTGAGTGAATACAGGTCCCCGTCAAACCAATCTTTCCTAATAGGACATTCCTGCCAATCCTAGTATCAACCTAGAGAACCTCCACTGTACTCTTACTATGGCAAATATAGCATTTTTTAGATAGGGAGACCAAAAAGACATTTAATACATCCAAGTAGGGCTAAAGGGAAAATATAGTGGTGCGGTAGTAATGTCGCTGACCTAACAATAGAGAGGCTCAGCAGGCATTTGATTCATCAATGCCCTTCAGGGAGGAAAATCTGCTGTCCTTACCTGGTCTGGCCTACATGTAACTCCAGACCCACAGCAAAGTGTTTGACTCTTAACTGGGAATTAGAGATGGGGCAATAAATGCTGGGCCTTGTCAGCAACGGCCACATTCCCCAAACAAATTTTTAAAAAGGTGTTGTCTCATCAAGGCCCTACATAACTGCAGTAAGGCATCCTCTTATCCACTCATTCAAATTGTCTAAGTCACCTTAGAAGCCTCCTTACAATTCACAATCCCACTCAGTTTTGTATCATCAGCAAACATGGAACTGTTGCATTTGGTTCCTTTATCCATGTTATTTATATATACCCTGAATAGCTGAGGCCCAAGCACCAATTCTTGTGGTACCCCACTAATCACTGCCTGCCACTCTGAAAAATTCCTACTCATTCTCACTCTTTTTTTTCCTGTTTGTCAACCAATCTTCAATCCATGCCAATACATTACTCACTATCCCATTTGCTTTAATTGCACCCTCTAACCTCATTCCAAAAATCCAAATACACCTCATCACCGGTTCTCTCTAATCTGTTCTATTAGTTACATCCTCAAAGAGCTCCAATAAATTTGTGAAGAATGATTTGTCTTCTATTAACCTATGCTGCCTTTGTCCAACCTCATTAATGTTTCTCAAGTGTTTCGTTATCACATCTTCTAGGATAGACATTAGCAATTTCCTCACTACTGATGTCAGGCTAAACAAATCTGCAATTCTCATTTTCTTTTTCTTCTTCCCTTTTTAAATATTGGGGTTACATTTGCCACCCTCTCACCTGTAGGAATTGCTCCAGAGTCTATAAAATTTTGGAGGATGACCACCAATGCATTCAATATTTCCAGGAATATTGATGGTCATTTTCTAAAATTTTATAGACTTCTGGAGCTCAATTAGTATTGATGCTCCATTGCTGCACTCCACCACAGAGGCAAAGGAACAATTCAATGAGGAGCTCAACATGCTATCAGCACAGTCGCCAGGTCAGACAACCTTACCTACAAGGAGCTTCTAAGCAACAGTAACTGTGGAACATAATTGATGGCACTCTGGTCTTAGACCTCATGACCTGCGATGAAAGAGAAAAGACAGGGGCTACTTGAAATTTTAATGAACAGAATGGACTAGAGTGACACAGTGGTTAGCACTACTTCCTCACAGTGCCAAGAACCCAGGTTCGATTCCAGCCTTGAGTGACTGTCTATGTGGAGTTTGCACATTCTCCCCCATGTCCGCATGGATTTCCTCTGGGTGCTCTGGTTTCCACTCACAGTCCAAGGATGTGCAGGTTAAGTGGACTGACCATACTAAATTGTCCCACAGCGTCCAGGGATGTGCGGAGGAGGTGGGTCAGCTGGGGTAAATATGGGGTTGCAGGAACTGGATCTGGGTGGGATGCTCTTCAAAGGGTCAGTGTGGACTCGATGGGCCAAATTGCTCTTTCTGCATTGTAGAGATTCGATGATTCTATGACATAAGGACAATACATTGCAGGGCTATAAGGGCAGAGTGGGTGAATGACAGTGAATTATCATGGACTGGGTGGGCAAAATGGCCCCTTTCCATGCTGTATTGATTCTATGAAAAAAGGCAAACAGAAATAAGTAGTTCAGCTAGCTTAGAAAAGGGTCCAAAGAAAGTAGAGGTTAAAAAATCATTCACTTCTTAGTTTACAGCTTTACTTTACAGAAAATGCAGCTGGGACTGTATAACAGAGTAGGACTCCTGAGCCACAACATTCATATATGTTTCATGCAAAGTTGACCACCACAGTACAAACCCATCATCCTATGAATCAGAAGGCTGCTTCGAACAGTGATCGTCCAATATCTTCCAAGTTTCTAAAATGAATGCTTTCAGTTCTAAGCAAACCAGTTTTCCCACTGTCCAAATTAATGAAAGTCTAGATACAATTTTTAAACTGATTTCCCAGATGAGATTTATAAAGATTTCAAGAAATGAAGAGACTTTTATTTTCCAATGCCAACACTTCTCAAAAATTTTATTTGTAAAGAAAGTCTAGCTTGGATTGAACACACCCTACTTGAGCACCCAGTCCTGTACGAAACAAGAGATTGAGGAAGAAACCATGGTTCGGATGGCAAAACCTGCCAGTTGGTAAGAGAACATCTAACTATTTTATGTTATTATTAAATTGAAAGTAGAACTAGTTGAGACTATCCTGGAGTCAGGTTACATTCGAACTGAATACAGAATACAGTCTTATTTAAAGTGACCTATCAGCCAATTTGAACAAAGAATAAAACACAACCTGGGCTAGATACTAACATTCCCAACTGAAAAACGAATGTTAAAAGTTTTTTTTTCATTTAAAAACTATTCCTTAAATGTATTAACATTTCCAACTATAGACCAGAAGTATTCAATGCTAAATATTAATCTTGCGATACTGATAGCAGAAGTGATTCAAATGGGATGGAAGAGGTTTAAAGATGGCGCAAACAGCAAGTGACAATAGGAAGAAAATAGCGAGAGATGGGAGGGTAGTTTAGGGGCAACACAAAGTTAAGTGGAAACAATTATTTCAGGAGTACCAAGGTGTAGAGCTGGATGAACACAGCAGGCCAAGCTGCTTCCTGCTCCTCGGATGCTGCTTGGCCTGCTGCGTTCATCCAGCTCTACACCTTGGTATCTCACATTCTCCAGCATCTGCAGTTCCTACTATCTCTGAAACAATTATTTCAGAACACTGTTTTGCTGGAAAGAAAAATATTGTTTGATTTTTTACCCTTCAGTTCTAGAAAATCTGTTTATGAGGCATTAGGGAATTAGAAAATTGTATCAACTAAATTCTTTACAATTGTAACTGTTACTTAAAAACATTTATCTAATAGATACCAATGGAATTGGTAATATTCTGAGACCATACAATTTCAATCATTAGTACACGTTTACACATTAATCTGAGCTGACAATTCAACGTAATACTGAAGTATGGCTGCATTCTCACATGCTCCTTTCCTGATGGGACTAATAATCATGCCTCCCCAAATTATTTGGGTAGATGTGTCACACAAGGCAAAACACATTTCTCACGGTGCCCCGGTCAACATTGTTCCCGTAAATAACACCAGCAAAAAGAAAAACTATCTGGTCATTTCCCTGATTTGCCTTTTGTTCACCTTGCTATAAAGGCTGTGAAGTCCTTCAATTTGTCCTGTGACAGTCACAGATGACCATTAGTACTTTTTGCTTTGACTTTATCTTTATCTCCTTCGAGAGAAAATAGGGCATGACACCAATTTTAAACCTGCATTTTACTACACATATGACAAGAGGTCCACATAATCTCTGCATACTTTTATTTAAATGTCTTGACTCGATTTTGACCTTTATCCATCTGGGTATAGACTGGACCAATAGCAACGATCCTAAACACACACCATTCAGATGAAAACAGTCAATCATGTGCATTCGTACTTAAAAGTTCAAAGCATTGAGAAGCTTCAAACAATTTTAAAAATGCTTTTTTTTAAAAATGATTTATACCGCGGTTTTAATTTTAAATTTGACTTTTGTGGAAAAAAGACATTATACACATCAATTTAAAATTTGATTAACAGCAGCAATGTTCAAAACATTCATAACACTACATACCTCGAAAGCCACCTTCCAATAAGGTTGTAGCTCGTATCCTCTTCTGCCCACACCATTCATACTCTTCAAATCTGTTCACACTTCCACTCTCATTTTCTATGTCCACTGACTCATCATCATTTGTGCAAGAGCCATCTCTCTGTGGATTGAAATAAACCGTTTTAGTCATTTTTTAAAAACGACTTCAATCACTTTTCTTTAAGTTTCATATAATGTGCATCATTTCAGATGTTTTTTTATTAAAATTAACCGGTGAAAGAGAAAATGATCTCTTTCTATTCAGTGAACCTGATGACATTTGACATAAAAAGTTCATAAACAGGAGTCAAATGATAAAAAAAACAATGATAGTCGTTTTCCAAACAAGAAAACCTCATGTTCCAATTTCTTTCATTCAGTGAAAAATTATCTTTGTCTTCTGCAACTCTCACTAAAATTATTTCTAAATTACTCACCTCCTTGTCTTTTCTATAACAAACTCAGATTAGTTCAATACGCACTCACTGAACTTTAAATGTTATAATTTCCTGGTATGGTTTCCTCTAATTAACATTCTACTATTTACTGACCAATGAACGGCACAGCCCTGCAAACCTTCGAAAACTGTAATCGTTAATTTTGAAACAAATGTATGATAGAGCTTAATGTAACAGGTTGCCTAATGTTTTAATACGTTTTCCCTTCAGCAGTTAGTAGCAATTAGACTGAGCTGACACTTGAATACAATCAATCATTGTGGTTAGGGACAGATCTTTATCCATCATGCAACCTGTCAGGGCCCCTTTTCCTGGCCTGGATTTAAGAATCTCAAAAAACAGTTTGGCTTCCCCTTCAGCAACCAGCAATCAGCTTTGACATGCTCTGCCTCATTACAGTGAAAAAAGACAGGGCTCTTTGGGAATCATTCCTACCTTCTCTATCTTCCTTCTTGACCCAAAGACGTTTCCCTGTGTATGCAATAAAATCAGATCTATACTGGGTGGATGGGGGGGTGAACTTATCAGGCTTTATTAAATGTAACCGTAGCAAAGTTTAAGAGCTATTTACACAGACACATGAACAGGCTGAGAATAGAGGGATATGGACCATGTATAGGCAGATAGGATTAGTTTCGAATGGCATCATAGTGGACGCAGACATGGTGGGCCAAAGGGCCTGCTCCTGTGCTGTTGTGTTCTATATACGATGTTCTAACACCAAGTGAATGCAACATTCCAGCAAAGCAGCAACATGCTCCAATTTTAAAGCAAAAAATTGTTTAACTGTTTCCTGTTTTATACCCCAAAACAATTGTTCTGAACCTTTTTTTTAATGACTGCTTTCACCCCAATTCCTGTTGAAAGTTCAACCACAGACTTAAACTCTTAGCAGTAACAAAATACATTAGAAATACAAAGGTCTTGAAGGCCCATTTTATGACAGGTCTGTACTCTGCTTCCATTTCCTTGTATTTCATTTGAAAAATAAGAACTTCTATTAGAAGTGGGGAGGAATTAACCTAGGACTGCATACAAAATGCAAATTCACAGAAATTTGAGATAATTCTTAAAATAAGACTTCAAATTAAAGTTAATAATACTAAATTAGTTGCAAATTCATGCAAAGAAAAATAACTACTATACCCGATTTTAGCAGACGGATTCAAATAACATGCAATTTGGAAAGATTAACATGTTACAAATGATCCAATACAGTAGAAGTTGGTTTAAAATGTGTAAGAATTTTATAGCTTTCCTAATAATAATTGCAGATGTACACACCCTCACGTGATTTCTGGATACTTTTAATTATTAGAATATCATTACATGTTAAGTGAACTAAATACTTAATTCACAGAGACTGTTATTAAATGGCACTGTCAAGAACCCAGGTACAGATTGCTTTCCTCCAGCATGAGCAATAGAGAAGCAAAATCCTTTCTAAATTAAGCTTTTAAATACAAGTTTGCATTCCTTGAAACCATCTATCTTTAATTTATTTAAATCTATCAAAGTAATTAGCATCTAATTTCACTTGATGACTGAGGTACAGTGGAGAAAAGATATCTAGATATGGACAGGTATACTATAAAAGAAAAGGGCAAAACTCTGACATGATTCTAAGGCAATTTCTGAGAAATAAAATAACGTACAACAGAGGAGATTCCAATAAAAATAATGATTATTTTGCTGCCTAGAGATTTACGAAAGAAATAAATATGGCATTTCGCTGTGCAATTCAGTGTCTGTTGCATTTTGTTACCTTTAGAATAATTAGTTACCTGCACAGGCATAACTAGAATCTCAATTTCTTGTTCCAAATGAAAGACATAGCTTTTGATCAAGATTAATAACACAAATCAGTGAGGATGCCGAGGGAACGGCAGAGATTTTAAATTAATGCTTTGCTTCTGTTTATTGTGGAAGTGTTGTCAACTATAAGATTGTTCATGTTACAGCTTTCGGGATACATAATAAGGAATCTTTAAAGAGATCAAGAAGTCAGCTCAGTGGACATTCACTAAAGAATTTGTAAACATGGATATCCCATGAATTTCCATCAGGAATTTTTTCTTAGACTGAAAGGCTGATAAGGCAGAGCCAACAGGTTAGTACTTGGCCTTCAAGAACAGGTAAGAAGCTGAAGGTATCACAGGTATACCTGATATAGCTACTGGGCTTAGAATCATAGAACTCCTATGATGCAGAAAAAGACTATTCAGCCCATCGAGTCTGCAGCGACCCACCCAACAGCACTCCCCCACCCCACACTAGCCCTGTAACCCTGCATTTCCTTTGGCCAATCCACCTAACCTGCACATCTTTGGACTGAGGGAGGAAACCGAAACACTCAAAGGAAACCCACGCAGACACAGGGAGCAGGGACAATGTACGAACTCCACAGAGACAGTCACCAGAGACTGGAATTCAATTCAGGCCCCTGGCACTGTGAGGCAGCAATGCTAACCACTAGAGAAGGCATCTTCAGAGACACTCAATGGTGTTGCTGGAAAAGTTATGTCTTATAATGATATAATATTTTGAACAGATTACTATGTTAGTGAATGAGGGAAATGCAACAAACATAGTGCACCTAGACTTCCAGAAGACTTCTGAACTGCTAATTCACAAGCTCCTCTAGAAGAACTAGTGCAATGATTAATAATTGCCTTCCAAGTTAGAGAAGGGGAAAACTAGGTTCACTGGCAGATCGCACTTCTTTTCTCAAAGGACAGTACTTCTGTGAATCAGTTTGGCAGCTGGTGCAATGAGCGTTGGATTTGTTGTATATCTTCAAGAGATCTAGGAACTGTTTCAGACTGCACAGCACACCACAGAAACATCAGGTATTGTGTAGTACAAGTCAGGACAAAAAGGGTCAGAGGAAGATTTTCCAAATTTTTAATATCTGACTGTGATTGGCCTGTGTTTTATCTGTTTTTTGCCCACATGGAACCGACATGGCTCTAGATAGGTAGGAAGTGTTTGTGTCACGATCCATAAGCCATCACAACATCTGGCTAGGTAGACAAGCTGGTCTTTTCCTCTCTTACATTTTGCTATGTATGCTTAAGTGTATGCCACATCTAAAAAACTGAATCTTGAATCACAAGGCTTAAAAAAAAAAATTCCAAAAGCCATGCAGTGGAAAAGCTGAGCAAGAAAAGACTTGGATCTGTTTCTAAATTTGCTGTCTGGCAGAAACCAGATAGCAACTAAAATAAATCCAAACGCTTACCTCTTCTAAACCAATTATTATCTTGCCATGTCCGAAAACCAATCTGTTACATTGAGCAGGTGGAAAAGCCTCCTGCAGGGAATGGGATCCTGTTCACGCGCACAATTCAGTTTCTCGATTATGTCATCTAGTTCATGTCCAAACATAATATTAGTTGGAGGCCCGAGAATGGCAGCAGTCACAGATTCTCTGTCAGGCCAGACCTGCTAGGTGGTTGTTCAATAGCCAGAAATTAGATAAACATTGTTTTGGGTCTCCTTATGGTTCAGGAGGAAAAGGTGAATTAATAGGGGAGGTGATGGCATGGTCGTATTATCGCTGGACAGTTAATCCAGAGACCCAGATAATATTCTGGGGACCTGGGTTTGAGTACCGCCAGACGGTGGAATTTGAATTCAATAAAATATCTGGGATCAAGAATCAAATGATGCCCATAAATCATAAGAATATAAGAACTGGGAGCAGGAGTAGGCCATCTGGTCCCTCGAGCCTGCCCCGCCATTTAATAAGATCATGGCTGATATTTTTGAGACTCTGCTCCACTTACCCACCCACTCACCATAACCCTTAATTCCTTTACTTTTCAAAAATATATCTAGCCTTGCCTTAAAAACAGTGAGGTAGCTTCAACCACTTCACTGGGCAGGGAATTCCACAGATTCACAACCCTTTGGGTGAAGAAGTTCCTCCTGACCTCAGTCCTACATCTGCTTCCCTTTATTTTGAGGTGATGCCCTCTAGTCCTAGTTTCACCTGCTAGCGGAAACAACCTCCCTGCATCCACTTTATCTATTCCCTTCATAATCTTATATGTGTCTAGAAGATCTTCCCTCATTCTTCTGAATTCCAATGAGTATAATCCCAGTCTACTCAGTCTCTCCTCATAATCCAACCCTCTCAACTCTGGAATCAACCGACTGAATCTCCTCTGCACCCCCTCCAGTGCTAGTATATCTCTTCTCAAGTAAGGAGACCAAAACTGCACACATAGCCTCCCTGTTTTTAAACTCCATCCCTCAAGCAATGGCAGACAAAATTCCATATGCCTTTTTAATCACCTGCCATCCCACCTTCAGCGATTCATGCACAAGGACACCCAAGTCCCTCCGCACAGCAGCATGCTGCAATTTTTTACCATTTAAAACATAGCCCATTTTGCTGTTATTCCTACCAAAATGGATGACCTCACACTTATCAACATTGTACTCCATCTGCCAGACCTTTGCCCACTCACTTAGACTATCTATATCCCTCCGCAGACTTTCAGTGTCTTCTGCACACGTTGCTCTACCACTCACCTTAGTGTCATCTGCAAATTTTGACACACCACACTTAGTCCCCAACTCCAAATCATCTATGTAAATTGTAAACAATTGCGGTCCCAACAATGATCCCTGAAGCACACCACTAGCCACTGACCGCCAACCAGAAAAACACCCATTTACCCCTACTCTTTGCTTTCTACTGTTCAACCAATCCTCTATCCATGCCAATACATTACCTGTAATACCGTGCAACTTTATCTTATGTGGCAGCCTTTGGTGTGGCACCTTGTCAAATGCCTTCTGGAAATCCAGATACACTACATCCACAGGTTCCTCATTGTCCACCATGCAAGTAATGTCCTCAAAGAATTCCACCAAATTAGTTAAACATGACCTACCCTTCATGAACCCATGGGTGTTCCCAATGGGACAATTTATATCCAGGTCTTGCTATTTCTTACTTAATGATAGATTCAAGCATTTCCCCCACTACCGAAGTTAAGCTAACTGGCCCATAGTTACCTGTTTTTTGTCTACTTCCTTTTTTAAACAGTGGCGTCACATTGGCTGTTTTCCAATCTGCGGGAATCACCCCAGAGTCCAGTGAATTTTGGTAAATAATTACTAGTGCATTTGCTATTTCCCCCATCACCTCTTTTAGTACCCTGGGATGCATTTCATCAGGGCCAGGAGACTTATCTACCTTTAGCCCCATTAGCTTGCCCAGCACTGCCTCCTTAGTGATAATGATAGTTTCTAGGTCCTCCCCTGCTATAACCTTCTTGCCATTACTTTTCGGCATGTTATTTGTGTCTTCCACTGTGAAGACCGACACAAAATAACTGTTTAATGTCTCGGCTATTTCCTCATTCCCAGTTATTAAATTGGCCTTCTCATCCTCTAAAGGACCAATGTTTACCTTCGCCACTCTATTACGATTTACATATTTATAGAAACTTTTGCTGTCTGTTTTTATATTCTGAGCTAGTTTACTCTCATAATCTATCTTACTTTTCTTTATAACTTTTTTTGTGGCTTTCTGTTGGCCTTTAAAGATTTCCCAGTCTACTAGTTTCCCACTACTCTTTGCTTTTTTGTATGTGTTTTTTTTTGTCGATTGTCCATTTTCTTTTGTCCATTGTCGATTGTTGGAAAAGCCCATCTGGTCAACTAATGTCGTTTAGGGAAGGAAACTGCCACCCTTACCTGGTCTAGCCTACATCTGACTCCAGACCCACAGCAATGTGGTTGATTCTTAATCACCCTCTGAGCAATTAGAGGTGGGCAATAAATGCTGCTTAGCCAGCGACACCTTTATCCTATGAATGAATAAAAAAAAGCTCCTCCACGGTTTACAATGAAGCATCAGATCTCTCTTTCATAGAATCCCTTCTTGACTGAAACCAAAAAATGCCCTTAAATTGCCTCAATCTGCTCACTGTAGGACACCATTCTCACAAGTTTCACCACAACCTTCTGTCACTACACTCCTGATCCCAATCACCGGCTTGGTAGAGGATCTGCTCAGGTTTGGATGAGATGCCAAACGAGGACTAGCCAATAAAATCTGACACGAAACCATGTCCGAGGGTTTACAGGCCATTTTAAGGATTCTGTACGGTGTTCCTTCCTTACTTTAAGAAAATGTTTACTTCAACTCCTCCATATTAGCTTTATAATAGGATCTATAATGGGGTCGACATCAATTTTGGAAAAGCAAAATCCCTAAAAGTTGTACATATTCAACGATTTTGCATTGTATGAATTTTGGATTCTTTGTTGAATAATGGGATAGCAGGCGAGGAATTAAAATATAATAAAGCAGTCCCTTGAAATCCATCAATCCAAGAACTTGAGTGATTTGCAAACAGCAGCAAAACAAGGAACAAACTGCAGGCAGGACTTAATCTTAACATGCAGGGTAAATCACAGGATGCACTCTTTTTTGACAACAGGAATCGCGACAGTATTAAAAAAACATAATTTAACAGCTGAAGTGAGGGAGTGTGTTTCTTTAAGGATACAAAGTCCAACTGGCGATAATTAAAAGCTACTCAAGTAAAAGCTCCTCAAGCTTGAGGTAAGTACCTTGCCTTTGTTTGTGGCAGCGTCAATTAAGGTTCAGTAACATTTTGACTCAGATATGTTTTGTTCTTGGCAGAATGATTTGACACATTTAAAATGACTGTCAGTGTTTCTTTAAATATTCATCTAAGTATGGCACAGAAATTTACATTAGACAGCTTGTGGCATCATGATGGACTAAGAAATTCAAATATGGAAACATATCATAGTGCTAACAGAGCTAATGTCATTGCTCACACTGAATCAGAAGGTAGGCTGCTTTATGCCAAGCAAATGTAACAGGGCCACATTTATGGTGATCCAATAGGAAAGGCATTTTTATTTGATATTCTTTACGGGAGTTAGTTTTTTTGTGGCTCAAATCATGTCCACATTTTCAAGGAAACTGTAAATCAGTGAAATTCATTACTACATCTGTTTAGTTATGTGCTCAATTTTATGACTTACCTTATCTTGAAGCTCAGGATACACGAGAAGCTGTTCCATGTTGAGAAAGGTAGGAGATAATGGAGAAGTACTGGTGAGGGGCAACTTGTGTTGTGCTGTTGTAAAGACAGGAGTCTTGGGGTCTAATGGGACTCTGGTGGGGTTAAAAGAAAAGTAAAAGAGTGTTGCAGTATGGATGTTCTGAGAGACTGGTGTGTTGCGATTGAGAAAATGATGAGAAAATACTGCTAATGTGTGACAGTGGTAGCAGTATGCTTTTAGGTATACTGGGAAGGGTCTTCTAGGAGTTGAGAACAATGAGTTACAGGGTCACACTGTCCAGGAGCAATTCACGAGTATACCTAAGAAGACTGGGAAGCAAACTATTCCATTTTAGAGACAGTTAATAGACTGTTGGGATTCTGGAAGCATTTGAAATGAGTATCTGGATAATGAACAACTAGCCACATGTTTCCAGTAAAAACAGGAAAATGACATTAGGATATTTCTCATTATGGGTTTTAGACTAGTGAAGTGTCAGCTATGCTTTAGGTGGGGAAGCAGAAGATTGGATCATAAAAGGTAAGCGGCAGGCGTAGAAATGGAAAGCAGAGACTGGAACTGGTGTGCTGATTGTATGGAAGTAATGCACAATGAAGCAACATATGTCACTAGTGCAAGTATGACTTTGAAGGAGCATTGCGTGGCGTCGATTAGGTGCGGTAGCATGGGGAGGATATTTGTTCGATATGAGAATACTGGGAAAGGATACTGGGGAAACTGTAAATAAAATTTAGACTGTAATCCTGGGAACATTGGGTAGGGAAGATATGCTGGCCTCTGGAACAACAGAAATATATCAATACCCTAAACCAGGCTTCTGAAAAGATGCAAGAAAGAGGAAAAAAAAAGACTTGTTGGTGCTCCAACATGCCCATCAACTACCTTGTCCAGACAAGCTTCCACATGTCTACTCATCTCCTCCACAGTTCCAGAGAGCGTCTCATTGCACAGCGGACATACCTGGCCATCCTCTGAGGCCTTCTTCCTCTTGTTTTTCCCTATTCGTGCTAGAAAACAAACAAGAACAAAGTTTTACTATCAGTGTTCTTCAATTAAAAACTTCCAAAGCTCTCATTTAATTTAACAATGAATTAATACTTTATGGCAGATGAATTTTAAACAAAAAATAAAGCGTACAAAACAAATCTATCAAACTTTGAGCTGAATTTTAACAAGGAAGCAACACCAAGTTTGAACAGGTATGGATGAATAGCAATAGATTCAGCTAGTCCGAAAGGAAGGGGGACCAGTACAATTTACCAGTTTAGTCACAGTCCAACTAATGAAAGCATACCACCACCAACCCTCAATTTGCTATAATGCTCACTGTCAAGGAATTTATCTTACTATTTTTCTACACTTTGCCTCTCCAATAAACAGTATACATGGCTAGATTATATCATCCTTTTCATTACCAGTGAGGATTTATGCAAGAGGGTTTCTGCAACATTAATGTTAACTCTTATGGATGAATGTATTTTTGATCTATCTGTATGATGCAGAGAGACATTATGGAGTAAAATGTACACTCAGCCAAAAGGCAAGCAGGCATGTTTTCTGTTTTACAATTCATGATGTATTAATTTACTCTATCCAAATACAGTTTCATTTCATTTCATTCACACTGAGAGCACACTTAATAAACTTCAACAGCCACACTCAGCTCCTCTGAAAACCTTCTACAAATCAAAGCTCGTTCCATGCACTTTCTCCTCTGAACAGTGTTTCAGCCATTGAGATACAATGACCACTCCAGTCACTGCAAAACTGCACTGTTTATCTAAGTGTCATTTCTTGGGAGGTGGTGCCTTCTGGATGGAAAGTTCAATCCTATTTGGTTGTTCACATGATTGTAGAGGTTCAAGACAGACCAGAGAGTCCTCCTGATATCCTGGCTATGAATTCTCTCTAAACTAATATCAATTGTCATTTATGTGAGCTTGCTTACATATATTGGAATGGTACAACAAAGACTGCATTAAAAAATTGTTGTAAAGTATTTTGTAATGTCCTGAGAACACAGATTTTGCTCAATAATAAGTTCTTTACTTATGACTCAGTATAACATGGGTTACAGGAGGCTTATCAACCCCTTAAACACCCTGAGCAAAAAAGAATTTCATCAACACAGTAAAAGAAAAAAAAATTGGAAATTTGGCATTCATTGCTATTTAATATAAAGATAAAAACAAATGTTCTAGAACAAAAGTTAAATGACAGCAAATTGTCAGTATACATCAGTAATAGCACATTCTTTCGAATGCTAAATTAGAGAGAGCTGGAGTAGTTGAACAAGGAAACTCAATTAAGTCATACAGTTAGTAATACACTGCTGCCCAGTTTAATGTATTGCAAGTCAAAGATGGTTTAAGACTCTCTCATGTCTAGACACCGAAAATAAATAAATAACCATTTTAAAACAGTGCCCAAACACAGCAGGAAGGCTTAATTTATGTAGAAGCTCCCTTTCCTGAGTAAAATCAATGAGAGACTGTGCCTCATCATTTGCAGGCAGCTGATGGCAGAAATAGCACCATTATGCATTTTAACAATATACCAAAAGGGTATTTTTATTTTAAAACAACAAGATATGTTGATCAGACAAAAATCAGGATTCTGTTTAATACATGCATATCACAGCAAATATCATCCTTTCGTGTCAGGGTAAAATAAAAGTTTTGTTACAGTTAACTGAACTACTCTTCCTGATGATTTATCAAAGTCATTTAGAATATTATACTGAAAAATGAGAATAAAGATCCTTTGGAAAAGTCTCTCTCCCCAGTTCCCTTCCACATCTTATTCTTAACATGAAATTACATCAAAATGTCTCCTCTTAATTGCTTCATTAGTTTATGTTTGATGACTGAGCCATCCAAACTATGAAGGTCTCAGGCTGCATGTAGCAATAGCTGATCACTTGATGGTCCAAATTTGTATTTGTTGGAGATATGTAAACTTAAAGGGTTCTGGCAAGACACTGAAAAAGTTAAAGCAGATGAAATGCTTGAAATGATGGGACTAAATAGAACCAGGGACCATTCATACACAATGAGAATACAGGCAGTTGAATTTCTGGATGTATTACTTTTCCTCTGAGGAAGAGAACTTTGTCAAATAAGTGAAAAAATTACTAGACAAATTTCTGAAGAATAAAGTGGTGATCAGCGGACGTTACCTGCACAGCATTGAAGGAGGACAGCATTGTTTGAGGTGCCATTTTTTGGATGATGTGCCAAGACCCAACCTGCCTCTGAGATATACATACAAGATTCTGCAACACTCTTAACTATATAAGAATAAGCAGTAAGTTCCCCTACGGTGTGTGGGCAATACTAATCCCTCAAACAACATCACCAAGTCATGTTATTCAATCATTATGACATTTCTGTTTGTAGGACCTTGGGCACGAGAACAATGTATACATTCCATTGGTGGAAAGTGCTTTGTGATATTCTGTGGTTCTAAAACATGCAATATAGCTACAAATTTTACTTTCTTTAAATCCAACAGAAACAGGGTGAGCACGTGAGAGTCTGACAAAATGGAAAGTTAAAATACCGTTACTGCAAAATGTCAACGATGCCCAAGACAAAGCTCACAATAATAACAAACAAAAGTTGGGGCTGTTAGATAACCACAAAATCTGTGGTTTACTCCAACTTCTGAAACATGAACTATTTAGTTGGGGCAAAAGACCCCATAAATCATTTACTAATTCCACCTCACCCCATTTGCCATGTCAGAAACTCATCAGAATCAAGAGAAACTTATTGGAACCACAAATATTTTGTTCTTTTTCCCGCTCGATATAATTAATTTGTACATTTTAAAATTAAATATCACATAAAATTCTTAATGCCTAAAAATAGTTCTCATTTAATAAGTATTAATATACAAGATAACACTTATTTGGAACATTTTAATGTGTTAAAAATCTCTACAGTAATCTTTTGCTGGGAAACTAATACACATTTCACATCATGAATACTCAAATAAAACTAACAGTAACACAAATTTGTCTTACAAAACCACACTGCTGTTGCTCATATTTAAAACAGCCTGTGCGCAGACATGATGCCAGTCTGATTTTGTGATGTCACGTAAGTAGGATGACGTGGGTTCTAGCCTACTTCCATGGATGTCTTCAGCAGTGGCATTGCGAATTAATGACTTGCATTTTAGACCAATCCATGGACTACACTTTCAGAACCACTAACTTAAAATGGGGCAGGAATACGCCATTCAGTCTGAAGTACGTGCTCTACAATTCTAGATCTGGATGATCATCTCCCTCAACACCACATAGGAATAGGTACATAATGCAGTAAAGAAAAATGGCAGCCTGTCAGAATTATCTGATACTCATTTGACACAGCATGTTTTTATATCAGTTCGCAACAAAAGACTTTGAGGTGCAGTTCAGATGCCAGCGAGGCAGAACCTGATTTACACTACTTTTAACTGGTTAAAACTTTTTAGGTTTCTTTTGGAGAATGCTCTGTGCACTGTATCAAGGGAAGATGCAGAGATCTCTTCCATCAGTTGGAAATTTAAATGTTTGAAGAGTGGGCAGGAGAAAAGCCTAACTCTCAATAATTTAAATTCAAGAAAGGGAGTCTTCAAAAAAAATGCTTCCAAGGGATCTGTTATAAACTAGGTTCAACACTATGTTGGCTGTGAAAAATGTGAGGCAAGAGGCCTCAAGATGCTTTGCTCAAATTTATTCTGCAGGCACTCTGGGTCTGACTGTGGATGCAAGCTTAAAGTTGAACATCAGTGCAAAAGGCAACAGTTTTACAGAGACGTGTAGAAAATTCAGGACATATCTAATCTAGACAGTGAACCTATACAACGGAAATCGCCTTTTTATTCTTAGTTATCAGTACAGTGTGCACTGCTGTACAGCTATACTGATAGAATATTAAGGAACTCAAGGCATCTACTGGAGAATGAAACAATTTCTACATCCACCCCTACATATTCACAGACATTTTCATAGTTTCAAGGTACTGCGAACAAGCTTATTGAATCAAACAGCAAAGAGGACACATCAAATTAAAAAAAAACGCAATACATCTCAAGGAGTTTATTCTTGCCAGCATGAAAATTCATAGAAGAAATAATTTATCATGACAATTAGGGTCTTAATTTAAATAGCAATCAGACAGCAGATTAAATGTGTCGTGGTAGGAAAACCAGGATATTTCGCGAATCCGTTTCACTCGACAGTCTCACTTCAAAACTGTCCTCATTCTACTCCCAATCCCCAGTGCTCATTTATGCATTTTCCTTCCTTTATCCTTTTCTTTAAAAACTGCCCAGCACGTAATTAGAAATTTAACGCTGCAGAACACTGCCTATTACATTGTAATTCTTTGTTCTTTCTTAACTGCATATTGAGTGATGCTACATTAATTTTTAGGTACAAGTAATATGAAATGTAAAGGGGGGTGAGAAAGCCATCCACGGCTATATGCAGATTATTCAGCTGTCTCTGGCTAAATACTAAATGAATAATCTCTGCTCTAATCGACAATGTACTTTTGAAAGGCTCAGTTGAATAGAAAAACCTAGCTCAATTACGCTGGGCCCACTAGTGTAACTACCACTGAATTCATAATATCTAGGTTCCAGAGAAACACAATTCTTTTACTGTCTTCCACAGAGTGCAAACCTGATAGCACATTACTGAAGCAAAATGATATTATGACCCAGGATTAGCTTTGCACTCATGGTGGCACAGCCAGTGTTAGAAAGGTTAATATAAAACTAAATTTTTTGAACACGTCAGATTGATTAACACTTCCATAAAACAAGAAAAGTAAATTCATTTCAAATTAAGAACTGTGATTCATTTTCTGTTCCTGTGTTGTCATACAGTTGATACAGAAAGCAAGTGAATTAGATTCATCAGAAACTGCAAGTTCTTCAGTGTAAATGTTGGTTTTTTCTCCATGCTGATTCCTGATGTAATATATGAAAGAGACTGTCACACTTAGGAGGAGACAAAGACTTTCTTCTTCCAAGCAAAGGATCAGTAATGATGGACAGTGAAAGAGGGACTGATTTATTTATTGCAGGTGTGATCTCCCATTTTAGCCTCAGGAGATATTGATTTGTGGTACAAAAATTGAAAATGATCCAAATATTACCTAGAGAGGTTTTACTGCCATTTGTTGAGCTTAAATTATGAGGGCATGCCTCAGTCTTGGGTTTTAACTTGGTCTTTAACTCTGTGAATAGAACCCATCCAGAGAATTATAGTCAGACAGCTCGAGTCCACCAGACTGTCTTAAAAATCTCTAAGCCATCTTTCCAACTTTCTCTTTGTTGATACTTGTGACAGGATCTAAGAATGAGTTCCCCTTTGTTGCTTATCTCCAGCCCCTTCACTTAGCTGTTGTAAACCTTTAATAATTGATGAATAATAGCACTTAATCACCTGACAGTTCACAGGGGATCCAATGGAACACAGTGCAAACGTCGTGTTAAAAAAAAGCAACACAATGGTTTCAGATAAAACAAGGAAATCATTTCAGCCGAAATTTTAAATGGAGCCCAAATCCTCACCCACCAATCATTAATATTCACATATAGTTCTGTAACAAGCAGATTGCTAACACCACAGCTGGGTAGCTGCTAGGAAGCTGACCTTAGTCCCAATGGCAATGAGTGAAATTGTCGGGTCCATGAATAAGCAGACAACAAACTAATAAAAGGAGGTTGAACTTTACTTACCTGACACCCTTTATATATAGAACTTCCAGGAATGTTGCGTCCAAAACAGTTAAGCCTGAATTAATTAGAAGTGATTACACTATCATCATTAATTAATTATCTGGTAATCACACTCCTGTGTACTTTAACATCTGTGTTGCACTGACAGAATCTAGCCCCAATCGGTGCCTATCGGTGAGTTAGGCTATTCATTCAAACTGATTCAACATGATGTTTCTGGTTCATATAATACTGTAAACAACAGCCTTGATCTAAACTCAATCAAATGACACATTGTTGCCCCTGTTAGACAACGACAGTGGCACATGAGTAACGTTGTCAAAGACAACAGAAAGTAATAGGGCAGTTTCCATTTTCTATAGTCTGATCACTAAATACTGTCTCTATGCAGACTCTCTTTATTGGGTAGTGAAGGAATTCCAAGAATGTGACCCAAAGAAAAAGGAACAGGGATATATTTTCAAGTCAGGATGGTGTCTGACTTGGAGAGGAACTTGTAGCTGTTAGTGTTCCTATGCTGCCTTTATCTCCCTAAGTCATATTTAGGTGAGGCTGCTGAAGAAGTCTTTCCAAGTCACTACCATGCATTTTGTAAATAACACAGTGCATCGGTAGTACAGTGTGTAAAAGTTTAACATTGTGGATACGGTGCCTCATCTGAATGCTATCCCACTTCATTTTGGAACATCCCTCATACAGCAAGATGGAAGACATTCAAATACACTCTGAATTGCTGACTTACAGATGTAGAAAAGGCTTTTTTGGGGTTGAGCGGGAGATTGAGTTGAGTGACCAACTGCAGAATGTGTAGTTTTTGGCCTGTTTGTGTAACCGTTCTACTTATGCATCTGGCCTTGTTAAATTTCTGTTCATTGGCCACCCCTGGACTATTTAAAGGGAGCTATTTAGTGATGGTAATGTCAATTAATTTCAAGGTGAGGCAGTTGAAATCTGTTTTGTTGGAGACAGTCATTATCTGGCACTTGTATGGCATGAATATTATTTCCTTCACCAGCAGAAACATCAATGTTACCTGGCTCTTGTTGAAATGGACTACTTCCTATCTAACGAGTTATGAATGGGAATAAACACTGTAAAAATCATTTGTGAACATTTGACCATATAATAGAGGGAAGGTCACTGAAGCAGCTGAAGATGACTGGGCCTAGGACACTACCCTGAGGAACTTCTGCAAGATGTCCTGGGACTGAAATAATTGGCCTCCATATACCGCAACAATCTCCCTCTCTGATAAGCACAATCTTCATCACTGGTGAGATTTTCCTGTAATTCCCACCAACTTCAATTTTGTTCAAACTCCTTGAAGCCACACTTGAGCAAATGTTGCTGCCTTAATGTTAAATAGTGTCATTCTTTTCTTTGGAATTCAGCACCTTTCGCTGATTTTAGACCAAAGTTGCAAATTACGTCTGGAGTCTAGTTGCCAAGTGGAAACTAAACGGTGTGGTAAGCTGGCTACTGGGGAGAAAATGCCTCTCAAAAGTACAATCAATGATCTCTTCCATCACTTTACTTATGATTCAGAGTAGATTGAATTAGTCCTGCTTCTTGTGTGCAGATCACTTGCTTCACTTTGTCTCAAAGATGCCAATGTTGCAGCTGCACAAGGCAGCTTGTCTGAGGCACAGCTAGTTCAGGAACACAAGGTCTTCAGCGTTTCAGCTGGAATGCTTTCTAGGCCACAGCCTTTACTGCACCCTGCGCACTCAGTCATTTCTCAATATCACATGGAGTGAATTGAATTAGCTAAAGTCTGATTTCCATAATGGCAAAGACTCAGAAGAAAGCCAAGATGGATCATTTGCTTACAGCACTTTTCAGCTTTTTTTTTGGTACAAACGTTCTGGACTCCACGATCATTTAGCATTGGAGGTGTTTTCATGGGGTTGACCCTTCCTCCCATTAGTTTCATAACTGTCCACCACTATTCACAAATGGATGTGGCAATATTACAAAGTTTTTATTTGATTGCACTGGTTGTGGGGTTTTCTTAGTCAGTTTATAGTTTGCTGCTTCTTCTGCATCGTTATCACAACACTGCCTTCCAGTTCAAAAAGTCACGCGTGGGCCTCAGAAGACTATGCAGCCATTAATTAGAGGGAATGCTGGTTACAGACTGTGGTCGAATATAATTCTGCTGCTGTTCATGGTCCACTGCAACTTATGCCCAACCTTGAGCTACAAGTACTTTCCAGAACCTATCCAATTGGCATGGCAGTAGTACCTTCAATACAATGGAGCATAACATCGTTTTGAAAATGATGCACGGACGCCACAAAGACTGTGCAATGGTCACTCCTACCAATGCAGTCCATGACAGATGAATCTGACAAGCAGGTTCCATCTTATCTTGATCATAGACAATATCCCAAATATTTTATGTAAACAATTGTAATTATTTCCTAAATGAAGAAGGATTAAGTGACATTAAGAGAAATTGCTGAAAGTTAAAGACAAAAGAAAGATACAAAATCTATTCCAGGCTGTGGACAACAGATCATGCCATTTCAGTGACAGTAAATCAAGCTTTCAGCAGCATTTTGATTCATCACCCGAGTCAGAAAAGTGCTCCAAATGGAGAAGTGCAAACGTATTCTTGTTGAGTTTAGAGAGTGCCTATCACTTAATTACAGCGACTCCTCACCATTCCAGTTGCTCAGAGATATACTATTACACTACCATTTCTGGTCAAGCATCACAACTTCCCGATTACCATGTTTAACCTGCATGTGTGACCACAGAATGCTGCTGCCTCATTTTAATTATAGCCACATTTTTCTTCCTTATATCAAATTCCAAGCCAGGTTGTTGCATGACACCAGATACAACAAGAAGAGTAATGGTACTTATGCATAACAGTGCAATTTTCAGCAGAATTAAAACAGAATACCAAAAAACAGGTAATTCCCATTACGATTCTAATATATGCAGGATTCCGGAAAATTTCAATTCTGATTTTCAGGGTCTGCTTCCTCACTCACTGAACAGCATCATGCAGAATCTTAACAATGATGAGTCTGGCAAAGGTCTTTAGTTGCAGGTTTTCAACTTACTTTGTTACTACAATACTTAGTATGTTAGCTGTATCCAAGCCATGTATAGGAAACATGCAAATAGCTATATCCAAGAGAACAGAAATTCTAACCTTCCATCTGGTGACTTCTGTCCTGGATTACAATGCTAAAATTAAGAAAGTCAGTCAGTAAGAAGTCACAGACACTAGACCACACTCTATTAATGCAAAACCACACTGCTGTTGCTGTAACAATTCCATGTCATGAGATTTAATAAAAATTCTTTCAAACCAATTGTTTTTAAAGCCAGAAAGACAATGACAGGTCGATCCCTTCCCCTCACTTCCTCATTCAGAGAGAAGAGGAAGAGAAATATTGTACTCTCTAGTTACAAAGTCATCACCACTACATTGGGGAGACCAAACATACACTTGGTAACCAAATTGTGGGACCCTCCTGTTCAGTTTAGATGCATGCCCCCAAGCCCCCGGGTCGCACATCATTTTAATTCTCCACCTTGTTCCCACTTTGATTTTTTTCTGTTGCTAGCCCACTGTAGTGTTCAAATGAAGTCCAACACACAGCTTTTAATTTGGTCCTTTATATAGCCTCTGCATTCAACAATGTTTCAACAACGTTACACCACAATCTTTGTCCCATTTTGTTTCTTTTCTCTTTCTTATTTTTCGTCATTTCTCTCACTCTTTTTTCATTTTTTTTGCATTTGGACATAGGGACCATCATTCTACTGTTCACACCTGCTCAAGACACATACTTTGTTTCCTAACCACTGCTTAATCTCTCCTGCCCTCCACCCTATCACAAAGTTCACTTTATTCTTCTTACCCTCTTCTTTAGCAAAGGCTAAACAGGTTGGGATTCTTCTCACCAGAGTTTAGAAGAGTGAGAGGTGATCTCATTGAAACATATAGGATTCTTAAGAGGCTTGACAGGGTAAATGTTGTGAGGCTGTTTCGCCTCATTGCAGAGTCTAGGACGAGAGGGCATAGTCTCAGAATCAAGGGGTGCCAATTTAAAACTGAGATGAGGAGGAATTTCTTCTCCCAGAGGGTTGAGAGTCTTGTCTCTCCTTGCCACAATGAGCTGTGAAGGCAGAGCCCCTGTGTATATTTCAGATTGAAACAGATAGATTCTTGATCAGCAAGGGAATCAAGGGTTATGAGGAAAAAGCAAGAAAGTGGACATGTAGAATGTCAGACCAGCCATGATCCAGTGAATGGCTCAAAGAGCCAAATGGCCTACTCCTGTTCTTATTTCTTGTAGCCTTATGGTCTTACCCTCTGGCTTCATTTGCTTCAAACTAGTTACATCTTTATTCTTTCTCAATTCAGAATCTTTGAATTCTTTCACTGTATTTGATGTCACCAACAAGGCAGGACCTATCCCTAACTGTAAACAGCCTTTTAGAATACAACTAAGTGGCATGGTTGGATTTTTCAGAGGACAACTAAGTGTCAATGCCACTACATTTGTTTGGAGTCATAGGCTGGCCAGAATCAGTTAAAATGACAGATTTCCTATGCAGAAGGATATTAGTGAATTCTATGGAATTTTATTCCAGATTTATTTGGTTAATTAAAGTAAAATTCTCAGCTACTACAATGAAATTTGGAAACATCTCCATATTGATAGATTACTAGTCCAGCAACTTCATTACTATGCTGCAATACCCTTACCTTTGCAACCATGTCAGCTTTATAGCAGTATATTTGACTGGAGAACACAGATTGGGCAGGGTGTATTAATGGATGGAGTCTATTCTGCAAATAAATTATGCTTCCAAATGAACCATCGTAGTCAATTTCACTTGTAAATCTGAACTACATGAGTTTGAATTGGAAGAAGAACCTAAGTATGAATTGTTGATTCTGAAACAAGCTTTCATTCCAGTGTTCAGATTTATCACAGAGCTGCCACATTATCACAAAATTTACATAATAAAAGATATTCACACAAACATGTTCCACAACAAAACTGCTCTAACTTTCTGAAGAAGGGTCTAGGCCCGAAACGTCAGCTTTCCTGCTCCTCTGATGCTGCTTGGCCTGCTGTGTTCATCCAGCTCTACACTTTGTTATCTCTTATGCTCTAACTTGGCTGCAGTTCTGGCAATTTTACAGCATTTAATTAACTACAACTTCTGCAACTTTAGCCTCCAAGCATGGATAGGTAAGACAAGCCTATAGGTTCAATGACATTAATATCACCATAATACAGTAGGTGAATTCAGAAAATAACCCTGAGGACCGGATTACAAAGCAGTATTAGGGGCTCTTGTGACACAATGGTAATATCCCTACAAGGAGGCTGGGTTCAAGTCCCACCTGATCCAGAGGTGTGTAATAACATCTCTGAACAGGTTGATTAGAAAATATCTACAAAGCAGAATGAAGAAACATCATAGCAAATAACGTTTTTTTTCTCTTTCTGATAATGAAAGTGCAGAGAACTCTGAAAAATGTAACACAGTGAAAGAAAGTGCAAAAATACTCCACTGCAAATTACAATGAGTTTAGAAAATGGCAATTTTCTATTGTTAACTTCCATTTACCCTGCAAACAATATGAACATAAAATCACATCATTTGCAGGGTGCAGTACATTTTCCATACCCTCACACACCAGAAATGTCACTCCAAAAGAGGTGAGCTACATTCACCTTAGAACCAACAGTATTCACTGATTTCCATTTTAAGCTTTGGAATACAGTGATTCATGGGCAAGTGCAACTTAAAGCTAGTTTGATTTATTAGTTACTAGCTTAAACTAGTAATTTGATTTTATTTCTGATAACTACCAATTTTGTGGAAAAATCAAACTGAAGTTCTTGATCTACCATCTCAGACATGCAGACCAGAGACATCCAGAAGTCTAGTGAAAGCTTCCAGTCGACAGACAGTAAACAGACTCTTGCTCGATAGAACTGCGGCAGATTTGAATCAAAAGTCTTAAAACTTGATGTGGTTCTCTCTTACCCTCTTGCTAAAATTTCACAAGTATGAGATTTCTTTTGTAGGGAGAAGCAGTCTTGCAATCATGACTGCCAAGTTAACAAGAGTTCTAAACTAACATGCAAGTGCAACATATAACCTGGAATTTATGATACAAAGTGACCGAAATAATAAGAGCCATTGGATCCATCGCATGTACTTGTCCAATATCTTCTGTAATATGTTGTATGCAAGCTACCCTTAGGCACAATGTGTTAAGACAGTACCAAGCTTCATTGGGATCTTGTGTATTAAGTGAAATGTCACAGCTTGAATCTAAGGACTGTGTTATGGGCACATTATTAAAAATGCATTCCCCAAGAATTACATGAATTGCAGCAGGCACACGTAGGTGGAAGAACTCCTTTAAAAGTATTTAATTTATCTCACAACACCTGAATAAGATGTTGAATGTTTCTCAAAGTAGTCACCTGTTTAATTAACTCAGGCACCTAAGGGTAATGTGCACTGCATGTTTTCCAATCTTAAAAAGTTCATTATTTCATCATGTCAGGGATATACTTGCACATTCCTCATCGTGTGGAATCAATTATTACAACCAACAGTCTTTTGCACTCCCAAGTTGAACAAGTACATTTAAACCACAAGTGCAGCATTAAGCCTTACCTTACTTAGGAATCAGTTCACGACTCACTAGCCAATCTGTATGACATGTTTATTAGTGCAAAGTGGGTTTCAGTTTCACATCGCTGCTTAAACTTTACAATGCAAAGAACTGTAACTTTTAGCCAGTTGGTAAATATCACAATGAATTTGAATCAAGAATCTGTGTTGAACAATACAAATATATAGTCAGGTGAACTTTAAAACTACAACAAATTTATTATTATCTTAATCGAGCATTCACAGTCCAGTACCTGTACCACATCTTAAAAAATATTTATTTGAACATTATTCAAAGGGAAAAATCTACCCACTATCACAAAAACCAGAACAGCTCATCGATTTTTAAACAACATCTATGTATGCATTTCAAGCTTTTGGAGTCACTGCTCAGCAATCCCATGTGAAAGATACTGTTGTATTTAATTGGATAAATTCTGATTAGGGTCAAGTTAATAGCCACAACAGAGATTCCATATTGACCCACCTGACTGAACACAGAAAATGGCCTTTTAATATGCAAAATATACAGGCTGACAAAGTCACATTGTCTTCGGATGAAGGTCTCATCTGCTAATCTTCTTGCAGCAAGTGATGGAAAGTAAAATTACATATGCTGAAAAAACCAACTACAACTGACAGACTGCAATGAAAGGAACTCACACAGGTGAAGTACGAAGCACTTGCCATAGGTTTCTTTGCAAACAGCCCTTTGTAGATGCAATTAGCTACTGTACATTCGAGAAGAAAAAGCTTCACGAGGTTTTCAATCACATCAAGTATAGTGTATTCTTGTTTTAGTTATAAATGCATACAAGTCCAGAGCAGTCCCAGGGCTCAGATAACATGATAAATCTAGAGAAGTAAACTCAGTCTATGAGTAATACATGAACTCTGAGACTGCACAACATTTACACAACAAACTCCCGCCTACTTCAGAAATATACGCAATTAGCACATGTGTAGACACTGGATGTTCACCAAAGTTGCTTTAGATTCGTTAAGGAAAGATCTTCATGATCCCAGGACATTCTAAACTCTGTTACAATTAATGAGGTACTTATGTGTTATTATTATTATACTGTTATTATTGCATGGAAATACAAAACTCAATTTGCACATATGGTGCCACTAAAAGAATAAGAGGCAAGACTGGATAATCCATTTTTAGTAAATGTAGGGATAAATATTTGTAATGTCAGTTGAAGAACTTCCCTTCTGTTTGAATAGTATTCTGGGCCTGGCTCAGTTGTAGGTTCACTTGCGCCTCAGCAGAAGATCATGGATACTAGTCCCACTACAATCTATCTTGAGGCAGATTCTATGCTGAGGGCAGGGACCCTGCTGCCCAGCATAAATTTTGGGGTAAGCCCACCTCCACTTGGATGGTTTGCCTTGCTTTAATTTTCCAGCATAAGGGACTTTAATTATGTGAGGTGAGACTGTCACCCCTTTCCAAAAGTGAGCCTTGCCTATAGTACTGCCAGTCAACTGAAGGCTAGTAGTTCTGCAACACAAGGACTGGTGGCCCACTGGTAATGTAGGACACAAGAATACCCCATGACCCAAGCAAATTTTGGGGTCTTGCCAGGACCATTTGATAGGCCCAGGCCAGGAGGAGAAGGGAACCATGGGCAGGACCTTCAAATGTCTCTGTGGACCAGAAAAGAGAATTCTTCAACACACACCTCTGGAGCAGGTGAGACCTCAACACAAGTGGCCTAGTTCAAAGGCAGGGATGCTACCAA
The DNA here is from genome assembly GCF_021869965.1 of Rhincodon typus. NCBI lineage: Eukaryota > Metazoa > Chordata > Chondrichthyes > Orectolobiformes > Rhincodontidae > Rhincodon > Rhincodon typus. The sequence continues at coordinate 50,284,240 of NC_063341.1, read as the reverse complement.
TGTGCTACAAGAGCCCTTAATACAGACCCGAGAAAGGTTGGAGTATGAGGTAATGCTATATTGTTGTTGTATGTCATGTTGTTGTATGATTCTCTCAGTGGATTAATTTGTTGGTCTCTAGAAAGTTGAAAGAGTCATAGATCTCAACGAAACTTTACAACACTCCATTATTTATCTCATATACATTTTTGACTTTCAAGCACTGAATCAGATTTTTACAAAAAAATCCATCAGTTACAGTCATACAACTATTTTGTATTGTGTTAAATCAGAAATGCATTCTTTACTTTCAGTCTGGAAAAATGCAAATACTTCATCAAATGTAATATGGTTTTAACCACGTGTTCTTCACCTGAGATAACCTTGCGCCTATAGTTACAACTGGCTAACTTGGTACTGAGAGAGGGCTGGTGCAAAGATCATTAGATAGGGTCACAAGCTGATTGGTACTTAAGAAAAGATAATTAGTTTGCTATTTTTCTAAAGTAAACAGTGCTGTTCTCACCAACAAGCTGCCTATCAAAGTCAACACTCACTACACAGGGACAGAGTCAGGGAATGGATCCAACTGGATTATTCTACAGAGAGCCAGCACTGAGTTGATGAGCCAAATAGCTGTAATGACTCTAAAACACAAATATACTGTTGGCAAAAATCGACAATGCTCCCTGCAATGTCTCATAAACTCAACTTCACTTGCAATCTTTCAAACTCCTTAAAAGTCTGCTGGCCAATGTCTTCTTTAGTAAGCAAGATTTAACCAAAAATATTCAGTGATCAGCAAGAGGGCTGAAGTGAAATAACATTAATTAATCAGGATTCTTTTCAACAGTTAAATTTTTGAAAGCTATCCAAATAGCAAGATTCACTGTTTAAACTACAAGTTTCACTCTACTACAAGGTGGAAACAAATCAATTTCACAGTGGGACTGTAATACCTGTACAACAGAAATCACACTATTGAGGAAACACTACTCCATACACAAGCAAGCAAAGCTCTGAAGGATACTGCCCAATACCAACGAATTTCACAGAACTACTTATCTGCAAATGTAACCATGTTAAACACATACACAAAAGGAGCATCAATGTATTTTAAATGGCCTGCAACAGTACTATCAGGTAAAGGTACATAGCCCCAAAGGACCATAGGGCTGCTCTCTCATTAGGGAGCAACAACTGGTGGTGGTCTAGGCTGACAGTCACCAGATCTTGAGCAAGGGGAGAGCTCGAGGAGAGTCCTCAATGGTAACTCTACGGGTGCGGGAATTGAACCCATGCTGTTGGCATCACGAAACAGCCGTCCAGCCAACTGAGTTAACTGATCCACTTGACAGGATTACTATTATTGTGGGATTTCTACATTCTCAGCTGTGATGTTAGATCCACCAACTTCAACTGTCATTCCCTTGTAACCATCTCCATAGTACCACAGTTCTATTGGAAAGCAGTTCTGTGTTTTCAGAGCATTTTCTCTTATTTAGAGAATCCATTAGTCTCAAGGGATATCTGCAAAACAAACCGAAATACTCTTTGTGGTTAATTAGGAAACCTGTTATTGATGTGAACCCAAAGGAATGACAAGATGCAGACAGGATTTTGTCTATTGACGTATTTATAGATGGCAAGAAGGTTACCCTTCATCAACCTTGCAACCCATGACAGTCACAAGATGTAATCAGTGGGAGCTAAACTGTGAAAATGGTTAGAAAATGCTAAAAACGTACTGAAAATTGATCAGTCTGCAAATTATCTGCAGCCAAGATGGCTACTAGATGTCCGTGACATTAGAACTCCACCAATGCCATTTTGGTTAGACGCCAAGATTTCTGTGACAATAGCAAACAATAATCATCTGTTAGGTAACACGTTAAACCTAAGAATGCTAAATTCAGATTGCACCACATCAACTCAGTCTGCATCATTGTTACATAAACAGAGATCCTGTTTAAGATGCATAATTAGATCCTTTGCCACATATTACAATACTGATATTGAGCATCACTTCACATAATTGTTCATTATACAGACGGAGGCCATTCAGCTCACTATGTCTGTAATGGCTATCCAAATGAGAAATTCAACTTGGGCCATTCCTGTCTTCTCCCATAACCATATACATTCTTCCTTTTCATACAATGACCAAATTGCCTCTTGAATGCCTCAAGTGAACCTCCATTCTCAGGTAGCAGATTCTGAAACCTAACCACTCACTACATGAAAAGGTTTGTCCTTATGCCACCATTCCTAATTCACTAATTCTCACTTTTAATTTTCCCATCAGTGGGGACAGCATTTCCCCATATTCTTTGTACAGACCTATCATTTTGAATATCCCTAATAAGTTCCTCATCCCTGAAATTACTCTCATGAGACTTTCCTGCCCTCACTCTAATGCCTTTACATCTTTCTTAAAGTAAGGATCCAGAACCAAATTCAATATTCCAGTTAAAGCCAAACCAGAGTTTTGAACTTTATGCTCAATTAATAACATCTATGATTATCATCATCTAATATGGTCTGAAGGGATGTCCAAGACCTAACGGAATGAGGGAACAGGTGATTTATATTATATACATATATTAGTTAACAGTTATAAAAGTGGAAAGTCCCACCTGTTCCAGAGATGTATCATAACATCTCTGAACAAATCGATTGAAAAAATTAAAAATAATAACTGGGCCAATTGGTGGCAGGCATTCTAAATAAATAGAGAGAAAATACTGGAGAAATTCAGTTTGGCAGCATCTGTGGAAAGAGAAACAGAATTAACATTCAAGTTTGATATGATAACAAGAAATTACTCTGAAGTCACATCAAACTCCAACAGGTAACTGTTTTTTCTCCACAGACACTACTGAACTTTGAGTTCTTCCAGCATTTTTTGCTTTAATTTAGGTTTCCAGAATCTGCAGTATTTTGCTTTTAATTAAGGGTTAATTGTATGTGAATTAGTTCCATAAATATGGAGTGCTAATACTCAGTGGGGTGTGAGTTTCATGGAGTGTGGTTAACTGAAATAAAGTTCTCACTAGAAGTGTGGACTTGGACTCTGTTCAAAAACATTAATCTGCCAGTGAATAACAAGGATACTGCAGACTTTATTAACCACTCTCTCCACCTGTCCTGCCACCTTCAAATATTTTCCCACATTCACACTCTAATCCCCATGACTCTGCACACCCTTTAACATTGTATGCTTTATTTTGTCTTTCTGCATTCTTCCTATCAAGATGAATCACTGCACATTTTTCAGCACTGAATTTCATCTGCCAATTGTCCACCCATTCCACCAACCTTTCCATGTCATTTGAAAGCTTTATAATGCCCTCTTCTTGCTTCACAATACTTCCATCTGCAAATTTTGAAACTGTGCCCTGTAGTGTACACAAAGGTCTCAGTGATTAATATTTATCCACAAGAGCAAGGGTACCAAACCAACTCCTGGGGATCTTCCTCTCCTTTTCACTGGACAGCCACTTTCCCTGCATGCAATATTTATCCATAGCAACACGAAGAAGACAACAGGCCAGCAACTTTAAAATTGTACAAGGAATCCTCGTTACCAAAATTCTATCCAAAGTTGAGCCAAGATGTGTGTCAGTTTTGGCTCAGTGACAGTACCTCTGAACCAAAAGATCATGGTTTCAATTCAAATTCAAACAATTAAGCACGTCACTGAGGCAGAAACTATTCTGCAGTACCAAAGAATCACTGCACTCCTGGAACCAGAACGTTTTGGATTAAACAGAGTCTATGGCTGCCCCTTCAGATAGACCAAAAAGAGCCCACTTCACGACTTTAATTGTTCCCTCCCAAAAACAATCCTTCAGTAAATATCACAAAAGCAATTTATTGTTGATGGTATATTAGCTGCTCTATTTTCTTGCATTACAATTGTGGCTTCAAATATACTTAATTACTGTGGCGCAAGGGGAAAGATGGTATAAAAGGGCAAGGTTTGCTTTTCTCTTTCAATAGGTTATGGCACCAAATAGACAGAGATGCAAACAGGCTGGCTATTTGCTGTTGACCCTGAACTGCAAGTTTGCTACCATAAAATTGCACAGAGAAAAGTTGGATCCTCATCCATGTATTAGTATCTTCCAAATGGATTAATCAAAGGCAGTCAGCTTATGAGCTGATTTATTATGAGAAACTCATGTCTGATTAATATGATTACATTTTATGAGGGGTTAACAAGGATGAGTTTAGTGCATTTGATGTAATCTACAAAGATGCTAGCAAGGCTTTTGACAAGGTCTCAAGTGGCACACCAATCATGAAAGTAAAAGCCTATGGGATCCAGTTGATTCTAAAAGTAAAGGGCGGTATGGTGGCTCAGTGGTTAGAACTGCTGCCTCACAGCACCAGGGACCCGGGTTCGATTCCAGCCTCGGGCGACTGTCTGTGTGGAGTTTGCACACTCTCCCTGTGTCTGCATGGGTTTCCTCCCACAGTTCAAAGATGTGCAGGTTAGGTGGATTGTCTACGCTAAATTGCCCATGGTGCCCAGGGATATTTAGGTTAGGTGGGTTAGACATGGGAAATGCAGGGGTAGGGGAATGGGTCTAGGTGGGATGCTCTTCAGAGGGGCAGTGTGCACTTGTTGGGCCCAATGGCCTGTTCCCACACTGTGGGGATTCTATTCCATGATTAAATCATGGGGTGGAAAAAACAGCAATGGGTGTCATTGCGAAAAGAAGTCTGTTTCCTTTGGAGTTTCCCAGGGCTCAGTGCTAAATAATGCTTTTGTGATATATGTATCCATGAGTTGGACTTGAGTAAAAAATTTTTGTGAAATAGCTGATGTTTCTCAACCCCATTCTCCTGCCTTCTCCCCATAACCCTTGATTCCCTTACCAATCAAGGACCTATGTATATCTGTCTTAAATGCATGCAATAACTTGGCATCCGCAGCCCTAGATGACAGTTCATCAGAGTTCTGATGAAGAGTCGTCTAGACTCAAAACATTAGCTTGCTGTCTCTATGAATGCTGCCTGACCCACTGTGATCTCCAGCATTGGTTGTTTTCAGTACAGATTCCAGCATCTGCAGTCACTTTTTTCTTCCCAAGTCCCTTTGTGCTTCACATTTCTTTCTTTCCCAATTTAGAAAATAGTCTACACCTCTTCCTACCCAACTGCATAACCTCACAATTTCCCACATTATATTCCATCTGTCGTGCCTTCGCCCACACTCCTAGCCTAAATCTAAATCGTCAATGTATAATGTGAATAGTTGTGGTCCCAACATGAACTCTGCGAAACGCCACTAGTCACCAGCTGCCATCCTGAAAAAGACCTCTTTATCCCTTCTTTCTGCCTCTGCCAGTCAGCCAATCCTCTATCCGTGCCAATACCTTGCCCCTAACACCATGGGCTCTTATCTTATTTAGCAGCCTCTTGTGCGGCATCTTGTCAAAGGCTTTCTGGAAGTTCAAATAGATCACATACACTGGGTCTCCTATGTTTAACTTGCTCATTACCTCCTCAAAGAATTCTGACACATGTGTTATATTAGCCATTTTCTGGTTCTTTGGGACCCTCACAGGTAGTGGCAAATAGAGGTCAATCCAGAGAAGTATGAGGAAATGTATTTGCGTAAGGTTAACAAAATAAGAAAATGCACCATAAGTGGTGGTATAAAATATAAACAGAGACATTTGGAGGAATAGATGGACCTTTGAGTCCATAATTACAAATCCCTAAATGTAATCATACTGGTAGATAAAATAATCAAAAAGGTATTAAAGATACATGCTTTCATCAGCCAAAGAATAACTATAAAACCTCAGGAGATTAAGCTGGGACTGTACAAAACACTAGTTAAACCACAACTGGATTACTGCATGTAGTTTTGGTCACTAGGACACTATAAGGAAGGTATGATTTCCCAGGAGAAGATGCAGAGGAGATTTATAAGGATGTTGTCTGCATTGGGGAATTTTAACTAAGAAGAGAAACTGGGCTAGGCTAGAGTAATTTTCTTCAAAATAGAGGAGACCTAACTAGTGTATAAAATATTGAGGGATCTAAACATAGAATAGTCCAATTCGATTTTATTGAGGGGTCCAGAGTTCAGTTTCATCGATTCAGGGTAAGAAAAAGGGTATTTAGACAGGATTCTAAGAGTTAATTTCTCACCCAAGGGAGATGGGAATCTTAAACTCACTGCCAAATGATTGGAGAGACAGAGATCCTCATTAGACTAAAATAAAGGACTTGTACGTGCATTTGAAGTGTTGTAACGTACAAAGCTAGAGGTCAAGATTTGGAAAGTGGCATCATGCTGGTTAGGTACTTTTCAGTAATCATGGACATGATGGGTCAATAAGCCTCCTTTCATGCTACAAATTTCTACGATTTCTATGATTGCAAACAGGGGCTGTAGCTGGTAACTTTTAACCCATTCTTGACCATTATTGGGATACCACTGTCCCATTCAGGTAATCCCAATGCATTATTCTACTAAAAGTATAAATATACCCTTTTAGACCTACCAAATTGATCTGATGTTGTAAACATTGATTAAGTTCACTACAGGGTTAAATGCCATGGAGGTGAGAAATCTGTACTCCACTTAATTGGAAGAAAGGTGTGTTATGGATCTGCAAAAAGTGTGGCTTAATTTTATGAGGGTTTTTTGTGCATTGCAATGACTACCAAAGGATTACCTATTACATTTCATAAATCTATGCAAAATGTGGTTTTCATGAAGGAAACTGCGCACAACAATGCCTGCTTCATCAGTATATAGGTTGTTTGAATGCAAGAAAGAAAAAGTTACGTATCACCATCCAAGGACATATGAACTGTTAATACTGTAGCCTGTACCAGAGGCATCAATCAGCTTCAATTACCACTGGATGCGTTTAGTACACTAGCAATTGTCAGATCCTGTAAGTTACTCTGGCAGTGGAGGGACAGTTTGAAAGAGAAAAAAAAAACTGGACATCTGATCTAAGTGAAAGCCTGAGGTCTGCACAGCCAATTACTTAGGTACAACACTTGACAAGAGATACCTTACATTAAGAAACAAGCTCCATCGAACAGTGGCAGATGCCACGCACAGTAGGCAACAAGAACTGTCCTCCTCCCAACCTCCCCAGCCCTCAAGTCCTCTATTCATATGTGTCGCAGTAGGGCATATACTTTGTAGAAGACCCTAATGAATATAAAGTAAGCATGTAGATACATAAAGGAAAATGCATTTCACATTAACAGTCCAGACCTTTACCAAGGTTTGCCTGTTTAAAGTGAAAACTATCCTGGAATGAAAAGAGATTTAGCCAATTCTCCTTAAGATTCCTCTTTCACATTATACAATGGATGTCAGGGTAACATAGGATAAGCCTGCCATTGGGCACTAGCTGCCAAAACACTCAACACGAGCAGAAAAACAAAATACCTGCTTAAAGTAAAAGACGAATATTCTACGAATTTAAATGTACACAGAAAATGCTGGAAACAATCAGCAAGTCAGACAGCATCTGTGAAGAAGGAAAGGTAAGCGTCTTCGATCAACTACCTTTCATAAGGCATTAAACATAACTTCCTCTCTCAAAAGACGCTAGCTACCTGATCTGCTGAGGGCTGTCTGCATTTCCTATTTTTATTTCAGATTTCCAGCAACTAATGTACCCTGGTTTTTATTCATCGCGTTCACTGGCTGGAGACCTTTTAATGAAGTATCACATCTGAGGTTAAGGTGTGGCTGATGAGGCATTCCAGCTTCATTGTCATGACATCAACTATGTCCTTGATTATATTACTGCATGCCTCATAGCAGACTTCAGCCACCGTGTTAACTTATCATAGAATAATTCCAGAGCATTTCTTATTTTTCAAACTATGTTTTAATCTTATCTGAGAAAATTCTTCATGATCAAGTTTATTTTAATGTTCCCGCCTCCTGTCAAAATTGTTAAGAAATATAGTCAATTCTGTATTATTGATTTACAACAATACTCTTGCTGAGAGGTTAATTACTGAGGCATTACTTAAGATGTTTGAGAAAATAACATACAGTTGATTTCCCAAAAAAGTTCTATATTTTATTGCAAGAGATAACAAAGCGTGGAGCTGGAGGAACACAGCAGGCCAGGCAGCATCAGAGGAACAGAAAACTGACGTTTCGGGTTGGGACCCTTTCTGAATTTCTGAAGAAGGGTCCCAACCTGAAACATCAGATTTCCCGTTCCTTTGATGCTGCCTGGCCTGCTGTGTTCGTCCAGCTCCATACTTTGTTATCTCTGACTCCAGCATCTGCAGTTCTTGCTATCTCTATATTTTACTGCACATGATTTAGAGTCAAAAACACTTAATGCCCACAGAAGTACAGATTGTGAACTTCAACTCCTAAACTGCAATATGGTAAAGTAAAAATGCGAGAACTTAATCTAAATTCAACACCCAAACAGAAATTACAGGCTTAAATGTGCCATCTGAAACAAAAAGCACATTCAAACTTTTTGATATAAACCTTTTGTGAATACTCTGGAATCCAAACGAAAACTTACTAACTATAACAGAATCCCCTGATCCTGCCGAGGAGGAAGTCTGGATGTGGTCGGGGTGGTGATGCATGGGTTAGGGTGCATTCCATTACGAAAATAGATACAGGGTGGAGACCCACAATCTTTCCACTTCCACCTCATCAAGTCAGGGTAAGACGGTTCATTTACACTCTTCCACCCCAACACTAACTGAGGCCCTGACGTTAGCAATTAATGTCCATTCAATGGCCTCATCCACCACTGGCATTCAACCAGAGGCAGGCAGTCAAAGAATCAGCACATAAAAATAAACTCCTGTCAAGTCTGACTACAAGTTTTAGGAGCAAGAGGAAGGCAGCATTCCCTTCTATTAAAGACGCCCAGTGTCTGCCCAAAGGATCCACCATCAGGAATGAGGGTGGGTAGCTGAAAGTGGCACCTTGCCCTTTCATCAGATGCACCGTCTCCTCCCTCTCCCATGTGGCTCTCATGCACCTCTGGCCAGAGGTCCCTCATCAATCCTGGACTTCTGGTGGGCGCATGGTCAACAGTTGCCACTGTTTCTGACGTTGCCGACAGCAAGAGGGATCTGACACTCTCTGATTCCTTAATCCAGGTGAAGGCCTGACATTGGCCACCAAAAGGCTTAATTCCAGCAGACCCTCCCCAACAACGGTGTCTTTTATCAGTCAGTTACATCAAGGCGGTTTCAGTACAAGGAAGATGCATTTTCTGAGAAGATTCCACCTCTCTCCACTATGCACATCCAAAGGTCAAACTGTTGGCTTACAGTAGATTCATACATCAGCTTGCACTTCCTATACTATTTCATTCTTCATGTAACACAAGACTTGTAAGTAATACAGCTACATGCCTTGCAAACTGAACTCACATATGATTCCACAAACAGGCAAATACACTTGTTGCACTCTATACCAATAGTCAAGATGTTTCCTACAAATTTCTTGCAACTGTTTAGATTCCAATCTTTTCTAAGCAGCATACTGCAATTCTATTAGAGTGACAGAGCAATGACAATTGTTCTGATTTTGACAGTGTATGTGTAGGGCTGCCAAAGTCCAATATTACACAGAGGAATGAAGAAACATAAAACTAAACACATGAAATGGAAATTCGATGTTTGGAATATATCTTAAATTGGTTCAGATGTGGAGTCAAACCCACATTACCCTAAACTTTTGAGGTTCAAAACATAATGTTACAGTCATGATTGGGGACAATGAAAAGTAACGATAGGAAAGGTAATAAGATAGACAGAATGGATTATCTCTAAATAGTCAATTACTGTTTTTTGAAGGTGGAACATGCTGTTTAATTAATAAGCATTCAATATGGAAATAAATGATATGCAAACGTCATACATATCCCTGCATATCATAAAAGACTGTACAAATCAAAGCAATTGTATTCATAAGTAAACGTCACCTAAACGAGACAGTGTTTGTCAATCGATGCCCTTTCTCTATTCCAATGCTGCTTTAGCTGTTGTGGTGTTATTGCGTCAGTGGTGTAAATATTAAGGATTTACACTAAAGAATCATAGAGTTGTAAAGCACAGAAACAGACCCTTCGGTCCAACTCATCCATATCGATCAGATATCCTAAATTAATCTAGTCCCATTTGCAAGCATTTCTATTAGCCTTACAAACCATTCCTATTCATGCACCATCCAGCTGCCTTTTGAATGTTGTACCAGTGTCCACCACTTCCTCCGGCAGCTCATTCCAAACATGCACAGCCCTCTTTGTGAAAAAGTTGCCCCTTAGGTTCCTTTTATATCTTTCCCTCTCACCTTAAACCTATGCCGTCTAGTTTTGGACTCCCCTATTCTGGGAAAAAGACCTTGGCTACTCACTCTATCCATGCTCCACATGATTTTATAAACCTCAATAAGGTCACCCCTCAGTCTCCAATGCTTCAGGGAAAATAAACCCAGCCTATTCAGCTTCTCCCTATAGTTCAAACCCTCCATTCACGGCAACATCCTTGTAATTCTTTTTGGCACTCTTTCAAGTTTCACAACATCTTTCCTACAGCAGGGAGACCAGAACTGAATGCCGTATCCCAACAGCAGCCTAACCAATCCTGTACACCCACGACATGACACCCAACTTCTATATGCAATGCGCTGACCAATAAAGGCAAGCATATCAAATGCCTTTTTCACTACGTATAGGAAATTTGGGCTAGCATGTCGGGTTATCCCTGCTGGTAGGAAGATTTTGTGTCATACGCCATCTTTCATGTGTCCTTTCACCTTCAGCTTTCAGTAAAATCAAAAAGGTCCAATGAGCTGCACTATTCACACTCCACCCACTTATGCAACTAAACACTCAAGAAGGAAAACTAAAGAACAACAGTATACATGCTATTCATATTTATTTTTAAGTATCAAAAGCAATTCAGTTATTAACTAATCCTCTTGGTATGCAGTTTATTAAGCTGCTTAAGCCTCTCAATGAGTCTGTTGCTATTCATATCTACGTATTTTATTCTCCACATTTCTGACCCTAATCTTATTGTGAGAAATTCAAACCTGGACAGCTATTAAAGAAATATAGCAAGCCGTCTTTCAGGTATTCCATTATTCAAACAGATTAGCAACAACTCAGAAATAAATGGAATGTGTACAGGAGATCCTATAATCAGAGAATACGTATTTGGGTCATAACAGAGGTGGGAATGGACAGTGCAGTGGAGGAATCAATAACTGTCTAGAGTCAAAACAGCAGGGCAGGCACAGACATGAGAGTCGTAGCAGTGTTTGGAGGGGCTGGAGCACCAACTCCGTATTATGATGGGATAGCAGACACAAACTCAGGCTTTAAAGTCCTCGGATTGTTGTTTTGCCCACAGTGGATGGTACATACAGCCTCAATTATTTATTTAAAGAATGAACTTCAGAACAACACCATCCATTAACTGCAGAAGCTCACTGTAATTAATTCACAGCCCTCTATGAAAATGACATTGGAAAAACTGCAAAAGATACCATGTTGCTGTGATTATAAAACACTGATTCAAACAACAAGCTCACATATCAGATGAGCAAAGCCCAGCTACTTTGTAACTGCTATCCAAGCGCTTGAGAAAAGATTCCATTAATATCATTCTGTAATTGCCAATGCGTTGTTTCGGAATTTTTTTTCAAAGAATGCATGAGAGTTTGTGACAACTTGACTGTGAGTTTGACGGTCATGCCTTTGTTCTGTTTTGGAATAGTCGTTGGGTAACAACACAGATGGTAATGATGTAAGATAACAAGGTGTAGAGCTGGATGAGCACAGCAGGCCAAGCAGCATCAGAGGAGCAGGAAGGCTGACGTTTCGGGCCTAGACCCTTCTTCAGAACCTTCTTCTGAAGAAGGTTCTGAA
>NC_063341.1:50141650-50271946 GCF_021869965.1 Rhincodon typus | reverse complement strand
TTCAGAACCTTCTTCAGAAGAAGGTTCTGAAGAAGGGTCTAGGCCCGAAACGTCAGCCTTCCTGCTCCTCTGATGCTGCTTGGCCTGCTGTGCTCATCCAGCTCTACACCTTGTTATCTCAGATTCTCCAGCATCTGCAGTTCCTACTATCTCTGATAATGATGTAAGCGGTCTTCAGAGTTGCTAGGAAATTTTATGTTTAATAGAATTCCCTCACTATTTCCCCAGCTCACTTTGCTTCTTTAAGAAATTCCTCAAAGGTTGCCTCTTTGATCAAATTTTGGCCATTAGCCCTAATATCTCAAGTGGTTTGTGGTCAAGTTCTGTTTCATAATGTTCTTGAGAAACACCTTGGGATGTTTCATTACATTAAAGGTGCTACATGTAAGTTTTTATTTATTGAATATACTTTTTAAAAGAACAAAAGTACAAATAAAAGTACACAGTCTACAAATTAGGATTAGATCATTCATGAGAGATGTCAGGAAGGACTTCAACTCACAATGGATAATAGAGGTTTGGAACTCTCTTCCACAAATGGTAGTTGATGCTAGATCAGTTGTTAATTTTAAATTTGAGATAGATAAATTATGTTAAACAAAGGTATTAAGGGATATAGGCCAAAGAAAGATGGAGTTAGGCCACAGATTAGCCATGATCTCAGTGAATAGCAGAACATGCTCACGGGGCTGAATGGCTTACTGCTGTTCCTGTGCTCCTTAGAGAAATATGAAGATTAGAAGAAATCATATAGGTGTTGATATTGTATCTACACATTATCTAGGTTCTAGTGCAGCATCTCATGGTATGTCACTTCCTCCCACTCAGAATAAAGACATAAAGTTAATCAACATTAAGTTCGCTCATTAAACAGAGTGGAAAGTTCAGGAATGGAAAACAGAGAAAGGATACAAGTTTCAAGCATATATTTGGATTTTGTTTTCAAAAGACATCACTTTAATTCTAATGCCACTTTCCGAAAAAAATAGGGATTTTGCTTGCAAATCAATATTTTTAAAAAGTTGGTGTTATCAGTCAACATAACCTTACCATTCAGCCTTGCTTGCCTGTTGGACCTTACTCGCAAAAATGTCTAAAGAGAAGCAGAAAAGAAAGGTGAAAAATAAACATGAGGCACTTAAACTGTCAGATTCTGTTTGAATATCTGTGAAAAATATGCCTGAAACAGACAGATTGCAGTGGATTTTCTCATTGCCTAACTGTACAGGATGTAAACAAAACCTACTTCCTCCTTGCCATTGGTCTGTTCTGTATCCTCCATTATTGCTGGCTCCATAGCAGGATTAAAGTGGGATGACCTGTCAATATTACTTGGCATGAATGTAGCACCTGGGAACTTTACACCTTTATAATCCGATCCGAGCAGATCACAGAAACAGAGAGGATGTCATTAGATTCAAACCAAGAAGCGGCATCTTGCTCAGCTTACATCAGGCCTTGCAAACTGTGGGGTCACGTGACCAGGGAGTGCAAGGTGAAAGTGCAAAGTACAACGTGCACGTGCCTCCATTGGCCGATAGGTGGCAGCAAACCAGCACTGAAACACAGTGCCTGGATCTTCTGCTGTTTGAACCAAAATCTCTACTCAATCAGAGTCTGATTTCTGTACTGGATCATTCATTTGTTTTGTTCAATCATTACACGGAATTGATTTAACGTATTTGATGCATTGAAAACTTAAAGGAAACAAAGTCAATTTCGATCAGCTATAGATATAAATGGAAAGAAAAAATCTGCATCAACTTTTTATTCTTACCTTAATCAAGCTTAGACTGAATAGGATTTACTTTATGAATAGCCATTCATTGGAACTGTTACAAAGATAGCTAATATTTGTCAGTGGGCAATAAGTAGCTTTGAAAGTTATATGATTTTTTTTTAAATTCCAAAAGAAAGATGAACTAGTTTCCTGATTTTCTTTAAACACAGATGAATATTAATCTGAGTAAATTACAAGATTCAATTGAGGAACTTTAGATGAAGTTTAGATGATGTTACACACTGCTCCAGTGGTCTGTAACAGTTTTCTAAATCATTTTTGATGGCAACATATACCATACTAACTTTCTAAAATAAAATGTTCTCATTTTACGAGCATCACTCCAGCAAAATGTGTAAGATTATGACGATTTAATGTCGAATGTAGGGTACAGTCATTTATCACGCCCATGTAACCTGAAGAATAATCATTCCACATTAATAGTAGTGTGATATTCAAAGAGTGGGAATGACATCCATGTTATATATTATTTAACATCAACGACTAGCTGTTTTGCAGGCATACCTGTAAAATCACAAATTCAGCAGCATCTACCCATCGTTATAGAGGGAAAATACTTACAAGCATCAGGGTTTTATTTGTTCTCAGAATGTTGGCAAGGCCACATTTATGGACTATCTATAAATAACTGAGCAGCAAATATATTTATTATTTTTCCTGGATAGTGAACAATTATGCAACATTTTAACACAAATGACTCAACAGCCTGGAGGGAAAAAAAACTTGTGAAAAGCAAACAAAGGTAAGATAGGAGAAAAAAGTGATCTTGAAAAGCAGCTTCACGGAGGGATGATTCTTAGACATTCACGTCCCTTCTGCATGTAAGGAGGTTAATGATAGCACAACTAGTAAAGCACACATTTTCATCAGCTGCATAAGAACGTCAATTATCCAAACTATTTATAATTAGAAGTGTTGAGGATCTAGTAATTCACTTGCTGAGATAATCAAACAACAATTAGTTCATGGGCACAAGGTTTTTTTTTACTTTCTCTGTAGGAATAGAATCATAATGCATACAGGACTCAAGGACTCTATTCGCCCCATCATGCCAGTGCCAGCTCTTCGACATAGCTATTCATAAGTCCCATATTCCCACTTTTTCCCTGAAGTGTAGCAAATCAATTCCTGTTTGGAAAATATTCGACCTGCTTCCACCACACTTCCAAGTAGCGCACTTGAAAAATTGTCTCCCATTCTATACTTTATTACATGGCTTTCCTAAATATAACAACAACTACTTACCATGTAAAAAAAACTAACTTTTCTCCCATCTGATTGTTTGCCACTGAAGATGACTGGAGGTACTGTTTTCACTTCTATTGGACGATTTGTCTGTAAACAATTTATCTAGTGACTAATAGATAGATTTTAATTACATCTGATTTACAAATAGGGAATGGCCAAGGAAAACCTGATTAGTCTTTGGTGAAGGTGCACATCCAAATTCTGAAACTTCTTAAAGAATTCACTGTCATTGAGAGATTATGGAAGCAGACTCTGTTTAAAAAGTTATGTCGTGAATTGTTTTATTAAGAAGGTTGTATATTGTTTTAAAATATTGTGGAGTGTCTCAGCTGCTGTTCTATAATTCATCATAGTTGTCAGAATGTGAGCAGAGTTTTCAGTGCAGGTTGTTGGAAGTGGATTAACCTGAAACCTCCTCAATGAAAAGAATCTCTGAAAAATAATTAGTTTTGTAATTACTGAGCATCAAGCAGGTCGTGGAAAAACCTCAAGGAAAAGCTACATAATTGTAAGAACTGTGAGTCTGAAGAACACCCACTTAACTTGTTGTATTTGTGATTGTTGCAAAGCGGAAACACAATACAGAGTTACTTTCCTTACACAGACTGTCCTCTTTTTGGGGAGATGGGGGAGGTCTCAGAAATGAGATCACTTTGGGATCGAGATGACCACCCAGTGAGATTTTTTTTTTGTGTTGAGGTATCTCCCAGATGATATACCAGCAATGAAAATCCCAAACCCAATTAAACCCCTAAGCACACAGATAAGCTTGGTACTAAGTTAGGCAGGTTTCAGGACAGTTGATAATTCACCAGCCAGTCCAGCTCACTTATGAAACCTAGAGAGATAGATCTGTCAGTAGCACAAGGACTCTTCACTTAGCTCTATATAACTTCTCATATCACTTCTCCATGGTGAAGCAGCAGGAAGCTGACCATTCTGTGTACTAGTAGCCTGTATATTTCAGACTGTTAAATTGCAGCATTACCCACAAACATACACACGGGGCCTTTTAGCTATGGCTTGATCAACCTTTACCTAAAATTTGAGCTAGTTAAAATTTGATCTTGAATATGTTACAAGTGTGGAGTACATGGTAAGTGAGGAAAACAGTTTGTACGCACAGTGTGTTTTAGAGATGCTTAAATATAGTGATAGGATTTTGCACTGATCAGTCATATGGCAAGGGGAGCAAACACTTCTTAAGTTAGTTGATTTTATTTTTCTTTTAAGCATCTGTGACATGGAACAGGGGCAAATAAATCTGCACACAAAGAATGGAGAGTGAATATTTATTCAAAATCATATTTGTAATAAATGGGCAAAGTATGTTAAATCTATTATAACAATAATTCATTTGAAATCAAACAGAAAAATTAACATTACTTTAGTGATGTTCCAGCTTCATACTGAGAAGCATTTTATTTTCTCATTCTCTTTCTTGACAGCTAAAGCTGTGCCAAATAAAAATGTGATAGTTCTGTGCTTGGTTCATATGTTTTATAAACAGGATAATGTTAGACAAGTAAAACAGTTTCTGCCTCCACCAAATAAGCACTTTATCATCATCATTATCTGTTCTAATTATTACTTTTACTTCTCATTGGCAAGGTAAATCAACCCTGGTTCTGGATCTTTGTCATTATCCAAGAGCTCATGTCTGAAGTTAAGCTGAGAACAGATCAGGTTTGACTATGATGATCCATGTGATTGAATAGCTTGCTAAAACTCACCACCCAAGTTAAGATATGAATGGTTGCTTGTTCAAAATAATGGAGAGCTAGTGATGCCAGAGGAGCAATATGTCAGGATAAGTTAAAGCCTTTGGGTTAGAAGAAATTGGAGAATAAATGCTTAAAGGTTTTCTTTTTGGTTTTAAGCTAAATGCTATAATTAAACATTATGAAAGCTTTCTTTAGTGTCCAGAGCCTGTCTATTTTAAAGAACTTCTGTTTAATTATAATGACTATTTTTATTGACCAGTCTTCTTAAGCTTATAGGACTTTTATGTGATCCAAATGAGCTTTCTCATAATGCTTTTATTGGACAACGGGATTTTCACAGTTTCACTAGCTAAAAAAAAATTGAGAAACAATGCAGTATTTAAAGATTCCCACAAACAGTCTTTTAAAGGATATTTTTCTTAAATTGCAAAACCCCATTTTTTCCTGCTTTTGCTTCCTTCACTGGGAATTCCTGTTCACAACTTCTCAATGTGGCTATTCAGTTCACCATTAGAATATGACACAAAACAGAACAGGGTGCTCCATATAATTGTTACTGCCTTACCTCAATCCCTGCCAATGATGGCATGGACCACTCTAACTTCAGGTGGAAACATGAGTACAACTTCATTTCTAACGGTGCCACAGCGCATCATCTTGAGGCAACCAAATGAATGATCCCATGGAGATGCCCAAATTTCATCCAGCTATGGAGCCTCATTGAGACAACACCTGGAGTACTGTGTATGGTTTTTGTCTCCTAAGGAAGGATATGCTTGCCACAGTGCAAGTGCAGCCATGATTCCATGGGATGGAAGATTGATCTAAGAGAGACATTGAGGAGGCTTTGCCTGTGTTCTCTAGAGTTCAGAAGAATGAGAGATGATCTAATTGAAACTTACAAATTTCTTCCAAGGCTTGTCAGGGTAGATACCCGAAGGATCTTTCCCTTGGTTGCAGGGGTCCAAAAACAGGGAGCAGTCTTAGAATATAACTGAGATGAGGTAGAACGTCTTCACTCAAAGAGTGATAAATCTTCGACATTCACTGTCTAGATGGTTGTTGAAACTAAGTTACTGAGTGTGCACAGGCATATTCAATCTATATCAACAAATTACTAGACATTGAAGTATAGCACAGAAATATGGCATTGAGGTAAATCAGCTACCACATTTTTGAATGGCAAAGGAGGCTTGAGACACCAAATGGCCTACCCCAGGACAACAATGGAGTCTGGATCATTGAATGTATTCAAGGCTGGGTTAGACAGACTTTTGATCAACAAGGGTAATGGGAGCAGAAAGAAAAGTGGACCTGAGGTCACAAGCAAATGAGCCATAATTTTATCAAATGACAGAGTCGGCTTCAGACGCTAAATAACCTACCTCTGTTCATTTAAAAAATCTTTATTCATTCATGGGATATGGACAGGCTGATATTAATTACCCATCTCTAGTTGCCCTTCAGAAAGTGGTGATGAGCTGTCTTTTAGAATTGCTGCAGTCCTTGTGGTGTAGCCACCCCACATTGTTGTCACAGAGAGAGTTCCAGGATTTTGACAGAGCAACAGTGATATATTTCCAAGTCAGCACGGTATGGGGTTTTGGGGGGTTACTTTTAGAAGATAGTGTTTCCAGCTTATTGGCTGCTCTTGTCCTTCTAGGTGTCAAAGGTTTCGAAGGTGTGTTAAAGCAGTCTTGGTGAGTTGTTGTATATGATACACAATGCTGTCACTGTGTGTCAGTATTTCATCACGCCCCTGACATGCCTTATCGATTGTAGACAGGGTTTGAAGAGTCAGGAAGTGAGTTACTTGCCACAGAATTCCTAGTCTCTTTTGAATAAACTATTTATATGGCTAGTCCAGTTCAGTTTCTGGTCAGTGATAACTCCCATGATATTGATAGTGGGGAATTCAGTGACGATAATCCTGTATGGTATCAAGGGACAATGATTGGACACTTTCTTGTTGGAGATAGTCATTGTTTGGCCCATGTGCAGCACAAATGTTTCTTGTCACTTGGCAGCCCAAACTGAAGTGTTCTCTAGGGCTTGCTGCATTTGGACACAGGTTAGTTTAGTATCTGAGGAGTGAGGAATTGTGCTGAACATTGTGCAATCATAAGAGAACATCCCCATCTCTGACCTTACGATGGAAAGGATGTCATTGATTGAAGTAGCTGCAGATGGTTGGGCCAAGGGTAATAGCCTGAGGAACTCCTGCAATGATGTTCTATGACTGAGGTAACTCAACTCCAACAACCACAATCATCGTACTTTGTACTGGGCATGACACCAACCTATGGGACGTTTTTCCCTGATTCCCATTAATTCCAGTTCTGCTGGAGCTCCTTGATGCCACACAAGGTAAAATGTTGCCTTGACATCAAGGACATTCCTTTTTATATTCAATTCTTTTATCTCTATGTGGACCAAAGCTGTAATGAGGTCAGCAGTTGAGTGCACCGGGTCATCCAGCAAGCAGATTATTGTTGAGTAAGTGCCACTTGGTAGCACTGTCAATGACACCTTTAATCACTTTTCTGATGATTGAGAGTAGTTTGATTGGGCATATTGGTCAGTTGGATTTGTTCTGCTTGGCATACCTTGGCAATTTTCCAGATTGTCAGGTAGTTGCCAGTTTGTAACTGTACTGAAACAGCTTGGCAGGGGATTATTCTGGAGCACAAGTCTTCAGTACTATTACAAGAATGTTGTCAGGGCCCGTAGCCTTTGCGGTATCTAGTGCCTTCAGCCATTTTGTGATATCACATGGAATGAATCATACTGGCTGAAGACTGAAATCTGAGATACTCCAGATCTCAGGAGGAGGCCAAGATCAATCATGAACTCAGCATTTCATGTTGAAGATGTCTTTTTCACCTGGACTGGTGAAATGTACTGAGCTCTCCCATCATTGTAGATAGAGATATTTATGGAGTGTCCTCCTCCAATGAATTGTTTAAATGTCCACCACCATTCATGACTGAATGTGGCAGGAGTGCAGAGCTAGTCATGGGCATGTGCATCTGCTACAGTTAGATGGTGAGAATGTGGTCAAGCAGGTCTTGCCAACTATTGGTTTCCTCACAATCTGCCACAAGTCCAGTCTATCAGCTACATCCTTTAGGATTCAGTTCAGTTACTGCCAAGCTTGTCTTGGTTTTGGACATTGAAATCCCTTACCCAGAGTGCATTCTGTGCCCTTGCCACCCTCAATGCAACCTCCAAATTATGTTCAACATGGGGGAGAACTGATTTTTCGGTTAGGGCTTTGGATGGTAACAAGAAGTCACAACCGCGTGCCAGTGTGCTGCTACCTCTGGTAGATCTGTGCTGTTGGTAGAACAGGACACAGCCAGGGATGTTGATGATGATATCTGGAACATTGTTAGGTATGATTCCATGAGTGTTAGGGCGGCGCGGTGGCTCAATGGTTAGCACTGCTGCCTCACAGCAACAGGGACCCAAGTTCAATTCCAGCCTCAGGTGATTGTCTGTGTGGCTTTTGCACTTTCTCCCAGTGTCTGTGTGGGGTTTTCTCCCACAGTCCAGAACTGTGCAGGTTGGGTGGATTGGCCATACTAAATTGCCCTGTGGTGTCCAGGTATGTGTAGGTTGGGTGGATTAGCCATGTAAATGCAGAGTTATAGGGATGGGGTGGGACAGGGTGGGATGCTCTTCAGAGGGGCAGTGTGGACTTGATTAGCTGAATGGCCTGCTTCCACACTGCAGGGATTCTATTCTATGAACCTCGATGCCAAGCCATTGTGGGACAAGTCTCTCAATCTTGGTAAAAGCCCTCAGATGTTGGAAGGACCGTGGAGGGTCAACACGGCTATATGTGCTATTGTCATTTCCAGTGTCTTGGTTGATGTTGGGTGGTGCATCTGGTTTCATTCCTTTTATCTGACTGTGTAGTGGTTATTTACATCTGAGTGGCTTTCGAGGCCATTCCAGGGGTATTTAGGAGTCGACCGCATTCAACCTAATCCTTGAGATCTTGTGGTAGGAAATGAATTGTGCTGTTTGACAAACAACAATGAAGTCTCTGCAACATTTCAGGCCATGTCACATTCTTTTGATTTTTTTTTGGAAAAAATGATAACTGCATATGACTCATATTGAGGTCATTGCAGCAAATTCAGGGTATTCACTCCAGAAGCTCCTTTTACTTTTACTATTACTTATTGTAAGATTGTGATTTCTAAAAAGGATCTTGCTACTGAAAATTCCCATTTAAAATGGGCCTTGCTGATGAGATTTTCCATTTGAATGAAGCCCTGATCGTAAAGTGAATCCTATTGGTGACACACTCAATATAAATTCTGTCCTGTTGATGAGATTCTTTTTGAAAAGGTTTCCTGATAGTGACATCTCTTCCCCTTTAAAAGAATCAGAATAGCTGGAACATTGGCTGGAAATGCATAAAAATCACTTTACACCTGGGTTCTTAGAACAGTCAATGGATGCTGTTCTTCCTCCAATCCCACCTGATATCTGTCTGAATGATGAGTGTCATCTGTAGAGAGAGGCGATGCTGTAGGAGATTCCCCTTCCCTTTTAATTGGCGCAGATAGCAGAACAGGCTGCAGAGAGAGAAGAAAAAAAATCAAAGAAGCGTCATTCACAGTACATCCCATACTTAGTGAATTTGAAAAGCTGTGTCAGACATGGGAAAATATTAATCTTGTTGAAATAGGATTACAATTCATATTGTTAAAGAAGCACACACACTGATGCAACAAGACCTACAGAACCTGGCAGTGAACCAGGGCACAGGCATCTTCTCATCAACTTAAAGACTTGAGTTGTTCTTCTTCAGAGCTACTATTCTTTTCTGCTTCCAGCATTCAAGAGGGATGAGACAATGAAACCTTAACCCTTATAACTGTGTTCAGATTATCAGTTATAACGTCAATATTTTGCATGTTTGCAAACCTTTGCATTACTAGTTTGTGATCTTGTCTACATAAATGCTTTTTCTCCATTAACATCAATTTTATCTGACTGATAATGCCAGTGTGTTTGAAAATCATGGTGGAAAGTTCACATATTTCAACTCTGAGCCACAATAGGAATGTAGTGGACATTAACACTGACTCTCTATAACTAAAATTATAACATGTTCCACTACTTGCCTGCTAACACTGCTAGATAAGAACTGTCACAAAGGAAATGTTGCATTGTTGTGTTGCTAGAATTACAGAATAACTCTTGGAAGCCAGAGCTTAAATCGAATTCGATGAGAAGCCATGTGAAACTCTATGAAGAGGGTAGTCATGCATCCTTTTGGCTTGCCACTACATGGAATATAACAATAACCATAACAACTTGTATTTATATAACCCCTTTTTCAAGTAAAAGTGTTCCAAAGACTTCAAACATTGTTTAATTTTATCTTATAATGGAACCGAGATAGCTACTGCTTCTCTGAAAAGAGGATATGGTATGAATGTTCTATTTGAAGGTTGTATGCCAAAGTTACTTCAGTTGAAATTAAATGGGCCAGGCAACATTCAAAGCACCAAATACTCAGAACATGAACAGTTGTCTCAATCTACATTGAAGTAAGCCAGCAGTTTTTTTTTAGTTCAGTCACAGCAAACTGGGCAATAGCATTGTGGAATTGAAAACCTTGGCCTAGACAGAGTAAAACTAGAAAAAAAGCTTGAAATCATGACTAGCTATATACAACAACATGTTAACATATTCAAAGTACTAATATCCCAGTGGCAGTCTATTGTCTATCAATAAATCTCTTAGGGTGAGAATCACAACAAATGTGTGAAGCACATTTGAAATGATAAAAAGCTTGTATACTCCACTAACTTGACTTTTTCCAATAGATCTGAAATAAATTGTCCAATTATGCATTCATGCATTCTCCGCAAATTATTAATCTGCTGCAAGGACCAAAAAAAAGCTTAGAACATTTCCATGAGAAGAAAGTTCGATGTTATTTTCATTTGAGTCCAAAGATTGTTTGGGAAAAACTCCAGGGTATCTGTCGACCATTCTTAAGTCCTTACCTGTTACTTTGATCCCAAGTAAGTATGTCCCATATCAAATTTTGGAACTGTTGTAATTTGATCATATACATATTCTTTTAAATTCAATCTCTTTTGCAATTAGGTCTTTTTATAGTATTTCATCAACATAATGTTAACTACTTTTGATAGGAATCTGTTATACATATCTACAAGTCTATGGGGAAAAAGCAATTTTTTTCTAATCTCTTGTCTTGCTTGAGGCTTGTCAATTTTGTACTCGAGTGCTCTAGTACGACAATCAAATTTGAAGTTAAATAACCTGCTTTCATCTGCGTTATCCCTACCTTGTGGCATTTTAAAAACCTGAATCATGCCATATCATTTTTTTCCAAGCATGAACAAGGCAGATTCTGTCAGTCTATCCTCATTACATAGTACCGAGTGTTAAAAACATCCTTGTCACTCTGCTCCCAATCATTCACATCAAACCATTGTGATATCAGAGAATCAGTAACTCAAACATGTCTACTGGGCACAAAGATGTATTCTTTTAATAAATCGTCATTCCCTATCACCAATCCCTGAAAGAAATATTTCTTCTTCATTACGTATGGCTAATAAGATTGGCAGAGCTCCATTTCTAGTACTTAAAGCATAACACCAACAATGCACTGTAAAAGAAAACAAACAATTAGTATTAACTGCAATCGGTGTGATTGATTATTTCTGCCAATTTATAACTATTTTTGTTTAGAATGATTAGTGATGGCGAAATAATAAGGGAAACTAGTGGAGAGAAGATATTAAGGATGACAGTGTGAAAGAGCTGAACTAACAACGTTAGAGGTTTATTTAGTAACTCGGGGTGCTTCAGCGTTTGCTAGTTAATTTCTTGGTGCAATGGTCATACCCAATAGCTAAACAACTCCAACACTTGCCGCCACCACTCACCTCCCCAGTGAGACCAGTGAACTAAACTAATTAAACAAAAATACACGCACATGTTTTAATCAGCAGAAACAAACAGGAAGAAAAGTATACGAAGGGGAATACTAATTCTTTGTTAGTGTATAATTTATAAAATATGTCTTGACAGTGAGATTTCTTCTTTAACTACTGATTTATCATTTCTTTCTTCTGTAGTTTATGGCTGGTCTCATGTCCAGGATATACTGAGATAGTATTTTTGCCATGTAAATTATTCTCTTTTCCTCCCAAAACCTTTTTATTCAAAATAGAAGTCAAATGATTAATAGAGCACAATAGTTTTGGTCAAGTAGAAGCTTATTCCTGTATTAATCAAATAACTGAATAATCTGTGTTCTCCCTATGCAGACAGTGGAATTAAATGTTATGTATTGGTTTCATACTTTTGGCCAGCTGCTAAAGCAAGGCCCATTTATTTCACAGCCTCTGAGATCCATGGAGACGACCTCTGAAAAATGTAGGGCCGAACTAATCCCAAACATGTCAATCTCAAGCCCTCTTCTACATACAGCTTACAGTTCAGCTTAATAAACTATTCTTAAATACTGTGGAGCTGCTCACTTCCAAACACCTCCCTTGCATGTGTAAGTGAAAGTGCAGAGGCACTGATACTAAATAATACTGTCCTTATGCAGCTGTAGTGTATTATAGGGGTGTCACAAATAATGAATCGTTTAATACCAGTCGTGGATTTTCTGGGTGAATAATCGATTATTTGGTGATGACAAAAAGGAAACTGTTAGAATTTCAACATTTTACTTTTTAACAATAAATATTGTTATTTTGAAATAAAATGCAGAAATGAGACACTATCAATCACTGAACACTATAAAGCACATTCCATTTTTCATGAGAACCAACAGTTTATTTGCCAGTTGCAGTACTCAGCTAGATGAATACATAGCTGATGGGTAGTGCACCACTGGAATAGTGTAGGAATCAACAGTATCCACTCAGACATCAAAGTAAAACATTCAAAAGCTTAAAACTGGATTGAAGGAGTCAAAGTGAAGAAAAGTAGATTATTTATGTGTTTTGCACATACCTTGTAAATAAAATATTCTGAAATGTACTGGAGACATCTAGTCGTAAAATATTAACCCCAAATCACTTATCAACCTATAGTATTACAGGTTACAAAATAACAAATAGTCAGAAGCTGGTTTGGCCTTAAAATCCTTTCTATCATGTCCAATATCGGGTATTTATTAGGCACGCATAGTTCAACCTGACACTGGAGAATTAAGTATTTTAAAGTAGATTGATTATTAATGACTGATGTACATAAATAATTGAGGATTTTGCTCCCAGATGGGTTCCATTTTTAAGTCCCAAGGGTTGCCTGTTGTTTGAACTTGAGTGCCGCACTTTAGGTGGTCTTCATTTCTCAGTGGTTTAGAGTGTTGCACAACAATAATCTACTCCATCCAGCAGCTTGAAATCACCTCTCCCTATAAAATATACTTCCTTCTAGTCAGAAGTCACATGACACCAGGTTATAGTCCAACAGGTTTATAGTCGGTTCTGCTATAACACATGTTCTGGCAACACAAATTGGCTATAATGCGACTGACGAATAAGGGAACGCTATTTCTAAAATGCAAACTTACGTTGACTATAATGCTATTCCATCGGAGTGCAGAGGAGTACACGTCGACATCATATAATTGTTTCGCAGGCTTTGTCCTGAGCATATGCTATGTTAGCACCGATTAAGCCTCTGCACTGGCATCACATGATTATTTTGCGGGCTTTGTTGCGAAGCGCTTTCTGTGAGAGGTACAGTACTCCATGATTTTCGTTATTTTTTGCAAAGTCTTTGATCCATCAGACGAGCTCCCAAGAATTAAAGATCATTGTGCTGATCTTGCAAAGCAAGTTGGATTTGACAAAGTGGAGAGTGGGGATGTTGACGAGCTGCTAAAGTCCCACTGTAAAGACCTCTCCACAGCTGATCTACAACAACTTGTCACTGAGGGGGAAGTGGAAGCTGAAGATGAAGAAGATGAAGTCCAGGATGCAGCACCATGAGAACTTTCCACTTCTGTTTTGCCTCCTATCCTGAGGGAAATTGAGAACCAGTTGCAGCTCTTAGAGGGCAACAATTACAATACAGAATGCAGCAGGGTAGCAGTTCATGGAACAAGATCTTATTTGGCACCCTACGAATAGCTTCTTCATGAAAGAAGAAAAAGAGCAAAGCAGCAAAAACTTGATGTCTTTTTTAATCCACCCCCAAAAACAACCACAGCCAACCACTTCTGGATCAATTATGTTTTTTCCTAACCCTGCAACCACAACTGCACCTAAGGTGATGATGATGACAAGAATGACGACCCTCAGCCCTTGCATTAACAACAGACCAACTTCAAAACCTCCTCCTCCATCAAGTCATCTTGAAATTTTTTCAAGGTAATGTGTTAAGGTGTTACTTTTATTTCCTTATTAGATATGAATTAACATTTATTCAAACTGTGCTATCCTTTGTGTTAGGCTTTTGAGTGATTTTTGAGCGATTTTAAGTGGTATTTTTTGGTGGTCTGCCTCAACCCCGCTTTTCCCATAGGCCCCATTATTTTTATAGCGTGATTTTCTATAATGCAATGTTGTGCAGGAATGCAACTATCACGTTATGGCAGAATCAACTGTACTTATGTCACCAACTCTCGGAGTGCTGCTCCTTCATTGGGTGAAGTGGCGTCACTTCACTTGATGAAGGAGTAGTGCTCTGAAAGCTGGTGATTTCAAATAAACCTGTTGGTCATTAACCTGGTGTTGTATGACTTCTGACTTTGTCCAACCCAGTCCAATACTGGTATCTCCACATCAGGTCTTCCTTCTAGATAATACGAAGGGTATAGTACAGTTACACAAGATTGGTACTCAATTCAAGTAAAAGACAGTGGACTGAATCTTATTATATTTTGGCTAAGTATCAATTTAATTGATTTTCAGAGTGCTTCTCTCCATGATGCCCAACGGGTTTTTGTGCAGTCATCTCAAACTTGCCTCATTAACTACATGCCTGGATCCTATGGTGTCCCTTTCTTTTGGCTAACCCTACTATATCGCTGGTTGTAGCTGAAAGAACACCTCACTGCCTGGATATCCCAGAATAGACAGGTATCCCTGACATGGAATCATCTCTAAAATGCTGCCATGTACCCAGACAAGTTTGGGGTGGCACGGTGGCTCAGTGGTTAGCACTGCTGCCTCACAGTGCCTGGGACTCAGGTTCAATTCCACCCTCAGGCGACTGTCTGTGTGGAGTTTGCATGTTCTCTCCCTGTCTGCTTGGGTTTCCTCCGGGTGCCCCAGTTCCACCTACTGTCCAAAGATGTGCAGGTTAGGTGGATTGGCCACGCTAAATTGCCCATAGTGTCTAGGGGTGTGTGGGTTAATGGATTACCTATGGAAATGCAGGATTACAGAGGTAGGGTAGGAGTGGTGGTGGAATGCTCTTTGGTGATTCAGTGAGGACTTGATGGGTTGAATGGCTACTTCCACACTGTAGGGATTCTTTGATTCTAAGTGCTGGCATTCAGAACTGCCTTGCCTGGCTGCACACAGTTTAGTGGAAGCAATGACAGACAAGGGCAAATAGGGACCCTGCCCATAGGAGATTTTGGTGGATATGGTGGTGCAGAGGAGGGCCCTCCACGTCTCACAGGACCACCAGAGGATGCTTCGCCACCAGACTCTACCACTTTGGTCTGAGGTTGCCACCTGGGTTAGTGTGATCTCCACATTTTGGAGGGATTCCTCAGCAGTGTAGAAACAAGGTCAGTAGCCTTCTCTACCCTGACGCTCTGCTACCTCACATACTCTATCTCTGCTTCTCCTACCAAAGGTCATGATCTAAACCCTCTCACTAATGCATGCAGCATCTTTCTTCATTGCTCTCACCCACACTAACATATCCAACTAGTAACACTGCAGGCCCCATGCACTGCTTATTCATTTGCCTGGGATACCTTGCCACCATTCCACCATTTGCATCTGCACCAACAGCTGTGCCAGACACTTATATCTCACCTAATCCCTCCCTTTCACCCATTATAGGTGAAAACATCCCACAATAGGATTGTTAGGGCCAAGAAGGGTGCTGGGTGTCCAACATTTGGTTCCTCACCCCCTACCAGAAAAGGATCTCGGCTCTAGCTGGCAAGAACCAGGACAAGCCCTGTGGAGATGTAGAGATATTCATGTTCCAGCAATCAAGTAAAAGTCATTGTTCATTGTACTGCAACTCTCAAATTAACCCTTGTGTCAGTGTACATTTTATGTCCTGCAACTTTTAACCCTCAGTCACGGTGCCTTCTCTTTCAGGTAACAGCACCATGTCCACTGCAGTCAAAATCAAGAATGTCACCCCACAGGGCATCCCCTTCACCAGCCTTGAGGAAAAGTGCATGAATGCCTCAATGGAAGAACCGGCAAAGGTACGTCCTGCATCGTTTGCCAGCTCAGATTGAGCAACACTATGGGGACCCTGCTACTTCAGGCAAAGTGCAAAAAGACAAGGCAAGGCAAGAATGCTCCAAGCATCCATGTAGGCACTTGAGTAAAGACTAAGAGAGCAAGCGAGCAGCCCTGAGATGCTCCCTGATTCAATCGGTGTGCAGGGTGCCTGTCCCTACACACAAAGTCTCCTTCAGCAACATTTAAATGATAGTTGCAAGAGTGTTCCATAGTGCAGCATTGAAGTACAACAGCATTGTACAAGTGCGTTGGAGATATGGCATGATGATACGCAGAGGCTGGCATTTGTCAGGTGCCAACTTCTGTAGGTGTGGGGTATGTGCAGTTGCGGCCTGGGAACATGCCCAGAGACATTGATGCCAGATATTCAAGATGGCATTCAGAAGACCAAGCAGCGAGCTGGAGTCACTAGATATCCGCTCTGACTTCCAGAATCTCGATATCCAATTTCTTCACGGCACTGGTATGTTAGGAGACTGCAAATCACTGAGGCAAGATTTGCAATTAACAAGGCTTACAACAAGCAATAGACAATAAACAAATGAAAATATAGGGATTTTGCTGCTGCCTGGTGAGATTCACATCTCGACACCCGAAACTCTATTGGAAAAGGCAGCTAATTGCTGCTGATGTGGAGAAAGGCCTTGATGGATTTCTCAGCGTTTTACCCAGATTTCGCCCTCTGGCACATATCATTCAGGGCCCACCATGATTCTGCCCATTGTGTCAAGTAGCTGACAAAATGGGAAGAAATGGTTTCATTTTGCTTAACTACATGCTCTGGTAATAAAAGTCGGATCTAAAGGGAAACCTCCCAACCTTTTTAAATTAATGAGAAATATGGTGGAATGTGCTGATCTCACCAGCTCAAAGACTGGAAGAACATTTAATAAAGCAGGGTGGTGCTGTACTAGGACCTCTCTGCCTTCCTGCCTTCATGCCTTCATGAGAAGGAGGTATTGGGTGGAAAGCTTCATGGTTGACCATCCGTCTCCACTGCCAAATAAGGCCCTTAAGTGGCCAATTAAGGACACCTTGTAGCCTACATGACAATACAAACTGTGCAGGCTGCTTGTCACCTCAGGGGTGGGGAATGTGCCACAATCAATGGCAAACAATTACTAATTGAGGTACTGGATATTGAGGAGGAGCAAACACGATGAGAGTTACAGGAAGCTGGAAGAACACAGCAAGCCAGGCAGCATCTGGACAAAAGGAGAAGTCAACGTTTGGGTATTACCCATCTTCAGGGCTGAATGGGGGGTAGGGGGAGCTGCAGATAAAGAAGGGCGGGGAGGGGGTAGCAGAATGGGGGTGATAGGTGGACACTGGTGGTAGGTACGATCTGGTTGGTCGATGGGAGGGATGAATCTGGTTGGTGGCTGGAACGGAGGGTCAGAAGGTAAAATGGAAGGGAGGGGTGGGGTTGAAAAGGGAGCTGGGGGATGGGTGGGAAGGTTGTTTGAAATTGGAGATCTCCGTGTTGAGTCCTCCGGGCTGTAGGGAGATAAGGTGTTGTTCTTCAAATTTGTGTTCCGGGTCACTGCGACACTGGAGGAGGCTGAGGATGGATGTGTTGGATGGGGAGTGGAGTAGGGAGTTGAAATGGGCAGTGACTGGAAGGTTAAGCTGGCCATTGCAGGCCAGGCGAAGTTCTTCAGTGAAACGGCCACCTAATCTACGTTTGGTCTCACCGATGTAGAAAAGACTACATCGGGAGCACCTGATACAATACAGTAGGTTGGAGGAGATGCAGGTGAAGGTCTGTCTCACCCAGAAGGACTGTTTAGAGCCCTGGATGGAGATGGGGGAGATTGTGTGTGGGCAGGTGTTGCGTCTTTTACGGTTACAGGGGAAGGTACCGGGCAGGTTGGAGTGGTTGGTGGGGAGTTTGGTGCAAACTAAGGAGTGGCAAAGGGAATGTTCCTTGTGGAAGGCAGAGAGGGGTGGGGAGTGGGAGATGTTCTGGGTGGTGGGGTCTAATTGGAGTTGGTGGAAGTGTTTGAGGATGACATGTTGGATGCGGAGGCTGTTGGGGTGGAAAATGAGGACGAAGGGGACCCTATCTTTATTATGAGACATAAAAACTGCAGATACTGGAATCCAATTCCTGAAGAAGGGTAATACCTGAAACATTGACTGCTCCTTTCCTCCAGACACTGCCTGGCCTGCTGTGTTCTTCCAGCCTCCTGTTTGTCTACCTTGGATTCCAGCATCTGCAGTTTTTTTCTCTCTATGATGAGAATTACACTTTGTCCTTGCTTCTAACATTGCGGTCCCACTCTCCCTGTCATCACTACCTTGTGAAATACCTTCCCTACTTTACTTACCTGTGGCTTAGAATCTTCAAAACACTGGGACTTGGGCAGAAAAGTTGTGGTCGTGGCAACGAGCCTCCATGTTTGTCCCGATGGCTCTTTTATATCTGCCAGTACTTGCTGCACTGTCAGCCAATGGCAGTTTCCCCAGGGAAAAGCTTTCCTTGCCTTGTGATTACAAGTGTCTCTCATGCACGTTACCAGCATTTTATACTTTAATTTGATTCAAGTGGGAATCAGGAAAAATAAGAGAGAAAAAGTAGTAACCACTGCCTGTTCTGCCATCAGCAACAGTGGCACCACAGTTATACTTCCACAGAATGTATTTACATATCAAATAGATGTAGCCACCAGAAATACAACACTGAGATGTTTGAAATGCATATTTAATCGTAACTGTTTAAATTTAAAAGATTTGAGGGAAAATCTAAGAATGCTATCAGAATGTTATCTCAGGTTTTCATTAACTCACCAACATTATATCTTCCCAATATAGTGAGCTGAATTTTAAAATGGTTTTTAGTGTTACTGATAAAAATGTTCTGACATCCTTAACCATACTGTGACACGAATTAGTAAGCCTTCAATTTTGCCTCTCACTGCTTGATGTTTTCACTCTTTCTTAGGATGAGAGTGTCACAAACTAGGCCAGTATTTATTACCCATCCCTAAATGCCCTTGAGAAGATGGCAATGAGCTGCCTACTTGAACTATTGAAGTTCTTAGGGTGAAGGTACAGCCCAATGCTATTGGGAAGAAAGTTCCAGGATTTTGCTCCAGTGCCCAGTGAAGGAATGGCGATTATAGTTCCAAGTCAGGATGATGTGTAGTTTGGTAGGGAGTTTGTATATGGTGGTTTTCCCATGCAGCTGCTGCCCTTGGTCCTTCTAGATGGTAGAGTTCACAGGTTTGGAATGTGCTGTTGAAGGAGCTATGATGAGTTGCTGCGGTGCATCTTGTTAACGCTACACCCTGCTGCCACTTTGTGTCAGTGGAAGAGGGAGTGACTGTTGAAAGTGGTGAATGGGATGTCAGTCAACTGGGTGACTTCGTCCTGGATGGTGTCATAGTTCTCGATTGTTGGATACATCCAGCCAAGTAAAGATTATGGTATCATGCACCTGACTTGTGCCATGTAGCTGATGATCGGGCAACGCAAAGACAAAAGGGAGGTTATTTGCCACAGAATTCCTAGCCTTTGACCTGCACTTGAAGCCACAGTATTATTTTGGCTCATACGGTTCAGTTTCTGGCCAATGGAAAACCTCCCTGTCCCTCCAGAAATGTTGATAATGGGGGATTTAGCAATAGTAATGTCAGGAATTTGTTGAGGGGAGCAACAAAAGATGGAATTGATAAACAGAAACTGTGTTGATACATAGGAATAGAGTGGAAGACAATCTCTTTTTAAATCCAATGTAACAATAATTTCAGGATAGCCAACTCTTCTGCAGTTGGCAGATTATAATCTTCTACCAACCATGCTTTGCAAATATCAAGTACTGTGTCTGTAACATTTATCTTTTATCTTCCAAAGCAGAAAACTTATATGGAAGTGCCCATCCATGGTGCTGGTGAAAGCCCTCTGTTAAAACTACAGCTAAGATTATACTACACTTGTGCTTCTATACAAAACTAGGAAAACCTGACATTGCACCAAAAAAACTGACAATTCAGAAATAGCCCTGAGTATAGATCTGTGATGTTTAGCTACAGTTAAAAAGCAGGCTTGTCACACAATCAGGTGCAGACTTACAGTATCCACTGCCTGCACCTAATGCTTATAGAACATTGTGGCAAAAAAGGGGAAGTTTCAATTTTTTTTGTGTGGAAGTTAGAATCACCTCTTAAGGTACCTAACTGGTGCAAAGTCATCCCAGTGTACCAAACATGCACTGTGCGTTTGAGTGAGCTGTCTGTGGTTTTCCTGACACATTGCATTTGTATGAGCTGGATGTACACATGGTTGTTTACGTCAGGGCCTTCTGGCTGCTGCTGCTGCTGTAGGGACTCAAAATAAATTATTTGTAGAAATATCCAAAAAGCAAAATTTGTCGCTTACTTTGGAGAAACCAAACTCTTTGCTCAACCATTAGGTTACAAGTTGAGGGTATCTGATGAAGAAAAACTGAAACAGGAGACAGGAGAAAGCTCCTTCCACTTTATCAGTTGGAAGACTGATTTCCAACTTCAGACTTTTCACAGAAAATTCACACCGTATGTGAAATTTGTTCAATGGAGAGACATGCCACAATCAGCCAATGTCCCATTCCCTGGTTGATATCTACTTCACCCCTGCTGAAAACTGCAGTTATGAGATATTGAGGATGGCCAATTGTGCTTAGCAGTCATTGTCTTCACAGTTAAACAGGCTCACGATGCTTCTTGCCATCAAGGTCCAAATGTGGTGAAAAAGCCACTCAGATAAGCTGCACTGGAGGTTGGCTTGACTGTAATATCAATCGGTAATTTGGGCAGATGCTTGAAAAATAAATTTTAAAAATGCAATTTTATTCAAAAATCAAAAGTCATTAAGAGAACCCTCTATTATTGTAGTTACAGCATGTGAATGGAAAGAGGTTGTTAAAAGCATTTTGATGGAAATATTCGTAATGATGTAGCACTGTGCGAAAGCAAAGGGCAATGTCTTTTGTAGTGTGTTTTTCAGTATGTTAGCAGAACACGCAATGCTTTGATATGTTTCTGCTACACTGGTCTCTATAGGCAAGCACAAAATCAAAGGGCCCCTGCGACTCATTCACCTGTCCTCTCCCTCCTTTACTTCATTCTGTGTTTGAAGAAAGGATGGTGTGCAGGTCAGCAGTTGTGCTGAGAGACTGAAAAACGATAAAAGCGAAGAAAAATTAATCAAAAAAATAATTTGCCCAGCATGATTAAAAAACATAACTTTTACACAACCGGCTAGCTCAGCACAACTGACATTTGCAAGAGGGAAAAGTATCTTCAAAAGGTAAGAGCTTAAAAATAATAATTCATGGCTTTTCAACCTTTTACATGATGCTCCCCCACCAGCTAATTTTAGGTTTAATGGCAGCAAGGCAATTAATCTTTGTAAGCCTGGTGGCTCCAACACCTCTGACTTCAAGACAGCTCCTTTTTAGAGGGAAGCATTAGACATTTTTCCCTTGCTATTTTCTATGCTGCAAATTAATCTTCGTCGTACATCTCCAAAATGAATTGAAATTGCTCGCACATTGTAAATATTGTTTCCCTACGTGTGCAGGATCATGTGTCATAAAGTGAATGGAAGTGCATTTGCCTCTGACATTTTGTTAACTGAATTCCCTTTAAGGCAGCCATTTGAGACTATTAAGTGCTATCCCCTCATTTACAGACAGCTGAAAGAAGAAATCTGGGAGTCTTTCTCTTCAACTCTCCTATCCTGTACAGGCTTGGCTGTCTTTAGAATGAATTTGTTTTTTTCAAAAGTCAGCTGTATGGAAAGGTAATTCCCCCTATTCTGTTTCATTTTTCTTTTCTTTGTTTGAACAAATATATCACTATTTAAAAATGGTGTGCTGAATTCTCTGGCACTAAAAACTGTATTTCAATTTGTCATTGATTCACACAATTAGTGACTAGATGCCAAGTTAAGGATCCCACTACATCGCCACAGCAATGTACTCAGCACTGCACCACTGTGGGATGTCTAATTGTTTTAATCTGTGGAATAAAAAATTGTTGCAGTGTGAAATGGTGAGTAAATGTGAGTAGGCTTTCATTTTGTTGGGAGAGGATAGGTGCATGAAGAGTTAATGCATTGTAGCCACAAGGACCTGGCTTGAATCAAGTGTGGAAGAAGTTGATTCAGAAGACATGGAACATTATATTGTTTGGTTTTAATTTTGTTCTACATGACAAGTAAGGGTTTTCTCAAAACAGTCTGCAATGATATGAGTAAATTACTTTTATTATAAGTAACTCTTACATAGTATTTGTAATATGACTGTAGGGCCTTTAATCCTTTCTTTCTTTAAATCCAACTCTTCCTGTCACTAATTCAGCCACAAAGACATAAAAGGCAGTGAGTAATTCAGAGTCTGGGAATAGAGATGCTTTGTCAAAACACTGATTGGGGGATCTTATACTTAACATGATTGCACTACAGTTTATGGGAAAGGTAGCCAATGATGTCAAAAGACCCAAATTGTAAAACAGGAATAATGGTCTTCTGAACATTTTTTTCCTTACAGCTCTCTACCAAAAGCACCTTAAATTCCTGACATAAAACCTAGTATTAATAACAATGTCAGCTATCTATCTAGTCTCACCAGTAGGAGATCAAATTCATTCGAAGGCCTGAATCTCAATTTTATTTGTTGGTAACAAGTCTGGTCCAGCCTCAGAACATTGTCAGGGAATGTGATAGAGTTTTGGCTAGGGAATGGCACTTAAGACTGGAACTGAAATTAATGGCTTCAGTCTTCTCAATTCTTGCAATTTTGCACATCCAATGCTGGATTCTGTACAAGCAGTGCAACACTTTAGAGATAGTGGATGGAGCAAACATTTCGAGCTGGGTGTCACCTTGAAACTGATATATGTTTTTGGGTAATTTGGTTGGCAGGTATCATGTAAACTAGCAATAGGGATACGTCAAGAGTAAATCCAAGAGGTTCCTGCAAACATAGGAAGAGGAACAACTACAAATGATATTCTGGCTTCTTCTGGACAGATAAGGCTGAAACCAGGTTAGTGTGATCCCTCCCAGCTAGCTGATGGTGGAGGGCCATTGGAGAAAAATGCTGTAGTCAACTGTGTCAGGAAGCCACAGACTTAAAAGAAGGTACAAGAAGGAATGGTATACTTTTGTCACAACCACATAGAATGGATGACCTTGGAGAGAACATGATGCAAGTTAGGGGAAAAATTAGATCCTACAAAAACCACACTGTATCCGGTATATAAAGGGAGATGATTATCCAAATTGAAGCATACAGGCATAATTTTTTTATAAAAAGCTACTAACAGACTACAAAAGTCTTTTGCTACGTACTGTTAAGGATGTCAATTCTCAGCACAGGACTGAATTTTCCCATTTTCAGTTTTGTCGAGTGAGATTCATGGGGCTCAGCCTACCATGGCTCACACAATCTTCCATTCTTCACCTTATTAATTATGCAACCAAGCTCTTTGACTCCCTTCTCATTTAGTTGCACAGCAGGAGAAGCAGAGATGCTCACTTTTACCTGGATCTTCCGTGTATTTGCCACAGGCACCATAATTGAAGCCCAATTACACTTCACTTACTTCAAACACAGAGCCAGGAGCTGCACCTCTCACGGTGGTGTTCCACCATTGTCACTTAGGAAATGCCCAAAAAGGCAGGTTACTTTCCCACTTTGTGGACAGGGACCGCCACATGGAGTGGTGAAAAAGAGAGAATTCCTTTATCCTGCTAACTGCTGCAGGAGGTCATGCCATAAGACATAAGCAGACTGAGATAGCAGCCCACATCAGTGCCCAAACTCAGGAGTAATGCAGGAGAAAAGTCAATGAGTTTCTGTACTCTGCAAGGGGGAGGGCCACTATTTTATGTCTGCTACCTCACACTCACAGGACCCCCATTCACTCTAACTGTCTCAGTGCACATGCATCTCACCAAAATTCATTGGATTACAGCTCTCACTATTGCATGCATCACATCCACTAAACAGCTCTAACCCACCTCGTGTCCCAGAATGCTAACCCTTCTTGCCCTTTGCACTTTCCACTCAGTCTATGAGGCTACCTCACCATAGTTCCTGCTTCTACCTCACCAGTAACTTCTCTTAAATTCACTTTCATCATACTAAGTCCCTTCTTTTGTCTCAATGCTGCAAAAATTGGTCCACTCACCAAAATGATGCCTCTGCAAAATCCCAAATAATGTATCTGTAATCCTCAGGCTGGTTGTACTTTATCTTCAGGACTCATTGTGGCCTAGTTCCTATATTACAAGGACATGGACATTCAGGCTCTATTAGGACCACGCACCTGACTGACCTTGGCCAATCTCTTGGACTGGACTTGGATGAACCACTTGACTGACTGGAGACATCTGTCTTACTGTAATCCCACTTGGCCGCACTATGACTTTCAGATAGGGCTACATGGTTTAAGCCAATGCAGTGCATTTGTTGCAAAAACTGTGACATTATTGTAGCACAGTGTCATACAGTGACAAGTCCACTCTGCCCCCTTTACTATTCAGTGGTCCCCACTGTGACAAGTGGCTTGCCTTTCCCTCTGCACTAAAAACCATGCAAGCCATAGAGGCTCTCAGTTTCAAATAAGTGAGAACTAAGGAATCAAGCTAAGAGCTAAAAGATGCTTCCTATTGGATGCAGGAAATGACTGTGTGTCCCTGTGCATAAAACTACCTGGCAGAAAAATGTCTGTCCTAGGTGTCCCTGAGCTTCAAAGCAAAATTCTGAAGAGCCAAAGTGGTGTGAGATTTGGTCCAAAAGCAGACATGACACTACTGAGGCTAGTGGCTTAGCCCATGCTGCATTGCAAGACAAAGGATGGAGGAGGATGATGGAGCAAGCAGAGTTGTGTGGTGGAAAGAGAGTTGGATGAAAGCAGGGACAAGTATTCAGCGAGCTACAGCCACTAGGTACACTCTCTGATTTACGAGTCGCTAATTAGTGCAATCAAGTTTCTTGGAGAAGGAGAGAAGGTTAAGTATTATAGAAGTGAGGAAAGTTGGGTTAATAATGTGTTGCAAATAAATAGAAATAGCATAGTCACCATTCATTAAAGAGATTCTGAAGTTGCTATTTAAAACTTAAAGAGGAATATTTGGAAATGTCGTCTCAATATCAAGATTTTGATGTTTTCATTCTCGCTTTATTTTCCCAACTTTCTTGTTTCTGCCAACACTACTCTAGGGACCAGAAAATTCTGTCCATTGTTCCTAATGATTTAAGAATCTGATTACTGTGGAAAACCATTCAGTAACAAGGGGCACATTCCAATCTTTTAATGAAATCCCAAGCACAAGTCAGTAGTTGTATGAGAAACAGGAAAAATGTCCATAAACGAACTGCACACCAAGTTAAATCTCAGCCCATCCTTAGCTAAGTCAAGGTGATCAGATAAGTAGAAATATGAAGAGAACAAACTCAGATGTTTTGAAAGTGCTGAGATATGCCACAAATCAAACACCACTGGTCTTATCCAAGGCAGAGACAAATTTGTCACAGGCGCTTCATGGGCATCAATCCAAAATTAAAACTACCAAATTGAAACTATTTGAACACAAAATATTCCAGGTAAATACATACTTGATCCAAGCACTGAAATTTGACCTGACAAATGTCAATCCTTTCAGGTTCACTGTAAGGTATTCCTAATCCCAAAATAACACATAGAACCCTACTATGCATGCAGCAAGCTTTAATTTGTAATGTATAAAATGACATCCACATATATTCTGTATGCTATCGTTTAGCCATTACTACATCTCACCCTGGCAACTACAACTTCTCAGTTCTTATACACATTTTGTTTTTTTATTACTTACCCTAACTACAAGGAAAGATCATAGATATATCTCCTACCAGAGCTCATTCCCTCTGAGAAAAAAAACAAAGCCAGAAACAGTGGCGATAAGAAAGTAGAAGGTTCAAGATTCAGTACTAACTTCAGATGCTCCTCTTAAAAAAAATCAAATAATACAGCACAGAAGCAGAAAATTGCTTGCATCATGTCTGTGCTGGTTCTCTGAAAGATTTACCAATTAGTCCCAAACCCCTGCTACTTTTTCAATGCTTAAAATATTTGTCCTTTCGAAGTACCTTCCTTTCCTCTTTCACTGAAAGCATACTCTGAAGCCTTTCACTGCGTCACTCTTGTTGAAGGCTGTATGTGCAAGCTGTTCATCAGGCCACGATTATAATTTGCCTTTCTTCTCTCTTTCTCTAGATGTGTTAGATAATGGTTAATCAGTGCCACTGCATCCAACCAGACCAGCACTTAACCACACACACTCTCTCACCCATCCAAACACCAGTTCTGATGCATGCAGCCCCGAATGTTACAGGGGGAATGACAGGATAATGCACGAGGTAAGGTAGATAACATGAACAATGCAGCTTTTGACGGCAGAGGAAGGGGAGGAATTTCCTGTACTCAGTGTTATGCAAGTTGCTACCAGTGCATACTAGCCTCTCTCCTCTTTGCCTTCCTGTCTTCCCTGGATTTGACTATCAAATTGCTGCGATTCAGAAGGTCAATTGAAACTGGATCCCATTAAAGTGACGACATACCTCCAGAGGTACAACAGGGCTGGCAACTCACTGCTGTCATTAAAACGACATAATGCTTATGTAATCATCTGATACGGCTGACCGTCTGGGAAGTTGTCAATATAAATGGCTTGGCCATCTTCGCAAGGTTAATTTTCAGTTTGTGGGCTGTTGACTTTGTTGATGTGTCTATGTATGTTTGGATGGATTTCTATGCTGCCAGCATTGTGATCTTGTACTAACTTATTGACAACCTGGTACTAGATTTTCTGCTTATGCTTGCCCAATGTCCTTTGGTTCCACATGCATTGCAAAATGAGGAACTGCTGGACAACTTGGGGATGGATGTGTGCCAACCCAGTTCTACAAAGATCTTGCTGACGATAGAAATAGTATTTCATTACTCCACAGTGTGTAATTGATGTTGGCCTGCCACTATGGTTTCAGGTTGGCTACCACCTGCCAACAAGGTGTCAATTATATGGCCCTTTCTCTTATCCAGAAGATCTTTATGGAACACATTGATCAAAGTAGATGTGATTAGTGATATTTATTAGCCTCTCTGCAAGTTCTTCTTCAGATAAATCACATTCATGGCCTTTGCTGTAACATCTGGCGGCTAACATTTACTGTGGGGAAG
This sequence comes from Rhincodon typus, assembly GCF_021869965.1. Classification (NCBI taxonomy): domain Eukaryota; kingdom Metazoa; phylum Chordata; class Chondrichthyes; order Orectolobiformes; family Rhincodontidae; genus Rhincodon; species Rhincodon typus. The sequence goes on along the minus strand of NC_063341.1, from coordinate 50,244,501 downwards.
GATATGGAAGATAGACAATGTGGGGAAATAAATAACGACATGTTGAAAAATGTCCATATTACAGAGGAGGCAGTGCTGTACATCATAAAACACATAAAGGTGGATAAATCCCCGGGACCTGATCAGGTGTACCGTAGAACTCTGTGGGAAGCTAGGGAAGAGATTGCTGGGCCCCTTGCTGAGATATTTGTATCATCAATAGTGACGGGTGAGGTGCCAGAAGACTGGAGCTTGGCTAACGTAGTGCCCCTATTTAAGAAAATTGGTAAGGAAAAGCCAGGGATCTATAGACCAGTGAGCCTGACATCAGTAGTAGGCAAGTTGTTGGAGAGAATCCTGAGGGACAGGATTTACATGTACTTGGAAAGGCAAGGACTGATTAAGGATAGTCAACATGGCTTTGTGCGTGGGAAATCGTGCCTCACTAACTTGATTGAGTTTTTTGAAGAAGTAACAAAGTGGATTGATAAGTACTGGATGTGATCTATATGGACGACAGTGAGGCATTCAACAAGGTTCCTCATGGTAGATTGGTTAGCAAGGTTAGATCACATGGAATACTGGGAGAACTAACTATTTGGATATAGAACTGGCTCAAAGGTAGAAGACAGAGGGTGGTGGTTGAGGGTTGCCTTTCAGACTGGAGGCCTGTGACTAGCAATGTTCTACAAGGATTGGTGCTGGGTCCACTGCTTTTTATCATTTATATAAATGATTTGGATATGAACATAGGGAGTATAGTTAGTAAGTTTGCAGATGACACCAAAATTAGAGGTATAATGTGGGCTAAGGAGTGGCAGATGGAATGTAATTTAGATAAATGTGAAGTGCTGCATTATGGAAAGGCAAATCAGGGCAGGACTTATACACTTAATGGTAAAGTCCTGGGGAATGTTGCTGAACAAAGAGACTTTGGAGTACAGGTTCATAGTTCCTTGAAAGTGGAGTCGCAGGTGGATAGGATCGTGAAGAAGGCATTTGGTATGCTTGCCTTTATTGGTCATTGCATGGAGTATAGGATTAGGAGGTCATGTTGCAGCTGGACAGTACATTGGTTAGGCCACTATTGGAGTATTGTGTTGAATTCTGGTCTCCCTCCTGTAGGAAGGATACTGTGAAACTAGAAAAGGTTCAGAAAAGATTTACAAGGATTGGGGGGTTTCAGCTATAGGGAGAGGCTGAATAGGCTGGGGCCATTTTCCCTGGAGTGTCAGAGGCTGAGGGGTGACCTTATAGAGGTTTATAAAATCATGAAGGGCATGGATAGGGTAAATAGTAAAGGTCTTTTCCCCGGGGTGTGGGGAGTCCAAAACTAGAGGGTATAGGTTTAAGGTGAGAGGGGAAAGATATAAAAGGGACCTAAGGGACAACTTTTTTCACGCAGAGGGGATAAGTATATGGAATGAACTGCCACAGGAAGTGGTGGGGGCTGGTATGATTACAACATTTAAAAGGTATCTGGATGGGTATATGAATAGGAAGGGTTTAGAGGTATATGGGCCAAGTGCTGGCAAATGGGACTAGATTTATATAAGGTATCTGTTCCGAATGGACAAGTTGGACTGAAGGATCTGTTTTGTGCCATATATCTCGATGACTATGACTCTATGTTTATATCTGTAAGACTTGTGGTGGAGTCTATGAATCTGAAAGTTGGTTTGTACCTTTAGCTGCTCCTCAAGTATTCTTCATCTCCACTTGATTTTTTTTATTGTTTTCAAAAAGACTGGATACATTTATTTGGCAAAGCCACTCCTCAGTGATAGCAAATAATATTTAAAGAGATTGCCGCTCAGGATCATTTATGGCTTGATCTAAGAAGTAAATATGCATATTTGCTTAAATAGCTGTATCTCAGTGAAGATATCACTTGCTGCCCAATCCATAGTCAAGTGTTTGTCTTCAATTTCTTGTTGCAGGCCTCTGCAATGTTTTGTTTTATTGAAGTATAGTGAGAGCTTGTTCTTTTTCCCTTTCTTTTCTTTGATTCTATCCTTTTATTGTTACTTATTTTGCTTCTACTTTGCTTTATTTTTCATAATTGTGGCTTATTTAAGAAGTTTTGTTGAGTCTGTCTGTGTAAGAGATGAAGGCCTTTATTTGCCGGTTTCAGCCACCAGGGAGAGTTAGTATCAATTAAGGTGTGATGACATGACATGAGCTATGGTGCCAAATTGAAGATAAAATGGCAGAATCAACTGACCACTGCACACAAGTAAGCTGCTGTAGGTTAGGAAAACTTTTTTTTTGTTTTGAACAAGAAGGGTGTGCCGTTAACCTGACAGTATCCTTTCCATGATAGTAGGAACTGCAGATGCTGGAGAATCTGAGATAACAAGGTGTAGAGCTGGATGAACACAGCAGGCCAAGCTCTGATGCTGCTTGGCCTGCTGTGTTCATTCAGCTCTACACCTTGTTATCTCAGTATCCTTTCCATGTTAGTTTTAATACTGCAGAAAGCGTTTCAGCTGCAGGTTTTACTTTTAAATCTATAAAAAGCCTTTTGTACTACTGTATCTTAACTTCTTGGAAATGATGAAATTTCACTTTTTTATTTTTAGAAAGAAAATGGGGGCTACTAGATTGATAGGTCTTGAAGTTTAAGTAGAAAGAAGGTAAGTATGCCTCCTGGCCACTCAAATGGGAGATTATTACTTGTGTAAACCTATTGTGGTTGGTCGTCCAAATGCTTTATGATTCAAGGCAGTTTAATCTTCAGTGAAGACTCTTTTACGAGTAGTTTTTGATGCTTACTACTGTGCTACCCATAGCATGAGGTGGTAGCTGATATACTGAGGATCTGGCACTTTCATGCTGTGATACTTATGTTGGCTCCCACAGCATTAGGACAAGACATGGAGCATGTAGTAATGAAGAATTCAATGAACCTTTATTACAGCCCCTAGTGTCTACATACGTACACTGCAGTCATAGGCAGTTGTGTGTCAAAGCTCACTCAGAACAATTCAAATGTATTGTAACAGGCTTCCCTCAAAATGTCATGCAGTAAGAGAACAGAGCTCAGTAAGCTGGAAACTATCAGTTTTATGGGTTTTTAAAAAATCAATCTATCAAGACATGTCATAACACACCTCCAGGGCAAGTTAACTTGAACCCAGATCTCTGGCCCTGAAGCAGGGACACCATCATAAGAGACCTTTTAAATATCACTGACTGTTCGGTATCATTTGAATCCTCATCTGGGCATCTGAATTACTAGTACTGTGACACTACCACTATACCAACGTTTACCTCTACTGTAAGCATTATATCATTAGATCACAGGCTATGATACACTGATGACATCATGAGGATGTCCTTTAAAAGGTATATTGCACAGCCACAACTCAAGACAGAGAGTGAATGTTTTTCTCTCCGCAGATCCATTCAGTATTAATTGCAGTTTCTGCTTCTATTGTAAATCTTTAAGACCTGTTAAAGTTCCCAGCTTTTAGACTTGCTTGTTCAATTGATCTTTGTTATTTTCAGTGAAGAACTTCTGCAGGGTAAGTCCTCGTCAAGCCATTACGTATTGCTTCACGTAAATATATGTTGCCTTGAGAGCAAATGAGGCACTACTGGTGGGAATTCTGATATATGATGTCCGTCCTTTGAGCTCCAACCTTTTTGATTTCATTCACACTAAAGAGAAAAAAAGCACCTGCCAAAGATGTACCAGAACTTTGAAATCAATAAAATGCTGAAGGGTGTTTAGGTTGGTGGAGATCCAGCATAAGGTCAAGGACCAGAGGACATAAAATTAAGGTGATTGGCCAAAGAATTAAAGGCACTATTAGGATGAACAATTTTATACAGTGAGCGATTAGATCTGGAAAGCATTGCCTGCAAGTGTGGAGGAGACAGATTCAATTGTGGCTTTCAAACAGAAATTGAACAATTATCTGAAGAGGAAAACATTGCAGGACTATGGAAAAAGCTGGGAAGTGGGAGTTGCTAAGCTGCTATTGCAGACAGCTGGTATGGACATGATGAGCTAACTGGTCACCTCTATGCTATAACCATGTCATAATTCTATGAGTTGGATACTGAGTGAGGAGAAGCAATACAAAATAAAGGACAGCAGTCTAAAATAGTTGCAGGAATGGAGGGGTGTGAGTATATGTGAACAAATCTTTGGCCAATCATTGTAAGTATCAATGGTTAATAACACACTCAGGATCATGGGTGTGTAAACATGGACAAACAAGTATCACATGGAACATTTATAAAATGTGGGTTCATCTTCAACAGCAACATTGTGTATAATTTAGGCAACACATTTTAGAAAGAATGCTAAGTATGGGAGGGTGCTGAGAATATTTACAAGAATGATTTCAAAAATGAGGGACTTCAGTTATGGGGACAGGTTGGGAAGCTGGAGTCTTTCTACTTACAGAACAAAATGTTGTGGGGAGACTTGGTGGAGAAGTTCAAATCCTAATGGGACAATATCGTCAGAGAGAAACCTTTCACACAGGTGGAAATTTGAATGGGCGAAGAACCAATGAAAATATCTTTTCACACAGTAAGTGATGGGGAACTGGACTGTGCTGTCTGAAATGTGGTAGAAGAAGATACATTCATGGCTTTCAAAAGGGAATTGGAGAAAAAAAAAAGAAGCAGGGCTGCAGAGAAAGGATCAAGGGAGGAACTAGCTTAGCTGCTCTACAGGAAGCTGGCATCGACACAAAAGGCCCAAATGGCCTCACTGTCTGATTAGATTTTGTGCACCCAATGGTTAAAGACCTGCAGAAATGTTCTTAGTTCATTACTATTTTAATAAACAAGTAATTTTTTAAAAATAGTCTATTGATTCCATTTATTCACATCTAATTCTATTCCAGTTACATAGGCTTAACACAGTCCCTGAGCTATAAGGAAGAAAGCCTTGATGCCAGAGGAAAGGAGGGAATGCTCGCAGAAAAGAAAGTGGTCTTGTAAATTTTCTTTTTAAAGGCCCATGACATTAATATTCTCACAGCATCAACAAATTCAGGGAAGAAAAATCTTTGCAATAATGGCTACAGTAGCTGCCAGAAGTTAGTCATCTGATGGTGCTGCCTTTTAACAGCTTATTCTTACACAGGATTTACGGGAGCCCAAGATATTTTCTGTTCCTTAATCCCACTCTAAGGCAGCAGAAAGTCCTTGAAGAGTGCTTGTTTAACAAGGACTTAATTCTAACTTAACTTAAAATGAGACGGTCCAGGGACTAGACTGTTCTCATGCCAGTTAAAAGGCTCTGTCCCCCAGTCTGTCTTTTGAATTCTTGCAATTTCGTTGAGGTTTTGTACTGTTATATCGCTGTCTTTCTTTCAGTTACCCATTTGAAATGCTACATCATTTTTTATTCCTTGATCTCATTTCCTTTGTACGTTGCTTATTTCGCTCTTGCATTTTTCTTTCTCTTTCTTTCCATCTCTCCTATCTTTTCTTCGTCTTCTTGTTTATTTCCAACTTATTTTCCTCATCTCTTTCATGACTGTTTTTATTTTAAACATTTACTCAGGCTCACTTACCTTCACAGTCCCCTGGATTGTGCTGTCCTTCAACATGGAATGCTTACTGTTGAAGAAACAGGAAATAATTATTTTACTTTATTGCAGTTCATGTTTTGCCCACAGTTCCAGATAATTTTCTGCTTGAGCACAACTACAACAAGCTAATACGTTTTATTATTCATAACCATATTTTCTCTGAAATTTCCCTGCACAAACTGTTGCAAAGCATGTTATAATTATTTACATATACTGTGAAATAATCAAGCATTTTGGCAGTTTCTGTATAACATATCACACAATAAATTGCATCTCATAGAAAGCACATCAGCTGTCCTAGTGCACACATGTCAAAGTGACATTATTTCTGCTTAGCACAAGAAAAAGAAAAAAAAAATCTGGATTTCAAGATTACCGATGGATCGAGCTGCGCAACATTTTTACCCACACACCAAAATTCCAAGATGTTTTAAATAGATTTAGGAGACAAAGTTGAGAGTTGCATTATAAAGGTCAGTTATCACATTGATTTAGAGGTCTGGGCAATATTACTTTGAGTCATTTGATAGCGCATTAAAAGAGATAGCATCCTTTCTATTGCCACCTCTGGGATCTAACTAAAAGCGATTCAAGGAAAAATATATAATCTGCTTAACATAAATGGTTTGTGCCTGTGATTCCCACAAAGAGAATTCCTAAGCCGGAGGAGATGCAGGGAAAAAGTCAGTTGCTTCTCCACTTACTCTGAAAACCTCGCGGCAGGCAGTTACTGATCAGTGGCAGATTGCAATTCTTTTCACAATCAAACAGAAAAAGTTCATGTGATTCCTGAGTGTTTACATGTGTGGCTCTTCAATCAGCTAACAACTCTGCTCCTTCCACTCTCTTGGTCTTGATCCTTAAGTGATCATTGATAGGGATTGTTAACTTTTCAAAATTGTCTGAATAATCAGTCAAAAACTATGTAAATAAAGTTGGATGAAGATATTTTCGTGCACAGTGAATATGTTACTGCATCAGTAATCCATATGCCTGGACTGATATTCTACCGATATGAGTTCAAATACTGCCACAGAGGCAAGTTTTAAATTCAGCTAATTAAATAAATCCAGGATAAAAGAAAAACTGGCATTAGTAATAGTGATCATCAAACCTCTATGTTATTATAAAAATCCATCTAGTTCACTACTGTCCTATCGGGGAAAAAAAACCTGCCATCCTTACCTGGTCTCGCTCATATGTGATTCCTGATATATAGCAATATAGTTGACTATAAACATATTTGCCTATGAAATGAACAGCCACCAAAACAGACCAAGCTGCTATTCTTGCAATGAATGAACTGCCACCAACTCAAGGGTACTTAGAGGTGAGCAATAAATATTGGCTTTACTGGCAATTGCCACATATAAGAATGAACAAAAATGTTAGTATTGTCAACCTGAAATTGCCATTGTATTCCTTTACAATCTTTCACTCACCCTTTTGCCATCCATCCCAAAGCTCCCATATACACCACACACAATTCCCACTTTATCCTTAAATGCACATTGCTTATCTGCCATTCAAGCCCTATTTTCCTGGCGAACTTATGGTAGAGCAACAGAAATTACATTTACACACTATTGTAATAATTGCTTCCAGTTTCATAGAATAGAATAGAATCCCTAAAATGTGGAAGCAGGCCATTAGGGCCATTGAGTCCACACCGACCCTACAAGGGGCATCTCACCCCTGCATCCCTGCATTTCGCATGGCTAACACGCCTAAGCCTGCACATCTCTGGGCACTATGGGCAATTTACCATGGCCAATCCACCCTAACCTGCACATCTTTGAACCATGGGAGGAAACTGAAGCACACAGAGGAAACTCACGCAGACACAGGCAGAATGTGCAAACTCCACATAGACAGTCACCCAAGGCTGGAATTGATCCCAGGTCCTTGGCTCTGAGAGGCAGCAGTGTTAATCACTGTGCTACCCCAGTTTAAATGGAGAGAGACAGCAGCTTCTCAGAGGGATCATGAAGATATAGAAATGGTAGTTAAGTATATTTTTAAGATCTACCCTAATTTCCAGGAAGTTACGAAGAAAGCTGCTCCTTTCCAAAACGTTTAATTTGACATAAGTATTCCCAATATAAGATTATTTCACTTCTGCCTCACATTCTGGAACTGCAAGGCTAAGCTGATGACTATCATGCCTCCACCATCTTTCCCTAAGCCATCTGCTGGGAGCCGCATGAGGTCAACTGAATTTCCTTCCTTGTCTCTGTTGGAGACCTTGGCCTAAGCTCAGTGACTGCACCAAATAACATGGCCAAGTTTGAAAGGTTGTCCTGTCAGGAATTAAAAGTGTAAAACAGTTTCCTCTCATTCAATGGTGCAGCCTATTAGATAGACTGTGGCCACATTCTACAATCACCCTTTATTATTATAGTTAATTTACTGCCGATAGAGATATTGTACAAATCACAGAAGTGATAACTGCTTTGCTCAATGAGATTGTCATTTGGGCTGAAAAGCAGTTCAAAATGTGCAATCTGGCAAAAAAATGAATTCAATTAATAGGCGTAAACAGTTTAAAGAATTCAGCTAATAGACTGTGAAACAAAAGTGGTTTGGGATTTTCAATTTCTGCTCATTTAAGAGAATAATGATATTCATTTATCAGGTAGTCACATATATCATTACAGTAATAATAATGACAGAATTTGTTCCACTCTAAATTACTGTCCGTTTTTGACTACTGTATTCCATGCATCACAAAGGCATAACCTACGACTTCCATATATTTTCCTTTCTCTCAATATCAACATGTTTGTAAGATATAACTCTTCCACTTTTTTAAAAAGATATGGTGATGAGATGATTATTTTCCTCTCTTTTTCTTGGTCTCAATGCACTGCAAACCCAGGCTGTTGAGCAGGTAATCATGAGACCAGGTTCCAGACCTCCCAGTGTGCAAGAGAATAACTTCCATTTTTCACTGTAAGGAAAGGGCTGTCTGTCACTTAGAACTGCTATACCACAGCATGGCTGGGTGTGTGGATGTTAAAAGGGTGCGGGTGATGGTTGCTATCACATGGAAAACCAATGACTTTGTGCCCCATGGTGCAGTATATTATTGATTTAGACATGGTGCTACCTTTCCTGCAGAAAATTTATGCTTTTCCACTTTTCCATCTCTCAGTATTCCCACGCCACATGTATACCCCAAGATAGACTGTGTAGGAGAACTCTGTGATACGTCACCACAGTATTTGCAAGGAAAAACTCAGCATGTCATTTCTATTTCAATCTATCCCTCTTTCTCTTTGGTAAGGGCACCTGATCTCTCTTCAGTGTCTCTTTGTGGAATAAATGAGATTAAGAATTTATAGTTTTTTGGAATTATTGATGTAATCCTATAATATGTTATGCATATGTACATGGAGGTACTCAATCACTGTGACTCTTACAAGGTGACCACAAAATAATGTAAGACTACAGTTGTAATACAAGCAAGAGAATATCAACTTTATAGGTATTGCTCTGGAATTTTTTTATCTCTGTGGAAAAGTGTGGATGTGATTTTGCAAGGGCCTGTACAGGGAGGAGAGCAGTATTAGGACTTGCCAAATTATGTCTTCCAAAATAAGAATGCTGTCCTTTTACCCAGCCTCTGGAACAGGTTTCACATTTGCACTCCATTAAAAACTTTCACACTATAAAGAACCACGTAATCAACACTGCACCAAAGAAATGCAAACAAACTACTGGCAGGGTAATAATGACAAATGGACAAATGTGTGTGATAGATTGTGACAAAACATATTTGGTGCCGTTCTGGGAACATTCTTTTTTATTAGTTTTCTATAAAACAGATTACTAACCTTTAGAACATATTAATCTGTATTCTAGCCAGGAAGAATTTTCTTATTAATTACCCTGAAGTAAAACTCTTCAATTATACATTTAAATTATTGAAGTTTCAATCTAGTCCCTTATGAAATTTCCCCTTTTAGACAAGTTCAATTTGAAACAATTATACAGCTTTAGAAAATGAGTTGGAAATAAATTTTTTATTAAAGTAATTATGCAATGGCAGATGTACATTATTCTTTTGCAAACGAAAACAGCACCAAGAAATAATGATTTCCTTTTGTCACATTAAATTTGTAACTGTTTTCTTCCCCTTCCCTCATCACACACTTAACTGTTGAATGATGTAAATGCTATAAAGTACATCTATCTACTTGAGAATGTATTGTACAAAAATTACATACTTAGAGCACCAATGCCATCAGCCTCAGGGGGGAACCAGCTTACTATAAAGGCCAGATCTTAACTGCATCCGCCTTGCAACTTTGGGAATGACTGATTATAAGACAGCAAGTATTAAAAAACATTGCTAAGCGCTGGCCGCCAATAAGGGAAGACAGATCAAATCATATCTGTGCTGCAGACACTAATATCCTAGGCAGCAAACAGGGACATCAATAAATTTTTATGAGACTTTGAAAAGATCAACACAGTAGATGTGACAAAAAACAATGCTCCTGTCATGTTCAGTTTGTCCACAGCGCTCAGCCGCAGATGCCTACGAGTATGTCAGCAGAGCGAAATTTAATTTTACAAGATTAAATCCACCTTCATTTGGCAGATGGCCGGATGCCTTGAAATAAGCATTGAAGGTGCTTCTTGAAGACATGGGGTGCTAAGCTCCTCCAGGATATTTTGTTTTAAAGCAGCATGCAAACCAGGGAAACAGAAAAAAGCTTCTGATATAAGGCAAGACTAATGTAATAAATGCATTATGGAAATGGAAAGTGTTATTGAGACAGAGAGATGGAGAGAAAGAGGGGGGGTGCACAGATGTAAAGTGGATTTGGAATTCCTTGCCTTCCCACTCTCCAGTCATGCATCTCGCTTTTCATCATGTACATAATGCAGCCCACATGAGTTTTTTTTGTTTTCTTGTAATCCAGTTTACTGGATTTAAAGGAAATAGAATCACAAATTCACATATTTCTCAGGCAGCATAGGCTCTACAATCTGCCGGTGACAATTTGAAGAAGTCAAAAAGAGACTAACAGGTTGACAAAAAAAAAGGGAAATGAAAGGAAAAGTAAAAAGTGGAACAAACTAAAAGGGCAGATTATCTCTTTTTCTATAGCGTTGTTGTGAAATCTAAAAGACTGTATAGTTGAATCAGAGAACAAAAAGAGAGTACTATGCTGTCTGGGAGGTGATGTTAATTCTTCTGATAATTCATCCACTGAAAACAGAGGGACAGATTATGTTAGTTGTCAAGATGCAACTTATCACAAATATCTCTAAAAGCCTGTTCGCATTTTGTCAAATAGTGTCATTGATACCTTGTGTAAAATAGATCAAATTAAACCAATTAAAAATGATAACTGGCTTCTTCCAGCTTTGGAGAGATAAACAATGCTCACAAATTAGCATTCAACAAAGTTAATCATTCTTTGAAAAAGGGAAAAAAGTCTGTTTTTAGTTTTATGTATTTATTTTCTTGGGAAAATTGTTGATTTGCTTTTAGCACTGTCTTGTAAAGAAGAAATAATTAATTGAAAACCACAAATGTTCAAAGCGTAACGAATTGAATAATTGGATTTTAGACTGAAGGTTTTGCATTCAGCAATTCTGCAATGTGATTCTACTTATAACACAGGAGTGGGGTGAAGAGCAGCACTTTCAACATCTTTCTTTAAATTATTTTCTTTATTGTCCTTTTCTATAAGGGTGAAGTGAGGCCACAGCCCAAGAACACTGCTCGATTTCAAGTGTTTAAGTCCCTGGTGTATTCAACAAGCTTCAAGCCCACTTTTGTTGTATAACAATACTGCAGTGTCCCATTTCTGATGATCAATATAATTAACTTTCCAGTCAATTTTACGCTTTCAGAATAAGCTGCCCAGGGATCTCTGTGACTAAAAGATCATATAAAACTAGAAGGTATACATATTCCACAATATTCACTCAGTGATATCACAAGACCACTACCTTCCAGATGACCATCAGAACCACAGAAGGAGACCAATTGGTCCATTGTCTCTGTATTGGCATTGTCCACAGTAACTCAAACTCATTTCTCTGCCTTGATCTCTACTCGTCTGCCATCTGTCTTTCTAATCCTCCAAAAAACATTTGTCTTCTGGAAAGTTTTTTTACAGCCTTCTTTTATGTTTCTCATGCTTTAATGTTAACAGCCAGTGTTGTATGTACATATAACTCTGTAGCCTGTGCAACACCAAATTCCTTTTTTCCTGGCCATCAGGCAACTTTCTATCTATATCTATATGTGTTTTTTTCTAATTTTGCATGCCTGAAATTTTCAAATAAAGCTGTTACAAAACTGTATTGAAAGCCTTTGAAAAAGAATGCAGTGCACCTACTGTATTCCCAAATTATCTCAAAAAAATGATCTCTGATTGAGTTTGCCCACCGCTGATATTAGAAGAACTGATCCATGATTAGCCAAATTAGCCTTATCTCCTTCCTTGAGCTAAGGTTTTCCATCAGCACCCTCCTGACTCATGGGACCAATTATCTATTTGAGAAGAATTGAAATATTGTGGATGGTGCTTCTACTATTGTCTTTCTGACTTCTAGCAACAGTTTAGTAAACATGCAATCATAGCTCTGTCTCTTAACCATCTTGATCCTTGCCTACTTTCAGAATCAGATTATTTCCTACATTTATCTGTAATAACATCTAAATATGTTAGGATATTATATAGTAATTGTTCTCACATCAATTGTCCACATCAATTATTTGGCTGACCTCACTTTCCAGGACATCATCAAGCTATATTTTTCCACTCTGCTGAATTAGAAGCACCCTCACCTAAGAAGTAATCTTGAGTATTTTGGTAAAACAAAATTCCCCACTTTGACTAAGTTATAGTTATAATATAACATTGCTTCCTAATTATTGATGCCTTTAAATCTAATTTGGTTTTCAATGATCTTTTGAACTGCTTTTTCTTTGTAACTTTGATCCTTTTACCTTCATTTTTGTGCTTTCTACGTTACTTGTACCTTCTGCATCAGTCTTTATGCCCTTCATTAACTCAGTGTATTTATTTTAGATTTTTTTCATATTGAATGTTTTTTCTCACCATACATTTCAATTAATGTTTCTGTTTCTATTTCAATAGCTTTCACCAGATTCCTATCACAATACTTTAAATTCCAACCCCACTCCTACCCAAACACTGGTCTACTAACAATCTCAACAAGGACATGAGTGATGTTTTGTCTTATGATTACCTTCTCCTGTTCTGGAAGTCTCTGCTAGGTTTAAGAATATGAACTTTTTCTTCCTCTATCTGCACATTTACCTTGTTAATTTTCCTCCACTTAATGGGTCCAGTGTTTGGCACTGACACAATCTGGAAGGGGCTTTTCCAACCGAGTGCCTAGATCTATAAACTCAGTCTGCAAAACCTCAACTATATCTCAGTCTATGTCATTAGTTCTAACAATGGCCATGGCATTTGCCTGCTTTCCCAACGTTCTTCTGTTTTTTGCTTTACCCATGCAATTTGTACTAGGGAGGCAACAATCATTCAGAACTTCTGATCACAACTACAATACAAGTTATCCATATCCATGTGGCCTGCAATATGCTCACTAATGTAACAGATGTCCTCAGGCTTGCAGTTGTAAAGATTATAAAACATTTTACAAAATCACCTAAGTTCTTGAAAACACAAGTCTTAGAAGATGGTTTGGGGTTCAAAATTATAACTATGTATCATTAAAAATATACGTTAAGGAAATAACATTTTAGGATTATATGTAAAGAGCCACAGCAACATGAGTTTTATCAGAGAAATCTTGCAATGTACGTTAAGAACAGTGCTACTGAAATGTTGTTCTGTGAGCACAACCATACCAATACTTTACAATTTTGAATGAATTCTTCCATTTGCTGTTTGAACTGAGACATGAATCTACTCAAGACACATAAGAGCCAGGGTATTTATTTCAGATTTTCAGCATCCACAGTAATCTCTTTTCTGTTATTATCCTTTCTTCTTCACATTTTTTTATTCACAAGTATAATGCTGCTCTTTCATAGTCAGTGATTAATAGAAACAATAGCTATTATAAAAGATGTCTTAGTATGTCCAAAAATGGTACAGAGAGAAGAAATTTTATACATTTTTCTGTAGTGAGGACTCATAATCAATGTGTTTTATACCTTGTGTCATGATATATAAGGGAGTGTAAGAGGGATTGGCTGTTTGATAGAGTTCTTGTTGGTCAGAGACCCATAAACAAAGCTAAACGTAAACAAAGGTTATAATATATCAGTGTTATAGAGATGGGAATGCTCAGAGCTAAATGTTCAATAATGAAACACTCATCTAAAACCCATCAGAAGTGTTAGCTTACATCAAATTTACCAGCTAAGTGCAGCAATAATACCTTTTCTCAGACACACACACACAACTGCTATTAGCTTTGTACATTTCATCCTCTTCAACACAAGATAAGAAAAATCATATGGAAGTTTATTTGCCATTATTTGCTGCTGCGCAGTACACAAATGCTTTAATCTAATAACGCTGTCTTGTATGAAAGGATTTTTAATGTATGTTTGTGTATCATGCTCTGATCAAGTTTGTATAATACAGTTTTGTTCATCCTTTATCAGAAGATAAGAATAAGTAGAGGCTGTACAATTTATCCACATTGTCAGCCTTAAGCTCAAGGATAGGACTTGCTCAGACCACCTTCACCTGTGCTGCCTTAAAATGTTGGGCTCCTACCTGTCTATTCCTTACTCAAGGAAATATGTCCATATCTTTGCATGCTTGTACAAAATTCACTAGAATTTTTGTCCTGTATGCTGATCATGTTATGCCTCCTACTGGAACACTGTATCCTCTGAATTATTTGGATTGACATTATTTCATCTCATTTAATATGATTAGTATTACACAGTAGCATAGCTTATGCAGAGCAAGTTGGAAATTTTCATTTGGACTTCTATCGATTGTCACTCAAATGGGACAGCTGATGCAATGCTGGATTTCAAGTGTCTCTCCTCTCTGGATTAGTAAAGTCATCATAGTCCCAGCGGACCATGGAGCTAATCTCTCATTAGTAAGAAAGAGAGAGACAACTGGCAGTGAGTTTAACCTGAGGGCCACCTTGCCCCCTCGCCTGAGGCATGTTTGAGAAGGCGGGACCTTCATGGTAACCTCAGCTGGTATGAGAATTGAAACTGTGCTATTGGCATCATCCTTATCATCTAGCCAACTGAGCTAGCCAACCCCCTTCTCTAGATTACACAACCAATAAATTACCAAGTGGAGAATCACAAGCACAAGCCAACAGAATGGCTGCACCAGTGCTTTCTTCATTAATGAGATGCATGTCTTTAGAGCTAATTATGGGTTATTCCAGTAAGTATCTATGTTTGTTTTAGTACCATACATTGGAAAATTGGGATCAGTTACACTCATCATTGGTCCCTATGGGTTCTGCTTGGAATCAATGTTGTCTCCAATCCCCACATATTTGTGCACATTTCTGCCACAAATCGCACCACTGGCCCTTGGCCAACACCTGAAGCAGATATTAGTCCACTTTCATATGTAAATAAATGGTTCAACACTTGCTTCTGGTGCCTTCAAGTATTCAATACCGTGTGAGTAAATAAAAGAAATAATAAAGAAAACAGTAAAACTGTAAAAACTCAGCAGATCAGGCAGCATCTATGGAGATAGAAATTAAGTTAACATTTCAGGTAAACTATCTTCCATCAAATGATTTGACAAAAGCCACTAACCTGCTGGTGCAGACTCAATGGGCTGAAGGCTCTCTTCTGTACTGTATGATTCTATGTTTCTGAAATGTTCTTTGTCTCTCCACAGATACTGAGTATTCCCAGGATTTTATATCAGTTCAGATTTTCAGCATTCGCAATATTTGCTCAAGTTTTTTTTTCACCAAAAACACAAGCCCTTTAGTGTCACCAAAGTGGTAATATCAATTGACTAATAATCTAAAGGCCAAGCCTAATGCTCTGGGACCCAGGATCAATCCCACCATGGCAGTTGGTGGAATTTAAATTCAATTAATAAAAATAGAATTGAAATTTAGTCTCAGTAATACTGAGCATGAAACCATCATCAATTGTGGTAAAGACCCATCTTAAGGAGAGAAACTCTTTTAGGGTTGGAAACCTGCTTTCCTTTCACATAGCTCCGCACCCACAGCAATGTGGTTGACACTGAACTGCCCTCTGAAATGGCCTGGGGGGGCATTCAGTTCTAGGGCAATTAGGGACGGGCAACAGCAACAGCATGAAAGAACAAATATGTTTCAACTTTCATATTTAAATTTCATATACAATATTCATATTTATACGGGGTAGCCAGGAATGTGGGTTGATGCCACTGTGAGATTAACCATGATCTGATCTAATGGCAGACCCAGTTCAGTTGGTCATAAACTCCACCTCCTAGTTCTATTTCGTATGTCCACATTTAACATATCACTAGACATTTCCCCAAATGAACAAATACCTAAAACAAATCAAATTATTCT
This sequence comes from Rhincodon typus, assembly GCF_021869965.1. Taxonomy (NCBI): domain Eukaryota; kingdom Metazoa; phylum Chordata; class Chondrichthyes; order Orectolobiformes; family Rhincodontidae; genus Rhincodon; species Rhincodon typus. The sequence continues at coordinate 50,228,431 of NC_063341.1, read as the reverse complement.
TGCTACTTGTTTAAAAGGAGGCACAAGTTATAAGAAATTCAGCTTAAAGAAAACAGGACACATTGTATTAATTAAAACATGCTTGCAGAATCCTGGATGATGGCAGATTGACCTGACGAATATTTTCAGTCTGGCCTTCAAACCTAAATGACATCTCAGTCAATAAACAATGATTATTTTACAAATCATACTAGACTTCCATAATTTCTATTAAAACTAAAACATGATGACACCTGTAAATCACAATAGATTGTAGATTGCAGTGTTGATCAAATAAAATTAATTATCAGGCACTGGTACCACATTTCTTAAATATCAACAGTTTTTTTTTTCTAGGAAGTTATAGACCATATAAAAACCTAGAGTAAAAATCATCCAGCCACTAAGTTCTATTTTTCCTCCCCTCTCAGTCATTACTTGTTAGTCAATGAAATAATACGGGGAGATAAGAATGTACTGGAAACTCTAACCTTTCTTAGTGACATATGCATCAGGGAGTACTACATCTCATGCTCAAAGATAATTGAAGTACAGGATTTTTAAAAAATGATGTCAAATTGCAATTAGATTTCCATAGTTTGTTTGGATTCTTCATAAAAAAGTGTAGGGAACATAATTCAATGTGTAATATCTAAATTGAAGCTAAAACATATTTAGGCTGGGATGCAAGTCAGCAGCCATAAAGATGATATGATTTACAGCACCAGTCCCGGAAAATAACTGTTAATATATTTTATGTTCCTATTTACGTATTCAAATGTTATTTCTAATTACTATAAAAATAGTAACTTGTTACATAAATCAAACTATATTTCTTAACCTCTTCTACTTATTTACTGTTTTACTGTGAAGTGGCGTGCAGACATTTCTTCAGTTTAGAAATATTCAAAGAATTATAAGTGCAATTATCTACATGTAAGATTTGAAGTTTCTCCTTTACTAACTGTGCAGCTAATGTAATTCACCACAAGCATTAAGATAATGTCGTCACAAATTTATCAAATTGCCAGAAACATTTCTACCAATATCATTTGAGATCCTACATAATCTATAAAGAATTGTGTTTAAAAAAAGTTTATTTTAGAAATAAGTTAACACTAGGAAATATGAAGTAAAGTGATTATTAAAACAGAAATAGGAATTTACACTGACAATACATGTAATTTAACTGTGTTTATTATACAACTGGAAGTATTCTTTATAAAACAATCCAGAAAATACAAGTGATGCCTTTTGAAAATGTAAACAAAACATATGAAAGAAATATGATTTTTCAATAAGATCAGTCTGAATATAAATCTGTGCAGAATACATTGCGCATAATTTTGCCAATTCAAAGTATTTCATGATTTAATATTCCATGTGCATTTAACTTTTAATTCAAAAAATCAGCTTTTTTGATAATTTTGATTTTTAAATTCTACTTTATAGAGAATTGGGCTAATTTGCTACCACTATGAATAAAAAATAATCTTAAAAACTAAACGAGGCAAGGAAAACGTTTTTCTTAAACTTAGGAATTCACCTCTTGTAAAACAGCTAACCTGGCCCTGACAATTTCCTAATAGGTTGCCAAAATATGTTAGATAAGGACATACACAGCTCTGTACCTGACACCCACAGTGTAGTCTTGTTCTGCCCTGTCACTTGTTTACAGCTGCCCCAAGTCTTTGCAAGTCAGTTCCTGCACCAGGAAGCTGATCTCTTCTCCCTCTTGGCTTGGCTTTCCTGAGGCTGTCAATGGACAGAGCTATAGATCAATCAGGTCAGCCCATGAGGAGGCCTGTCAGAACTTTCTGTCAAAGCACTTAATAGTGTCAGTTCCTGTAACCTCACAGCTGTGAATTTATGCCTGCAAGCTCACCCAGGGATATGTTAAAATAACATGCTTTATTAGTGTTTTTAGATCATAGGGTGTGTCATGCAGCCTTCCCATGTCCCCCTCAATCTTTATGTCAACCCTCATTTGTAGGGTGCCAAAGAATTTATTACACAGCCAATTACAATGTTAATTGGAAAGTAAGAAAAATCAATTAATTCACAAATTTTCCAATTAAAATAGAGATAAATCATAAAGCTGTTATTAGCAAAAGGCCAAATCTGTTAACTTTTAGCAGGGGGAGAAAAAAAGTAGCTAAGCCTTGCCTGGTGCCCTTGAGTGACTTTCCTCACAAAAGCTGCCATCAGCAGAATGGGGCAGAAGATAGATAAAAAAAATATCGACTGGGCAGAAGGAACACTTCTTCTTTATTGATCAGAGGAGAATTTAACTTTCTGCGCATACACATAATGTCAGCAGGGCCTTGGGGCAAATTGAAATGAGCTGGCTGCAAAGCTGACAAGTGCAGAAACAGAGACACAACAAACTGGACAATCTGTTCTCATCCTACTGCAACTATTGCATCAGTCAATTTTTAATCCTTTTTGTGCTTTATTCGATTGGCAATAATCTGTGATGCTAACAGGGTGGATACCTTTTGTATTGTGTCCTTTAAATTTTCCAATCTATTGGTTGATATTTTATTAATACCAGTTGATGAACCTAATGAAGTATCTTTTTATAGGATCGACTTCCCCAACGCTTTCTAAGCAATCACCAGGTTTAAAATTGCAAGAGATCCAAAAAAATTGTTATTTAGACAATCTTCCAGTATAACAAAGCACATGTACTTAAAATATATTCATTCATTTTGAGTTAAAATGAATTTATCATAGATATGAAATTTTTGGTTGATGATGTCTTAATAACGCAATGGTCAAAGGTACAATATGTAGGCTTAGTAGCTAGACACTACAAAATGAAAAAGCCCAACCTAAGATTTAGTTCCACATAGAAAAGGATGACCAAAGCAACACAAACTAAATCTCTCTCAACATCTTCCTAACACTCAGTCATTCCTCTTCTTCATACGTTTCTTCAGTTGGAGAATGCACCTCTAGATGACAGGAGCACAGCTGGTTCACTGCAAGTACAGTATTGTATTCCCAGGATTATAGCATATGCAAGTAATTAATAACAAAACTGTTCACTTGAAGGCACCGTCATGGTTTCTTGAGCCTTGCCTCTGCCTGATTGCCTGATTTGTGCTTCCATCTATCATTAAGTACAATTATATTTTTAAATTCTCAGTGCAAGATAGGACTTCACTAGGGAAGAAAGAAAATATTTTATTCTGCCTCTCACTCACTTTCCACCTAAAGTATATCTGCCTCTGCTTCTGCTGGAAACAGTGATCCTGGAGCATTAGACAGATTATTCTGATACTAATGACATTGTTCTTCCCCAGTAGCTTCACTTGACAATATAGAGTTCATGGACCTCAACGCAGAGAAATTAAAACACAGAAACAGATTGTTTCACCTAACCAGGCAGCAACCCTTTGTTCCAATCCTGCACGTGTATTCCTTTAGCCCTTCTCTTTTCTGCCTGTCTAACCTATCCTTAAAAGTTGACATGATCTTTAATTTAATTACTAACCTCAGCAGTCTAACAACAATCTCATGTTTCTTTATGTAAAATGTTTCTCCTGTTTTCACGCTTTAACCTTCTGTCTTCTTTCCCCTAGTTCTAGAGCCATTAGCACTGCCAAATGCTTTATCAACTCTTTCCCAGCCCTTCATCATTTTAAACACCAACTAGCAAATTGTCCCATATTCTCCATATTTATGTGTACAATCTATATTCAAATTTAAAGAAATGGTAGCTTACAAAGGTGGGGGACCTGTAGTTGAAGTTTTCTTCTCAATTAGAAACATTGTTTGAAATCACCTCAGGATCTATAAGACTGAATAAGATATACTAGCAAGTGCAATTTACAATTGAGTTACAAACATTTTATACATCTGTACAGCCATGGCCTCATGAATCTCCTTTAAATAATAGTGTATGTCACATATTTAACTTACTAGGCATCTCCAAGAGAAAAATATGTTACAGAAATCTTTTAAAAAATATTTCACTCAATGAAAGTTGTGTACCGATGAAATACCACGAGATTTTAAGAAAAATGTTGAAGACAGTAGATGGAGCATCCAAATCTGGTACATGGACTGGAGTCGAAAACAATGATCTTACAGTTCTTTAGATCCTTGTTTCAGCACATGCACTCATGACAGACGATGCATCGTACGCTGTCATTCTTGGCTGAAATGTTCTTAATTTTGTACTGATGGTAAATATACTGGGATTTATACACAGAACTAGGGTTGCAAACTCAAGCAAGGCTCCTTCCTTAACACATTTGAAGCACTTAGGATCCTAAATGTTATTTCAAGGAAGTCATAATTTGCACATATGCATTGTTACATCTGATCTCCACTAGGTTTCAGAAGTGTTAGGCATATTTGCATCCAATGCGATAGCTATTCATAACACCTCCTTTTCATTCTACATCAAAAAATTGTGCAAATTTGATTGTTTAATATAATCAAGAATTCAAGTTGTGACATATGTACTTCCCCCTGGAATTATTTGTTCTGCAAGCAGTGTGGCATTTCTTGTCTCTTGTGTTCCAGCTCCTGTTGCATTATGAAATAGCTGGCAACAGTAATGTGCACATTGGACACAAATATGCTGTTCAATATTTACTTCTCCCGGTATTTTAGTTTTTTCTTTTGCAACCTTTCATTTCACTAGGAAAGCCAACTCATGTGTAGCTGTAAGTAACAAGTCAAGTCCATGCATTTATCTTGCTAGGAGCAAAAATGCTCAAGTTTGTCTTGACTGCCCCCTAACAGAAGCTTAAAATTATTTAAAAAGTAATTTATTTTCTTTTCATGGACAACTTTACAAACATGTTAGCATTGTGCCAGAATTTTAGGAGGGAAATACCAGAAGTAAACTACACTATGAGTCACAATAACCTCCTTATTCACACATACTTTCTCGAAACGTCATCACAGGGGAAAATGTGTTACATTTCAAGTAGGCTGCTTCATTTTTTTTCCCATTTCACATTCATTCGGGTCTTATTTTGCCAATATGACACACTATCATTAAAGTAAGATTTTATTGAAATTGGTCAAATTTAAAATGTCATCTTCAATGAAACTCTTTAAAAATTTACATTCACAGCATGCTGCTGGGGTGAGTTTATATGGAATTACAAAGGATGATTTATGAATGAAAATCATATGAATACCATGTTGAAGAACGTGCTTTATGTATAGCCACGAGGCAGGGATAAGAATTGGATTCTGAAGTCCCAGAATTTGTTTCTTTAAAATTTGAAGTTCAAACAAATAAAGTGATTAGTATCCTTGCCGCTCCCATTATTTATCAATACAGCAAAACGTCAAAAGTGATTATTGCCACTAGATGGGTAAAATCTACAAATTATCGATCAGTTGAATTCTATCCCTCTCATAAGGCAGAATGCTATGGAGGCAACAGAGGTCTTGGCTACTAGCTGGAGAGATCATGAAACCCTTGCATTGCTTCTTATCAGAAAGGCTTCCACTCATACACTTCATAGTCGACTCAGGATTTCTCCCTGGGTTTGAGGAAGGTCCAAGCCCTGCCCACAAATCAGATGCTATCAGCCCTCCCATATCCATTATTGGGGAGGTGGTGTCTGCTGAAGGTACGACATCCATCCAAGGACTAGGATCAAGGAAAAACCCAAGCACAGGTGACAGATGGCAGGAAGAGTGTCAAAGGTTGGGATCATAAAGGAGGTGTGTCAGCAGCAAGGACAGGACGTGGTTGCCAGTGGTCCTTCACTTCCTGATGCTGTGATCCTTGCCCAGGCACAGACTTGCTTTGAACAAAAGGTGCAAAAGCCCTCAGAGGGGTTTATTTATTACACTCCCCAATTGGCATAGCCCCCCAATTGCCACTGCATTGACATCAGTGGCAGCAAGAGGAGGTTCTTGAGTGGGTGTTAATTAGCAGCTTAAGGGTCTCAAGTGGCAGTGGGGTAGCAAGGCTATCCACATGCCATCCCATCCTGGACTTCATTGGGGTGGAGGTTGATTTAACACCCCACTACCAAAGATGCCACGGAGGAGAGCACAGCATTCCCCAAAACTAGGTCATCACAAAGTGAATACATTCGCTACCTGAGATATATATCCATTGTGAGTCAAGTGTAGTAAATAAACAATACTGTGTTTTGTCTCTGACAACATTCTCGCAATAATACTGAGAACTTGTGCTCCACAACGAGCAGCAAGCCAATTGTGTCATTCTAGTACAGTCACAACCTTATATCTAAATGGCAAACAGTGTTCCCTCCAAGCTGCAACCGCTCCAAGGTACCACACATGTTGATCAGTATGCTGACCCATTGACTTCCGGTTTCAGAAGTCACTGCCGAGCACAAACCTCAGAAGTCTGCATGCCGAAAAATAATTAGTCAGAGTTTTGCTGGTAATGTGAAAAATTGCTCAGGTATGTCCCGTTCACAAAAGCTAGTAAAAATCAAACCAGACCAATTACCATCCCTCAGTCTGCTCTCAATCATCAGCAAAATGATGGAAGTTGTCATTAACAGTGCTATCAAGTGACACTTATTCAACAATAACCTGCAGGGATCTACAATTTAGGATCCTGCAAAGCCAGTCAGCTCCTGACCTCATTGTAGCTTTGGTCTAAAAACAGACAAAAGAATTGAACTCAAGAGGGGCAGTGCGTGTGACTGGCCTTGACATCAACACAACATTTGAGCAAGTGTGGCATCAAGGATCCCTTGTTTGAAGTCATACATATTACAAAGGAGGTTGTGGTTGGAAGTCAATCATCTCAGCCCCAAGACATCTCCGCAGGAGCTGCTCAGGGCAGTACCCTAGACCAACCATCTTCAGCTGCTTCATGAATGACCTCCTGCCAACCATAAGGTCAGAGGTGGGAATGTTTGCTGATGGTTATGCAATGGTCAGCATTTGTGATTCCTCACTTGCTGAAACAGTCCGTATTCAAATGAGGCCAAGAATCTTGTGTTCATAATCTGGACAACATTAGAGCTTGGGTAATTAACATTTGCACCAATAAGTGCAAGGCAGTGACTAACTGCAATAAGAAAGAATCCAACCATCACTACTTCACATGCTACAGCTATAGCATCTCTGAATCCCCTACCTGGGGATTACTATTGACACAAAACTGAACTGGACCAGCCACATGCACACTATGGCTACAATAGTATATCAAAGATTAGGAATTCTCTGGCTAGTAATTCAACTCCTGAGTTTCTCCAAAACCCAGCTACCATCTATAAGGCACAAGTGAGGATTGTAATGGCACATTCTCAATTTGCCTCAATGAGTGCACCTCCTACAACACTCAAGAATTCCACTGGATTGGCACCCCACCTTATACCTTCAACATTTAGCCTTTTAATGGTACAGAACTTGAGTCTTGATGATAAAATATACATCTTGTCAAAGCTTTTCAAGTTGCACTCATCAGGACAATTCACAAGAATTCTGATTCTAGTTTCTACTACTTGGGAGGAAAGTACTGATTGGTTGACATGAACAGTGAATGGTAGATGCATTGTCATAGAGAATGCAACAATGAATGATGATCGACAGCTAACCAACAGATGTTGTTTGAATTTTAAATGAGGTGGCTTGACTCTGATTGTTTAGTGAAATGAACCAATCAATAGCTGTCATCTATTTGGTTGTGTTGAAACAGGCACAGTGTGCGTGCATGTCCTTTCTGCCTTCTAAGAACAAGGCCCTATGTATTAATAATTATAACTTCCAATACATGCAAGTGCACCATATTGCAAGCCCAAAAATCATACAACACCAGGTTATAGTCCAACAGGTTTATTTGAAAACATAAGCTTTTGGAGTCTCGCTCTGAAAGCTTGCATTTTCAAATAGATCTGTTGGACTATAACCTGGTGTCATGTGATTTTTGACCTTGTCTATCCCAGTCCAACACCGGCACCTCCACACCCTCTGCAAGCCTGACTGACAATTTTAAATTCACTGTCAAGGTAATTCTTCGCACACTCAGGATTACTAACAAACATATCTAATACAGAATCTAATGTTGGACACTGGGAGGAATTGATCCAAGCCCTGAAATACGTGTGCAATGACAAGACAGTTGGGAAAACATAGCAAGAATGGAAAAATGAGATCCTCAACATTGAGGAAAAAGGTCTGATTTTCTGCATAAGTTTTTACCAACTAGTCAAGAATCTTGTTAGTGAGAGGTGAGGGGCCTATTTACATGCACTTACGTTTCATTCTTATGTAAGCTCACCTAATTATTGTACAAAGTTGCTATTTTCCAAGTCAACAGAGAGAATGAGATGGTACCAATTCCCAACATGAAAATCAGAGTGGTTACATGGCAAATACAACTCACTGATATTTTCTCTGGTTATCCATCTTGGCCAGTAAGCTCCACGTGTAGTGACCACCAGCAGCCTCTATTTATAGAAGTTGGTACAAGTAGTTCTCCTAGAACGCGATAGTTGTGTTCTTGTTTGACCTCACACTATAGAAAATCGCCATAGAAAATCACATTATAGGAAAATCGCTCTACTGTACAGCAGAAAGTTCCAAACAGCGTCCACTATTCATCAATCACATTACAGCCAATTTGCATTAACGAAACACGCATTGTAGCAAGACTACCTGTATCAGCAAAGCACCAACCTCACCACATCATTATCGAATCTTAAACTCACTTATAATACAGTTTGCCACTTCAATACTGCACTTTGGAACTCACTGAAGTATTACATTACCGTACTGCTGCCAGGAGGTTTTGCACACAGGGACAAAGATGCATCTCATGCACTGGAACAAGATGGATTTCTGGGCACTTAGCTTGTTTTCTTCAAGCTCACTCACTCTGCACCTACTTGAACACCACAACATCTCTGCCTTGCCTTACCTAGCAGTTTTGCACTTTGATGTGTTATTCAGAACTTAAAGGTTCACAGCACTTCTGTCTTGCCTTGCCTTTAATCACAGACAGAAAGCCAGGCAGCCTATCATGTTAATTTAGAAGGATAAGAGAAGAGCTAATTGAAAGTTACAGAATACTGGAAGGCCTGGATAGAGTGGACATTGGGAAGACGTTTTTATTAGCAGGAGAGACTAGGACCTGAAGGCACAGCCTTAAAGTAAAGGGAAGACTTAGAACGGAGATGAGAAGGAACTTCTTCAGCCAGAGAGTGGTGAATCTATGGAATTTATTGCTACAGAAGGCTGTGGAGGCCAGGTCATTGAGCATATTTAAGACAGAGATAGATTGGTTCTTGATTGTTCAGGCAATCAAAGGTTATGGGGAGAAGGTGGGAGAATGGGGTTGAGAAACTGATCAGCCACGATTAAATGAGCAAGCAGACTCGATGAGCTGAATGGCCTAATTTCTGTTCCTATGTCTTATATTTACTCAAGATGGTGGAAATGTTGCTGAATGACACCATGTGATATAAATGTCATGCCAACAATTCCAACAATGTCTCAAGCACATGTAATTGGATGGTGGGAGCGTGGAAAGGAAGAACTGAGTGAATCACATATACAGTTACTGGCGAGGGTAAACTACGGCCTTGAGAAGTAGCATGTAGATTTAACATACTTATGTGAATCTCTTAGCAAGTTATTTTACATTTAATTATCATGGGTTTTACTGTGCAATGAGAAGTGGTAATATGCAAAAACTTAATTTTCTGTACATTTTGGCAGTGTGCACTAATGTGCAGCAGACCATCACTACACACAATTTGTTGAGAAACACCAAAGATATTGAACATAGTGGTCAATGTGTCAACAACTATTGCAGTAGTGGAACCTTTGATTTTTCAAACAAGAGGGAATAATTTAGTGAAGTAATCAGTAACTGGACAGTAACATGGAAACATGGAAAATATCAGTTACAATCTTGCATTATGCTCAGAAGGAATCTCGTGTGACATGAGAGGTTCTCTCAATTGTTGAGGTTGATAGAATTGACATGTTTCACACAACAATATTAGTTGGTCAAAGTCTTCATTGACAACAAGCCAATAAATGGACTCAGACGGCAATCTCTTGAGTTTTTTTCCTGCATTCATGTGACCTATGTATATCATTTAGATTGTCTTGACATATAGCTTACAGAATTACATCAATTTTTCTGTAAAAATCACTTTCTTTAAGAGTTCTATTTCATATCAGAATGGCCAGAATGAATATGTTGGTTTGGGAGCCTTTGAGCGTATTCAGTCCACCGGCTGACAGTGATCTTTTTAAGCTGTTGCAGCTGGTCACCACCTGAAGTAGCACTCTGAATTGGTGCTGCTTGGCTGTGACCAAAATGTATGAGATCAATGTTGCAGGTTAGAATCTTTTGAATTATAACTGACAGTTTTGTTACCTCGTAGATCATAATAATATATAGCTCCATGCAAAATGTCATACACTCATACAAGGTTTTGCTGTATTAGTGATCTAAAACATTTGTTTCCATCCCAAGGAAACATAATGATACTGAAAACAGAAATGCCAATGCAAGTGATATCAGACTCACTGTAAGCAGCTGGATTATTTCAGGTGGACTGCAACGTGCTGTGGCAGTTTCCTGAGTGTATTTCCAGTAAGGTTGATGTTTGCACTTCCAGCAGTGTTGATTTTGTTCATAGAGTGCGTATTGTCCATTCATCCTTGGGTTTATCACTTGGATAGTAGTAAATGTTTTGGGTTTTCTGACTGTGTCCAAATAGTGTATCAAATTGATCACCTGTACATCTGACTGGAATCTATGAGCTGTGACATTGGAGATACCTCTTGAACTTGGTTGTCATGCTTGAATGCAATAAATGGAAACTTTGGAAACATCCTAAACCTTGTCCCTCAGTTGATTCTCCTTCTGTCCCAGAACTTGCATCCTTCTTCTGACAATGTGTTTATGGTATATTTCTTTGGGTTTTGTGTAGAAGTGCTTTTCTGAAGGATTTTATGAGCGTTAAGGGAATAACCTTTTCATCTTTTGAAGAAATTACATTTTGTACCTTCGCATTGACACCTGCCTATGAACTGATTACTTGTTTCACCTAGCTACTGTCGATATGACATGAACTTAAGAGTGCGTTTCCTGGAGCTTACTTGAACTTTATGTTCATCTTCAAAATTCTGAGAAGATTTATCAGGATATTCGCAGTCATCATTACAAATACTATAAGATTTGATAATCTTTACTTACCAAAGTAATAAAAAGTAATAACTAAAATTCAGAAAAAATGTTAATGGATTGCCAACCCATGCTTAAATGTTTGCTTTCCATCTTTTTCTGTAGTTCTATACTCTTTAAAATGCCTGTATAAAAGTTTGTATAGTATTGTAGTGTTTTCCCTTGAGCTTTTATTTTTGTTGGCTTCTCTCTTATGGTTTCTCTCCTTGCTGGTACTTTAAAGGTGGCTGCTTTCTTTGTTTTATTATTTTCTTCTATTGAAAGAAATAGTTGAGCAATGCCTACATGTGGTGATTGTACCCAAAAGATATCACAGAGATGTCACCATTTTTTTCCGCTTATGCACCATTTCCAAGGAAAACAAAATGGCAGAATTGACCAATGACTGTGCACGGGTAAGTAATTAATGGTATGCAGAAGGTATTTATTTAGCATTTTGTCTCTACTGCATTCTGGGATTGCTTTGCCAAAGTGCACCTGTAATGATCCTTTGCACGTTGCAGAAACCCATAGGCACAAAAACAGATTTCACATTATGTATCACATTCATTGTTGTAAGATTATGCATCCATCCTGGTAAATCCCTGTTTTTAGAATCTACATCTTGATGTTCAGGATGCTGAGGGTTGGTCTCAAGGCAGAAAGAGGAGATGAGGCCCAGAAGGAGGAAAGATTCAACGGAAAGCCTAAGGGCAAGGATCCACTGGTTGAGGATTTTAGGAAGATTAGAATGCTCAATGTGAAAACAGGGCCCTGAAGGAACATGCCCGTCCTTACCATCCAAGGCCTCGGCAGAATGACATGCCAAGCTGTCCCTCCCCCAAACTCCTCCTGCCAGGCTCAAAGTTGGAGCTGTACAAGAAGCAGCCCTTCAGTAGTCAATTAGGGCCTCAAATAGGGTGATGACACGTGGATCTTCCCCATGTAAAATTGCAGACTGGTTGTGGGGAAGGGAGGGGCTATGCAAGTGGGAGGGCTGGAGAAAAATTCAGGGAAAAAGGTGAAATTCACACTATAGCAATTACCCTGCATCTGGGGGCAGCTTTCAAGGTCAATACTGTCCCTTCACTGCTGATCCGTAAATTTGGGCCATTAGGACAGACAGAAAAAAGTTTAATCAAACACTTTTGAAATAATATTTAAGAAGGAGAGAGGGGAAGCAAGCCGCCGATGAGGAACAACAAAATTAGGGATGCACAAGACGCCATGATTGTACGTCTGTCATATTGATGGACTCAAAGCTAACCAAAATCCTGCAGATCCAAGTCAGGGACACTCCTCAAATAAAGGTACTGCTGTAGAAATCTGCTGATTAGTTGGATGTTGTGCAGCTCCCACAATGTGGCTGAAAATCAGAATAAGGCAGATGTTGTTTTCACTTAAAAGTAGCTATCTTCTCTCATTTCCATTTGATGGCCTCAATTTCTCTTGGTTTGGCAGAGAAAACAGCCATAAGCACATGATTCAGAGCTGTTCCAACTTCAAAATTGTCACAGCTCTTAATACTGGTGTTGTCACTCATGAGAAATGAATATATGTATCACTTCACTGTCCATTACCCTGTCAGCACCTACAGATGCATGTCTGAGCTCTGCCATATTTACTCAATAATTGCCAGAGCAGGAATTACATTACATTTTTTTTTTCCAAGCAGAGTATGGTGCTAATAATAACACAAGTAATAACTGATTTCCATCAGAAATCAGGGTCATTGCAGTCTATAGTACCAGACCATATTTCTGAGGTAACACTTGTCTATGAGAAGTCAGCTTCCATGCTGGCTGCACAAAATATTGACAGAGAGAGAGAACTCCTTGTCTGATGACCAGTTACCTCTTTTGAAATGTAGCTATGCAATGCCATTTCTACCTATGGCATTCGGTTTGAGTTACATCTTGTATGTCAACTATTTCCCTTGTCCTACAGGTCCCATTTTGTTGCAGATATTCTTAGTTTCCTGCTGCACTCACACAACAAGAGATTTGGGTTGTGCAAATAAGTAGCTGCATTCACGCTGATGAGACGTATTGTGAAGTGGTTGCAATGAGTCACATTTGGGTGGATTTCGATCCTGCTACCCTGCATTACAGATCAGTACCCAATAGAAAATGGCAAGGAAAGTCGGGCAGTTTCTATGCTAAGGAGACAATTGCACCCTCACTTTTACACATGGGCAGCATGATGACAACCTATCCTACAGTAAAGCAGCATTCGCAGTTCGTGTCTGTATATGACAGTAAGAAGTTGTGCCAAATAATAACGATCAGAAAGATTTATATTGAAGTAGAGCTTATCACAGCCCTCAAAAATAAATTGAAGTAGTTCAAGAACTATGAACTTTAATATGCTTTAACTTTCTTTCAAGAGGAACCTAAAATTACACACTGCCTTTTCAATTAATAAAACATCCCAAAGTGCTTAGCAATAAGCACTTTGAAAAGCAAATAAAATTTGTTACATAAGAAGATATTAAGTCACATAGCCAAAAGCACGCTCAAAGAGTTAAGTTTTAAGTGGTGACTTCAAGGAACTGAAATAGGTGAACAGATTTAAGGAGGAATTTCCAGAACTTTGATCCCCGATAGCTGAAGGCATGGCTATCGATGACGGTATGACTAAAATCAGAAATGCTCAAAAGGTCAGGATTGGTGGACCACAGAGAACTCGGGGCCTGGAGAAGATTACAGAGATAGAGAGAGGCTGAAACCTTTGAGGGATTTGAAACAGGGCAAAATTTTTTAAATCAAGGCATTGCTTGACTGGGAGCCAAAGAAATGAATTGAGCAGGGAAATGGATGAATTGGTTTGCTGGAGTGTTGGAATATAGGCTGGTGCATCCTTATGTTGTTGCAAATGCACCAGTCATAAAACTAAGGTTGTAAAACAATAATGTGGGTTCTTTGTTTGAAAATAAGACTGTATACAGGCAAGGCTATCTGGGAGGCTATGTAGATATGCCTGAGCTATAGGGACTGCTGCTGTATTCCGTCTACTGACATGGAATTATAAATCTCATTCTGTCACATTGTTGAATGATATTTGCCTGCAGCACAGTATTTTACCTAATGTAGCAAAGCTTATTTTATCCCTTCTAACACAAGAAACTAGGCATGGATGATGTGGTATTGAAGAATCCAACAGACATTTATTATAACTAGTTACAGTTGTACAAACATTGCATTCACAGGCACAGGTAATATTAGACCAGATCTTGTCTCATATTACCTTTAAACCTAAAGCTAAAACAAAAGACTGGATGAGAGTTTCAGCAATAGCTGAGGCAAGGGCCATGTTAGGCTTTGGATGGTGCTATAGAGATAGAAATAGATGGTCTTTGTAATGAGGCAAATATGTGGTAGTAAGCGTGTCCTGTGGCTACTTATAAAACCAAGTTTGAAAGCAAGCTGGTTTAGCCTTAGACCATTACCAGGGAGAGAGAGTAACTGGTAATAAGAGAACAAAGTTTGTGATGGGAATCAAATAGCATCCATTTGTCTAGAGTTCAAATGAAAGAAAGTTCGACTAGAAGTAATGTTATAAGAGTAGGAAGAATAAGATTAAAAACATGTGAGTGCAGTCACACCCAGGTGAATCAGTGAGGAGTTGTTGAAGCTGAAGTTTGTGGCTATGTAAAAGATTATAGACACATGAAGAAAGATGAGGAGTGATAGTTTACTTTTATCACAGTCAACAGAGGTTTCATTCGTGATTTTGCTAATACCCATTTAAGTACAATGGCAGGAGCAGAAATCTGATTGGAGGGATTCAGATCTTAAAAAAACAAATAAGGATTTAGAAACTAACAACATATTCAAGTACTTTGGAAAGGACAGGGAGACAATAGATGAGGCAATGGTTTGTAAGGAAAGAGGGTTATAGGATTCTTTTGAAGAGAAGTGTGATGATGTCACATTTGAAGGAGGTGAGAACTGTACCTGATGACAAGTAACAGTTGTTGCTATTTAAAAATTAATGAAGGGTCAGAATTCTTCGGGAACTATGGGGAAAAAATCAGAGAAATTTTTTGGACCTCTCTGTGGAATTCTCTATTGGTATGGATCGAAATCAACACTGTCATAAAGTCCCATGTCCCCCAGCATAAATGCCAGATAAAAATCAGCCCCCTATTCCAGCAGCTTGCCCTATAGTATGTTAACAGTTTGTAGACTGTTAATTGGCTTGAACTGGGACTACCACATCCAGCTGGGGAGGTGGTCTTGCCTGTGGAAGATGCCAGTCCCAGTGGCACCACTGGGAGCAGTTGATAGTCTGGGACTGCAGCCAATCCCTGAAAGATATTATCACTGGAGCTGGACACAGAGACCAATGGCCAGGTACTGGGGGTGCTGTTGATGATGGTGGTACTGATGTGTTGTTAGTGGGTGAAAAAGACACAATATCAACAAGCCCACGTGGCAAACTTAAAAATTGTCAGTTGGGCAAGCCAGGGACTCAGGGGAAATGTTGGCTTGGGTGGGCTAGACATTGTGGGTACCTCTAATGGGTTCAGTGGCTTATAAAAGGAGGCAACTACATCCACATTGACTGTGTATAGACAAAAAGCTGCCGGACAACCCATTGGCACTTGGCAATTGCAAGATGGCCGCAGAGTAGTTCGGTCCAGCTGGAGCTCCTCTGCCTCGCACATTCTTTTACTTTTTCTTTTTTTTCCCCCCTTTTTTCTTGTTTTTTTTTAAATATTTAACTTTTTAAACTTACTTAGAAGGGAATGGTGGAGGCAATTCCCGGACTAGAGGTCGTTGTGGGGAGGCGAGTCCTGGAGGTGACTCCCGGACCGGAGGCCAGCACGGGAGGTGAGTCCCGGGCCATAGACCAGCACGGGAGGTGAGTCCCAGGCTAGATGCCGGCACGGGGAGGCGAGTCCCAGAGGCGATTCCCAGACCGGAGTTCGGCAAGGGAGGCGAGTCGCAGACTGGAGGCAGGTGTGTGGAGGTCTGTCTCAAACCGGAGGTCGGCATGGGGAGGTGAGTCCCAAACCGGAGGTCGGCGTGGGGAGGTGAGTCCCAAACCAGAGGTCGGCTTGGGGAGGTGAGTCCCAAACTGGAGGTCGACGTGGGGAGGTGAGTCCCAAACTGGAGGTCGGTGTGGGGAGGTGAGTCCCAGGCCAGAGGCCAGAGCAGGGAGGCAAGTTCCAGACTGGTGGTCATTGTGGGGAGGCGAGTCCTGGACTGGAGGCCATTGCAGAGAGGCAAGGTCCTTGCAGAAAGGAGGCGAGGCCTCGAGTTTTGACAGTTTCGAGGTGTGGTCTGGAAACTTGGTTTGGGCAGTCTGGAGGCTAGGTGCTGGCATGGGGACTGGGATGAGACGATTGTAAATTGAGTACTTTTTTTTCCCTTTTTATCCTTATGTTAGACTTCTATTTATTATTCTTTCAATATTGTACCAAATACTTAAGTATCTGTACCTCAGTTGGCGCCATAAGCGGCGACATTGCAAACTTTTTATTGCACCCATTCGAGTGCATGTGACAATGAAATTCAATTCATCCAGCATGTAATTTCCAGGATGCTCAGTATCTTGCTTTGCCTGTTGCACCATCAGATGTTTTTCTTGCTGAAATTTGGGTCTCCCAAATTTTTTTGGATAAATACTCTGGTGAAAAACATTTTTGTTTTGTTGAAGAGATAGAAACAAACATTTCAGAACAAGTTGATAAAAGTTTGACCTTATGTTGCTTTTAAAACCAGCATTCTGTTATTTTTCTTCCTTTTGCCAGACCTGTCTCCTAAATGCAGGCAGAATGAAGGCTAGATTTTATTGAGGAGCCGCCAAATTTCTGCTTAACATGAAGCTGCAAAACATTCAAGTTTAAGCAATGGCAAGAGAGCATTCCAAAATCTCTGTTACAAGTTTGCTTGATCATATACTAACTAGCACCATGTGTTGAATGAGTTATAGAGATCTTTCCAATGAGTGAAACAATAGAAATGGCAAACCTATAGTGGTGTGAGATTCTATTCTATGGATGACTTGTTCTTAAGTTTTAATGCATTGTGGAATCAGTTTGCTGAGTTACCGATCACTGCACTAAGTTATCATGTTTGATTTCACTGCACTGAATTCTCTGTCGCTGAGCAGTAATGTTCTCATTTAACACCCATTGAGGAAAGATTTGTCAGCCACTCTGAGTTGTGAAATATTCTTAAAAGTATTAATTTATTAAATGAACCATTTCCAATTACAAGGGCTGATTATCACTATATCACGTGATGAAATTTCAAGATTATAATCCTTGTATGAATTCCATCATCCATCCACTAAATGTAAAAGACTGTTGTGACACCAGCTGTTAACAGTTCTGCCATCAGCAAACAAAGTGAGACAAAAGACTCTTTTGAGTTTTGCAGAATAGATTATTTTTAAAAATTGCTACAGGTTATCTCAGAAAGAGGGTCAAATGATGGCCACAAACCGATGAATGATAACATTATTTGATAGCCCCACAATAGGAATAATTCCACTCATTATAATTTTCTGCACACCAATATGTATTGTAAAACAATGTATAATTTTTCAGTTATGTTTTTGCCTACCATATGAAGCTCCAGTACAGAATTCTAATACGGGAAAACAATTCAACCTTTCTCATTAAGCACAGAAAAATAAAGCTCTTAACTACACAGCATTTAGCTTGGAACAATTTTCACTGCTCAGCTCAACCCAACTTTTGACCTCAGCTCTTTATATGTCTCCAGCCATCAGGGTCCAGAATTGTGTTTTTTAGTGATATTTCTGCATGAAGGGTATGCTTTAAATGGACATTATATAATGGAATGTAAGATGTAATGTGTGGGAATTTTTTTTCTCTCCCAATTTATGTGCTTTTCTCTACATTGAAATTTCTCCAATCTCAGTCATGCTAAAAAAGAGGTCTATGGAAGCCAGGCATCAAAGAACTAAGGTGGAGGAGGAAGTGGGAATGAGGTGGGGAATGGGGTGTGCAAGAGAGAGGAGTGAGCTCTGGGATAAAACCACTGGACATTTTATTTGCATCTGTTAATTGCAAACCTTCCTCCCAGTGGGAAAGCACAATTATTTTTTACTTTTACTTCATTTAGATCACATTAAATGCAATGGATTTCAAAGAGTTAACTCAACAGCTGATCATCTAGAGGAATAAAAAGGCTAAATCATAAAAAAGCTAAATCATAAACTCTGCTGACACTGTTGTCTGCTGATGACAAATGAAAAGGAATGTGCTTTTGCCTAAATAATAGTTGTTATCGAATAAAAGACAAGTCTCGTCTCCTGATACACTCATCCTTATACAAGTAGCAGAAGAATAACGCCTCAGTATTAATTATTAAATAATGGCTCCCTTTGTACCATGATAGATAACATTCAATCCATTCAGTTATTCAGGCAATACTGGCTAAGCTTTAGCACAATGGCTCCCTGAACATCTTCCCTCCTCCCTGCCCTCTTTAACCCTTTTCAGTTCTTGTAATTTTGAATCCATATGCTATTGATCAAAATAATGTGAACTGATTTCATTTTAAGATATAAATTTCTCCTTGAACTGATCTTCCCAAACTTTTCAAAAGAATATTACAGTTTAAAATGCTATAAATGGTTTAGTAGATTAAAGGAGCTTCTGGACATCTATTGACATAATCCATCTTGTACAAATATTGATGGCAGTTGAAAGCTGTAACAGTAATCCGTGACATGTGGGTTTCAGAGGTAACCAGGAATGTAATACAATGCATAAAACTGAACGCTACGGATAATTATCAGATACCGTAGTTCATATGTAAATATTCTTATCCTGTATTTCTAGTGAGTAGCCAAAGAGAGAATGGGTCAAAAATCAAGTTACCACACGGTTGTAACCACAGTTCCTTCAACGGCAACAAATCCCACTGACCCATCCAAAGGCACATGATTAATGAATTTATCTGTATTGCTAACCTTATTTTGTTAGCTGTCATCTGCTTATGCATTGATTGTTTCATATCTTTAATTTTAAACATTGGCAGTAAAGACTTTTTTTTCAACTATTTATCAGTGTAATGCTCAGACCTCCATTATTGGGAGTTACTTCCAGTACAAGTAAGAGGTAGCTATGAAAACAAGGGAGAAAATCAGGATTTTCATTCATTGAAGAGAGCTTCTATTACTTTCTGGAACATACCCAACTCCTTGTTAAGTTAAAACAAGGATGAGGCTGCCAAAGGTGACATGAGAGGTTGTGTGGAGTTATGTAGACTGGAGACATTGTGGGATATGGAGGGGCTAGGAACATGACAGATTTGTACATGAGTTAGGGGCAGAGCATGAAAGCTGGTTGACAGGGTCAATGCAGGCATGGGATCAGGTGTAGGATAGATTATAAGAGCCACTGACTGATCTGGATTTTACTTCCATTATCCATTGGTAATCTGAACATTAAAGCAAAACAGAATGTTTGCAGTGAGTGGTGAGAATAACCTTTTTGTGTGAATAAGTTGTTTTGTTGTTCAATGTGCTTCACCTTCACTAACATGTTATAATAGCAGCTTTATTTAAGGCATCATCAGAAAATGGAAAAGTATTTTGCTTGCCCATAATTATGATTTTCAATGTAACAATGTAATGTTATTCAGAACAGAGTCTTTGTCTTTCATTTAATTACCAGAATATCACATACAGAGATAATAATAATGAAGAAATAAGCACATGTGTGTTTGTATCCAGTTATACTGCTGTAGATAATTCATTGTATTACACCAAGGTGATTTAAGTAGAGGCCAAGCTGTGCATTTGACAATCACTCTGTCTGCTTGAAAGTAGCATGAACTGTGTTTTCTTCTGCACAAAAATGTTATTCATGCTTGTGCTTTTGAAACCATATTTTTATCCTTAAGGTGCCACCATGATAAATACATTTTACCAACTTCAGCAACTTTTCAGCAGTGAATACAAAATTAGATTTGGCACTTTGTCAGTCTAGTTGCAGATGTTCCTTAATGTTGGGGAAAATCTCAATCTGGGCTACTCTGAGTGATCTCCCGTTGTGGCCAGACCTAAAGTAGTGACCTGATGGCAATTGGCACCAGTATAAGCTGTTTACCCTTGTCAGCACTAGGAGTTTTTCGATCAGTTGAATAGTGGGCTAGAGACCCACTCCGTGTGGGAAATGGTCACTGCTTGGAATGTTCCCCTGACATAGCCAAGAAATAGCCAGAAGGCAGGTTCACTGTCCAAGTAAGGGAAGTGAATGGACTCTCAATGCTGCAGGGCCAATTAGTGACCATCCAACTTGAAAGGAGAAGCAGGACATGATGGTGTTTAAATAAGGCAAAATAGAGGTGCTCCTTCTTGAACCTTTTAGAGTTTAAAACAAATATTGATTTTGAGGCTGGGCCACTACAGTGGTAGGTTTTGAGGTTGGATGTGGGGATAGTAACCTTCTACAGGGTGGCCTCCAGCTTTGACCACATCCAATCAGGCAAGGAGGGTCTTTAGACTTAATTGAAGCATTGGCACACCCCAGTCTGCTGCTGGGTGGCAGCCTGCAAGCACCTAAACTGGCCTACAACCACCTACAGGAACATGGAGGCTGACAAAAGCTCCATAAAGTTCTTAAATGTACTAAAATGGCCCTTAACAAACCATGCTGGCAACCCACTGTATGTGGCATATACCCCTGCCAAACCCTCTCCTGGGTACGCATAGGTCTGGATACTCAAAAGAGCTGGGGAACTGGCACGCTAGCTGATAAGGTTATTGTTAGGTCAAACATGTCTCCAATTCTGATTCCAATGAGTGAAATCTCCATTTGTTACATGCAATGGTATATTTGTCAGGTTATCTGTATGTTAGGATTATCTTCAATGACAGTATTGCTATTGGAGGACATCTGGGGACATAAAAGGAACATCAGAAAGGTGGCCTTTGTTTTATCTTTGTCTCTACTCAGAGAGGATTCTGCATTTAGATGCTTTGGATTTCCAAGTGGTTCTGAGGAACTCCAGTGTGAAAAGTCTTTTTTCCCTGAATGCAGTTTTTAATTCCACTGTGTGTATGTTTTCTTAAACTGGATCCCTGTCTGGAAGCCCTGCTGATTACAGGTTTGGCTCCCAGTCAAGTGGGAAATATTGCAAGATAAGCCACAGTACAAGAGTGGGTAGGATTTGTTACTCAGAGTAAAGATTGGTGTGGCAAGCGTTGCAAAATTGGGTGGAGTACTTGTGAATTAGAAGGTAGAATGTTAGAATTTGTTTGTGAAAATGATGGGGGCAAGAGTGCATGGTTCCTTTAAGAGGTGATGTGCTTTTCTAACCTTGGAGACAAAAAAAAAGTCTGCAAGCAGCTGCAGATACATAGACAGTTCTGAAATTGAAATATATGTATCAATTGGCTGTGTGGTTGTCAACCTAGGCTTGTGTTGATGTTAAGGCAACCAGTTTGAATATCAGCCAATTAATTTAAACCAGGTCCTAAGTACCAAAACCCAATTAAATTTAAAAATAATGGTGATGACAACCTAGGACCAATTCTAGCATAAGAACATTGATGGGTCATCAAGGGTATATAAGAAGAGGGGTTTTGAAAATCAGTGTGAGAGCGAACTGCCATCAGAAGAGTAAAACTCTGGCTCTCACAGAAATCTTCAAGCTCTCTGACTAGGCACCATCTAAAAGGTAACATGGCACCCTTAGTTAATATTCCTGACACAAGGATTCGACGAAGAAAGAATTCCTGACTGAAGAATAGTGGCAAAGGCACGGAGCATTGCAGAAAACATATCCTGCCTGTACTTTTGAGAATCTAAGTTTTAATTTTTTTTTTACTTTGGTTTATATTACTGGGAGTTGTATTTATTAGAACAGCATACCATTAGAACTTCGTTTTATTTGGGATTAGTTTGTAGTTAAGGAGGAATTGTTAAGTTTGTTAGTAGTTTTGTTAATTTGTTCACTGTTAGAGTTAGACAAATAAATTGTTTACTTGTTGATTTAAGAGTGAGTGGAAGGATTCTTTCATTTAAACTCTCCTTTAAAACAGCTTGGGAGGTGAAAGGCAGGCTATAATATTTTTCCCATTTCCTTTAGCAGATTATGAGGCAAGGTGAGCTTCTTTGCGTGTTTCAGTTTTAATTATCAGAGGGGTTTGACCTCCTCACCCTAACACAAGTTAGAGTGGAGTGATCACGGCAGCCCAGAGAGCGAGACATAGGGTCAGAGAAGAGTGGGTAAGATTTTCAGACATTGCTGAGCTTGAGTGTGGGGATGGGGGAACTGGAAGATACCGGTACAGGCAGACTAATGGCTTCCCAGCATCATTCTTGGAATTGGCTATTCTGCAACAGACAGATTCAGAGTCCAATGGGAAGTCATTTTTGTCAGATCAACCTTCAGGTAATGAGTACAGCAAGGGGACAGGGTCAATAGCCTGAAGGCAGGCAGCCTGCAGCAGGTCAGGGTGTCAGTCATCCCAGACAGGTCTACAAGCCATCCCTTCCCTCCTTGGTGTGGATGCTGCCAAAAGATGCCATGTGAAGGGATTCCCCTTGCATCCCCCACCCTACCCCTAAGTCTAGCTGTTTTTTCTATTTTTTCATTTGAAGTTTTAAGAAAGTTGGTGAAAGGGCACCTTCATGTTCACAGGCCCTCTCAGTTACTTACACTAACTGCATTTGGCTGCTATAAGGCTGATTGGCCTCCAGTTTTGACCTTTACTGGACAGGAAGTCCGTTTGCATGTCAATTGAATGGATGTCTCAGTCAAAACTCCAACACATGAACGTTTGCCACCAGGAATGGGCTCAGGTCCCAGAAACAGTTCCCTGTTCCCTGCCCCAAAATGAAAATTCAGAACGGTGTTTGAAGGTGGTGTTTGCAACAGTATCAGTGAATGAGAAGCACAGAGAATCAATGATTAAGGGGGAGGGGGAGGGTGTTGAGGTGAAATCCTGCACAGAGTGGGGAAGCAGGAACCACATATACTCCTCTTGACCCACAAGCAGTTCTGCAAAGGCATTTTCCTCTTATGCATATCAGTCCTCGCCTACATTTAGCTGCTGGGTTTCTCAGTCTGGTTAAGCACTGGAAATTTGAAGTAATCTAATTAAAATATTTAAACAAGTAAACCTCCTGGGAGCAGGTTGGCCATACACCCGCTCCCTGTATCCCTAACCTTATTAAACTAGAAGCTGGAGGGGCAGAAGCAGATTGCGTTCAGAGTTGAAGTCTTTTTTTTAACCATTTATCTTCTTATCCAACCCAAACCTATCACTTTTCAGGGCTTAAAATTTCTTCCACTATCTTAGAGTTAGAGTAAACAGCTCCACAATTTTAACTGAATGGTGAGCACCTGCATAAGCACAATGAGTTAAATGGTCTCTTTCTATGTTCTAATTTCTTTGAGTATACGGAATACTTCGATTCACTGATTCTGGGAATAGAATATCAAACAGACTAAAGTATGAAAGAGGATATAACATCTATAATCTGTTACCTGCTTGAAATTTGCACAAACAGTAGGTACAAAAATCCACTTGGATACAGTCCTGGCAGAATGCCATTTGTAGCCTTTTGTTGTATTCCTTCTAACCTATGTGTCTGCCTGCTTGTATTTGGGACCACTACATTCATGAGGCTTTTCACTTCACTGTGTAATGCATAGTAACATATTGGATAAGTACAGTAATAAAAAGTAATGAACATGTACTGTAACATAATGTACTGTGCACGAGTTGAAATATAATGTAATGTACATGTTCTATAATATAATGTAACCTAATGTACTGTGGAATTGTGATATCAATCAGCATCATATTCTCCAATGTCAGCTTAGGTGCTGAATAAAGTTCTCCCTATTCTACACCAACAATGTGCTTTCTCAGCACTTTGACCATTACACTAGTGTGAATATTTCCGTTCCCCTATGTAGCCATCCTCATGGCCTTTCTGAGTGAAAATGATGATTAAGAGCAAATTAATGTTGAGTTATGAACCAATTTTGCGCTACAGGTTAAGACATCCCAACCTCTTTTCATTTACAGCTAGCAAAGAAGGGAGACTTTATTGTCAGTTTTCCTGGTCTACATTCATTCTCCCTGACTGTCAAAAAAAAAGTCTACTGTGCTTAGCAAATTCTGGTAAACTTGTAAAAACAGCAAACGTTTCAAATTGATATTCCATATCAGTCTTCATTCCAATAGGTTACTTAGTCACCAATAATGCTGTGTACAATCTAAAGCTATATAAGTCAAAGTGCATATGGATATGATTTGATTTATCTATATTTTAATATCATTTATTTGAGAGTTTGGAATTTGGAATTTGGCCTAGTGACATGTGGGTTTGGTCCACATGTCTGAAGGGGTTTCCATGTTTAACATATAACTATTTCTGTAGCCACAGTGTTCTCTTTTTAAAACAACATGAGAGAGAAAGTTCCTGGTATGTAATTGGGTTTTGATTTCACTGGGACAGTTATTTTTATATATGCAGGTTTCTACAAGGGACGATTAGAATTGCATAACATGTGCATGGAGATGGAGTGATTACCAGAGAATCAGCATGGCTTTGAAAAAAAAACGGCATGTCTTACCAAACTGGTAGAATATCTTGAGGTAATTACTAAGACATTGACTGAGGGCAGCTCAGGCTTGATATCATTTACATGGATTCCAACTCTTGGTTAAATCTTTACAGGAAGAAGGTTATTGCCAGTGACAGTGGTAATGTCTGCAGGTTGATTACTATCGGAATCCTACAGGAATTGGTGTAAGGACTATTGTTTTTCACAGTCTTTATTGAAACAGCAGTATGGATGAAGGCATTGACAAAACATGGCTGAGCATATGTTCGTCTCCAGATTTGTTTACACAAAATTATAAAGAGCTTTGGGATCTCCTGAACATGTGACAAATGTACGATAAAATTAAATTACCTTTTTCCTTCATTTTATATGTAGGAAATTAGGACTAACTCATGACAGGGATTTAGCATATAAAAGTTTAAATAATCTTTGGGTAAAAGTTTCAAAAACAACCCCCAAAAACGCACTACAGCATCAGTTTACTTGACATAGTTGTCAATTAGTTGTGGAACTGTTAGTGTAATAGTAACAGTATTGGACAAGGCCCAGGCTAAAGTTCTAGGAATGTACCTTCATATCCACCATGTCAAACACTGGAATTTGAATGGAATCAATAAAAGGCTGGAACTAAAAGGCAGACTAATGGAAACCATGAAATCTTTGTCAAATGTTGTCAAGATCCATCAATGAAATGTGAAGAAAGGAATGAAACTGGGCAGATTAGTCCGGCATTGACCTAGTTACAGCAAATGGCAATGGCAAATCCAGGCTCGTAGATCCTAAAAATCCTCCTCACTAACAGTTAAGGGTCTGTGCTAAAATTGGGAGAGCTGTCATGGACTAGTCAGGCAACACTCACAAAATCATCTCCCAGACACTATTATTGACATTGACAGGACAAACAACTGGAGAAAAAAATCCAATCTTCACATTGAGGATACCTTCCATTAAATTGTATAGCACCACCACCATTCTAAATGGGGCAGATTTTGAAAAGAACTGTGAACTCAAAATGAACAGCAATGAAACTCTGTGAGTTACCAGGAGCAGCAGAATTGTATTAAACTTCAAAATATAACCTCATGGTCCAGCATATCCACCGTTTCACCATTGTCATGAAGGAGGGAGATGAACCCTGGTACAATGAGGAGTACAGAAGGGTATGCCAGGTGCAGCACTAAGCATACCCTAAAATTAGGTATCAATCTGGTAAAGTGACAACAAAAGATTACTTGCGTGAGCACAAAAAGCGTACGATAGACAGAACTAGGTGGTCCCTCAACCAACAGATCAGATATAAGTTGTGGTATCCTGCCACATCCAGTCATGAATGGTGGTAGACAATTAAACAACTAACAAGAGGATGAGATTTCACAAATTTCCCTGTCCTTAGTGATGTGGGATCTCAATACATCGGAGTGAAAGACAAAGCTCAAGCATTTGCAACTATCTCCAGCCAGAAGTGCCAAGTGGATGATCTATTTCCTTAGGTCCCCAGCATCACAGATGCCAGACTTCAGCCAATGTGATTCACTTGTCGTAAAATAATGGCTCAGCTGAAGGCACTGGATACTGCAAAGACGATGGGTCCTGACAACATTCCAGCAATAATACACTGAACTTATGCTCAAGAATTAGCGCACCCACAGGCAACTTGTTATGCTACATCTATAACACTTGCATTGAACCAGCAATGTGGAACATCACCCAGCTATGTCTCTTCCAAAATGCTTGGGACAAATCCAACCCAGGCAATTACTGCTCTTTCAGTCTATTCTCAAACATCAGCAAATCTGCATTTAAACAGGAACAGTATCACAAAAATCTGGCCCTTGCTAAACTGAAGAGAATGGGAATGAAGGAGATAACTTCATTGGTTGCAGTCACAGTTAGCACAAAGGAATGTAGTTTTGGTCATGTGATGTAAATCATTTCTGTCCTGGGGAATTCACTGCATGTGATCCTCAATGTAATACCCTGGGCCCAACCCAGCTTCAGCTGTTTCACCAATGACCTTCTCTCCACCAAAAGATCAGAAACAGGAATATTTATTGATGATTGTACAATGTTCAGCAACATATACAACTCCTCAGGTACTGATACTGATATACCTATAAAGGGAAACCCAGGAATTATAGACCAGTCAGCCTGACGTCAGTACTGAGGAAAATGTTAGCGTCCATTTTAAGAGAGCACTTAGAAAACAGTGGCAAGATCAGACACAGTTATCATGGATTTATGAAAGGGAAATTATGCTTGAAATTGTGCTGGAATTCTTCGAGGATATAATTCATACAATTGGTGAGAGAGATCCATCGGATGTGGTTTATTTGGACTTCCAGAAGATTTTCGATGAAATCCCATACAAGAGATTAACGTGTAATATTAAAGCACGTGGGATTGGGTGTACTGTACCAAAATGTGCAGAATACTGGTTGGCATGCAGGAAACAAAGAGTAGGAACAAACAGGTCCTTTTCAGAATGGTAGACAGTGACTAATGGGTTACCGCAGAGATCAGTGCTAGCACCCCAACTATTCAAAATATATGTTAATGATTTAGATGGGGGAACTAAATGTAATACCTCAAAATTTGCAAATGAAACAAAGCTGCGTGGGATGGGAGCTGTGAGGAAGATGCAGAGATATTTCAGTGTGATTTGGATAAGTTGAGTGAGCGGGCAAATGCAAGGCAGATGCAGGATAATACGGATAAAGGTGAAGTCACCCATTTAGGGAGCAAAAACCGGAAGGCAGATTAGAATCTGCATGGCTATAAATTAAGAGAAGGGAATGTGCACAGAGATCTGGGTGTCCTCGTACATTAGTCACCAAAGGTAAGCATGCAGGTGCAGCAGGCAGTCAAGAAGGCAAATAGTATGTTGGCCTTCATGGTGAGAGGATTCAAGTACAGGATCAGGGATGTCTTGCTGCAATTGTACAGCACCTTGGTGAGGCCACACCAGGAGTGTGCAGTTTTGGACTCCTTATCTGAGGAAGGATGGTTTTGATCTAGAGGGAGTTCAGCGAAGTTGTACCAGACTGATACCTGGGACAGCAGGACGAACATATGAGGAGAGGCTGAATCGGTTAGGATTATATTCGCTAGAGTTCAGAAAAACGTGGAGGGATCTCATAGAAACCTATAAAATTCTAATAGGACTGGATAGGGTAGATGCAGGAAGGAAATTCCCAGTGATGGGGCAATCCAGAACCAGGGGTGACAGTTTAACAATTGGGGTAAACCATTTAGGGCTGAGATGAGGAGAAATTTCTTTACCCAGAAAATGGTGAGCCTGTAGAATTTGTTACCTCAAAAAGCAGTCAAGGCCAAAACATTGCATGATTTAAAGAAGGAGTTGGATGTAGTACTTGAGGCAAAAAAGATCAAAGGATATGGGGGAAAACTGGGAACAAGCTACTGAGCTGAACGATCAGCCTTGATCATAATGAATGGCAAAGCAGGCTTGAAAGGCTAAATGGCCCACTCCTGCTCCTATTTTTCCATGTTTTTCTGAAGTCATGTTTGTCCAAAAACAGCAAGATCAGTCTTAGACTGATAAATAGCAAGTGACGTTTGCACAACAGAAGTGTAAGGTGACAAACATTTCAGTAGCATTGCCGATCGTGAACAATTCCATCTAACCACAACCTGACCCTCACCTCCACTATTAATGTGCTGGATGTTAGACCACTGGTTAGAAACTGAACTGGACCAGCCAGGTAAATACTGTAGCTACAGGAGCAGGTTAGAATCTAGGAGTTCTGCATTAATAACTCACCTACAGACTTTCCAAAGCTTGTCCTCCATCTACAAGGGATGTGATGAAAAACTCTGCACTTGGCAGGATGAGTGTAACTGCAACAACACTCTAGAAGCTTGATATTGTCCAGGATAAGGACATCCACTTGATTGGCAACAGATACACAACCTTCAATTTTGACTCCTTCCAACACTGATAGACATTGGCAGCAGATGTACGACAGCAACTCATCACAGCTCTTTCAACAGCACTATCCAAACCAGTGACCTTCATTAGACAAGGGTTGTAGATGCAAGTGCCCTTCCAATTCACAAAATGTCCTGACTTGGAATTACATTCCAGTTCCTTCACTGTCACTTGGTTTAAATTCTGGAACTCTCTTCCTAACAGCACTGTGGCATTTCTACCCTCCATGGATTGCAGCAGTTCAAAAAGGCTGCTTGTCACTCCCTTAAATGGGCAGTTAGGAATGGTTAATAAACGTTGGCCTAATTAATGACACCCACATCTTAAGAATGACTAAAAATAGTAGTATTTAATATATTGTTGCATTTTAATAGATGTTTTACTCAAAATAACTAATTAAAATTATGTGCATATTTTCTTACAGAAATTAAACTGCTGTTTGGTAAAACATTCATTTCTAAAAAGTCTTACCTAACATTTTGTTTCAATGAGCACAGTCATTTTTAATTTTGGAAACACCTTCCACACTAAAATTACAGTCTAGATCTGGGTCAATGCCTGAGAGAGGTGCTGTGAGACTTTCTGGCAGAGATAATCTCGAACTGTTTCAGTTTGATACCTAAGGGAGTGTATGTACAGCAAGATGTCAAACCAGGTTTAAAAATGCCCAAGGGGTTCCTTTGGACCTTCTGAGCCCTCTTTAAACCTACTCGACATTAATTTAAATGCTTAGTCAATTCAAGCATGGTCTCCAAACATTTAAACTTTAACCGCTGGGTGATGGACTTTGTGCAAGCATACATAAAGCTCTCTCCAGGGCATAACAACTGGAGTTTTGGCTAAACAAGGTACTGGTTAGAGCCCATACTGGTTTGCTTTAGGTAGCTGTGGGATAACTGTAGCATTAATTTCTATACAGAACAATAAAAGATATTGGTCTGTTCTGATTCAATACATTTGTCTTTTTAATAGTTATGTAATAAATAAAATTTATACCTTGTATCAGATTGGCCCAGCAATAGAGCTACGTTTGGTTGGACAGTTTCATTGCCTATGTGAATTTAAGCTGGCCAGTTGGATGTCTAGAATTTATGGTTCGAGCAAACAAAATTTGTTGATCAATTTTAAAACTATTTCCCAAATCTGTCAATGGAATGTAAACACAAGTAACCTCTGAAAACAAATCTGCGCAACTACAGTCTTGGCTCATACTCAGAATTGGCTGCCAGTTCTCCAGCTAAGCAGTATATATATCACTTTTTCTCATTCTGTTCTCTACACCACACGACAATACTAGCCATTAACAAATTTGTCACCAGACAGCCATTTCATGCAAATAACTGGACTGTGTTCTGCACATAATAACATGCAAAACGATAATGGTGGAACTCTTCCAATCCATCGGGTTAATTATATGTTTTAATTTAACTTAAAGAAAACAGTAAAAAAAAGACCCAAAAAATAATGCAGGCAATAAATGGTGCTGAAAGGAGAATATCGAAGCCAGGTCTTTAACTCATCAGTAATAGATGTTCATTTCAATCCAAACCCAGCCTGAGTGACTGGGTGCTTGTGCACTCCATCACTGCTGACAACACAGACAATCTGTGTGTAAATCTTATCAGCTTGCTTGCTTCCATGATAGTTCACTATAATTTCTTTTAACTCCCTGTGTGTATGTGTGGTTTCCTCAATGTTATGCTACTGACACTAGTTAAAAAGGAAGTTAAATATGTCATACCACGTGCTTTGAGTGAGCTTTTCCAGTTCCTGTTCCATATGATCTTGGAGTTCATTTGGGCGGAGCAGCACCTGACAGATGGGGCAAATTGGGGCTTGAGTGTCATACAGCGTCGCTTTCTTCTTACCTAATTAGAAGAATAGCACAAAAATTAATACAAAATACCACATTAACATCAGCCACCTGAGATTTAATGATTTCTCCATCCTCCTCTTCTAAACTAAATGAAGCATGTTTACACACCAGTTTACTTTCAAGCTTATTCTTGCCCATAACCAAATGTCCTATTCTTCTAAATGTATAAAATGGGATATCAATACATCACCAGCATTCCTCTATTGTTCCTTGGTATGTTTACTCTTTAAACTATGCAAAAAAGACAAACGGGAAACAAACTAGGTAATTATGTATATTCAAGGCTGAGATATTTTTAATCAGTAAAGGAATCGTTTTATGGAGAAAAGTAGGAATGCCAAGTTGAGGATAATCATTTCAGCCATGACTTCATTGAATGGCAGAGCAGACTCTATGGGCTGAATGGCCGACTAGAAATGGAAGCAAACAGTTTGAATTGGACTTTTCTCTGTTATACCACCCTTATCAGGCAGGATATCGGATGTTGTATAGTGTAATCGTTCTGAAAGAGTTTATGTGGAATTTGCATTCGCTCCACCCAATCCAATGATTTCACATATTCTCTGGGTAGAGAAACAGTTCAGTCTCTCATGAGGTCCCCATGGACAAAGAAGTGAACAGCTGGTTCTTGAGAATTATAATTATGTTACGTTTATTCACTGCTACCATGCAATAAACTACACCCTGTTACATAAACAAGTACCTCTTCTTTTTTAGACTATCTAGAGGTCTGTCACCTACCGCTGATATTTATGTGCCCTTAGGCATAGCATAGAAAGAGGCTTGGTTACAGCAAACTACCCAAACACAAGCCACCAGCGGTTGATAACTAGAAGATGCGACAGTAGTAAAAAGTGAGGTGGCAGTCATTCCTGATGAATGCTCTAATGCTCTCTAATGCTTTATTTGGTGAAGAAGATACCATTGAGAGCACAATTCCCTCTCATAATGTTGGTCCTAAAGCAAAGGCTGGCAGAAAATATAAGGCAGATATCCAAGGACATTTTGCTCTTTTTAGTTTTCTCCTGCTTCTTTTGCTTCTATAATGACAATTTTATTGCAGCACCACCAGAATTTCTCTTTAACAGCAAGTCTGGTTTACTGGTGAAATATTGCTCAAAGCCTGCTATGCTTGTTACAAAATTAGGCCAAGCAGGAGTGGGCAAGAAAGTTTGCAGAGTTACAGTACTTGGTGTTAATCTTGTCCTCATACTAGTTTGGTCCAAAGAGATAATACTGGATCTTAGTAATGGAACATCATGAAATGCTTCATCCAGACTGTGAATGAAGAAGGGAGACTATGGCTCATGTTACCTATTTATCCAAATAACATGCAATAGCATTGTAAGGGGCATCTGCTAATCTGCAGTTTCAAAAGGAAAAGATGTAGCAATAAGGAGAGACAAAACATAAACAAATACTTCCTTCATAGCGAAATATCATTTCAGAAAAGCATACATTTATAAGAGATAGGAGCAGAAGTAGGCCATTCAGCCCATCGAGTCTGCTCTGTTATTCAACAAGATCATGGCTGAAATGATAATCCTCAATGCCACATTCCTACCTTTTCCCCTTAAATCGTTTCCTTTACTGATTAAAAATATCTATCTCAGCCTTGAATATTCATAATGACCCAGTTCACTGCTCTCTGTGGTAAAAAATTCCACAGATTCATATCCCTTTCTGAGAAAAAATTCCTCTTCATCTCTGTATTATTCCGAGGTTATGCCCTCTGATGCCAGACTGTCACCCAAGGGGAAGCAATCTTTCTGAACCTACCATGTCAAGTCTTCTAAAAATCTTGTATGTTTCAATCAAGACTCCTCGCATTCTTCTATATTCTAATGGGCACAAGCCCAAATGGTTCAACTTCTCTTCATAAAACAGCCCCTTCATACCTGGTATCAGCCTAGTGAACATTCCCTGACTGCCTCCAATGCCAGCATTTCTTTCCTTAGATAAGGTATACAAACTGTTCACTTCCCACAGAGAGCTGTAGAACAGATTCATTTAGTCGTACAGTCATACAGCACAGAAACAGACCCTGTGGTCCAACCAGTCCATGCCGACCATAATCCACAACTAAACTAGTCCCACTTGCCTGCGTTTGGCCCATATTCCTCCAAATATTTCCTATTCGTGTACTTATCCATTAGAAATCCACAAGAAAATCCTGCAACTCAGGAGCAGCCGCAAGATCCACGATCCAAGATTCTCTTGTTCCACTGTTTTCTTTCTTGATCATTCTTGAGTACAGGAATCAAGGGTTACAGGGCAAATGCAAGAACATGGATGTGAGGAATGTCAGATCAGCCATGATCCTATCGAATAGTGGAGCAGGCTCAAGAGGCCAAACTGTTCCAATTTCATATGGTCTTATAGTATTCTAGATGTGGCCTGAAGAGTACCTTGAATAGTTTAGGAAAACCTCCTTATTTTTATGCTCTATTCCCTTTGAAATAAAGGTCAACATTCTAATTGCCTTCCCCATTATCTGCTGAACTTGGATGCCAGTTTTTTGTGATTCAATTTCCTCTAAATAGGTACCTAGCTACATTTTTCATTTAGTCTCCAGTGGCTGATAAATGATTATCTTATGGTGGTCAATTAAAATGATGCTATTACATCTTAGTTATTGCTAAGAATATATATTTATGATTTTAAGCAAACTGGCTGTTGCAATCTGCACTGAATTAGCAAAATGGACTAAAAGTAAAGAACATTTCAAAGAATAAATTAAACTAAATTTTCCAAAGTATGAGGCTGTTCATGGTCATCACAGTCACAAGACAATGTAATAATTCCCAAATATATTGGAAGCACTTGGGGTCAGCCAAGCACTTGGATTGAGAGAAGGGACGATCAATTTGCAA
This sequence comes from Rhincodon typus, assembly GCF_021869965.1. Taxonomy (NCBI): domain Eukaryota; kingdom Metazoa; phylum Chordata; class Chondrichthyes; order Orectolobiformes; family Rhincodontidae; genus Rhincodon; species Rhincodon typus. Next base: position 50,195,040 of record NC_063341.1, on the reverse strand, counting down.
AGAAAAAATCATCAAAGTGTCTTTATGCCCAATGACAAGACCATATTTCAATTTCAATTGACGCTATTTCACGGCAACTCATAATACTTCAGTGGAACAACTGATTTAAACCATGGATTTTAACCGGAACGTCCCTGATACAACATGGATATCCTATCCTGCTGACATGTATACTTGACAGATTTCTGTATTTTTTAGTGGTGAAGGAAGCATAGAAAGTCAAAATCAGAAAAAGGAGGAAAAGAATGGCATCAGTATCAAGAAGCATGAGTCCTATCAGCACAGCACAGTATTGCATGACATAGAGAAATCTAGATGTGTGTGTGTCTTATCAGCTGAAGAAGGGTGTCTAATAGATGAGCTGACATCTTGGAAGAAGAAAATGAAATGCTAGACAACAAAGAGGTTTGTATCTAAGTTTCATACGCATCTGTGCTGCTAAGCCAGTGAGTTCTCAAAAGTTTGCTGCTGATAGTTAAACACTGCTTTCAGCTTTCTTTGCATAATGAGTCACCAAGCATCTGGCTTTACAGAAAGACATTAACAGCTGTAAGCCATCTCAAATAGACACAATTACACGATTAAAGGGGCAGCAGGATAGGGCTGTTGCAGTACTCAGTCCTTTCAGCATTTATTGAAAGAGGGGACAGGAAAATAGAGTGTGAACATGATTCTACTACTTTCTTTTCACATCCCTGATCAGGTACACAGAAGAATTAGCAGATAGTAACAATAAATTTGCTCATGTAATAGCAACTGACAATATTTACAATCAGAAACAACTTCCTCGAATTTAAAATAAAGATTGGAGGGAGCTGTAAGCAGATCCCAGCCAGAAATTACTTCTGCTTCTATTTTTGTCCCCAGACCTTCCACAAACAATACAAATTACTGTGACTGTTTCCCAAAAAAAGCATACACATTTCCAGCAGGGAAATCCTGTTACAGCCATGCACCAGCACAAACAGATGTCACGTAAACAGCTGTCTCCACCCTTGGCCTCATCCCCTGCCTCTAGCTGTACTGTATTAAAGACTCATTTATTAATAGGTCAGCAATTAACACGCTATGCATCCTGACACCTACTGAACACATGGCAGGCACTTATATTCACTGCAGCTTGGCTGTTTATTGACAAAGGATTTCTTCTAATCACCAGGATACGCAAATAAAATTAAACAAAAGTCTGTGTACTTCGAGGGATAAATTTTGAGCTAAATTCTCTTCAAAATCAGTCAGATAGGGTTTCATTATACAATTTCAGTTGGTTGAGTGATTAATAGGAACTTAATCAGAAATATATGAAAAGGAAGGCAGCTGGGGAAATGTTCAATATGATAAGCCGGGGTACAGATTCATTTCTGATATTTTCCACCTTGAGTGTTTCTGATCCTGGCCATTGTCTCCAAGCAAAGGCATTGAGCAGAAGCCAGATGCTTCCCATAAGGAAAGAAAGAAGGAGAAACAATCAGCCAGTGAGTCAACAAAAAGCATTGTAGCAAGAATAGCATTGTAAGGTTTAGGAAGAGGATGCTTGCTTGTCATCTTAGCCAACAGAGAATAAAGTGGCATTGGGGGTTGAAGAGAATGACGGCAGTTGAAGTGCGAGCCACTAAAGAGAGAGAAAAATCAAGTGTCTTAAAAACAATTTAAAATACTTTGTTACAAATTGGAGTAAAGCTCAGTGATTATTTTTCATAGTTTGGGTAACTGTTTTATTTAGTTAAACTTCATTAAAATTGAAACTAAATTGACTTCAGCTTATTCACATTGAGATTGTTTTTCCAGGTTTTATTAGAATAAGGATGCCTTTCAAGTCTGCATTGGAATTTGAGTTCATCAAAAACTAGGCATTATTCTGAACTATTTCCACTTTTACTAAGTGATCCAATAGGAATTATTCTGAAGTCCTTCTCTACTTTCAGCCAAAAACTGTAGCAAATAATACCTGAAATAAATCTATCAGAATCAAATGACTGTAGTGTTAAATGTTTCAAATTCTAACTGTCGATTTTTAGATATCAGCACAACTTGCAAGTGCAATGAAAATGTTTAATCTTCTGCTTCAAAATGTACCAATACCATCAATTTGTTCACTCTTTTCCCATGAGAGACTCTTTTGCTCATCTGTCAGTTTTTGTGGCATTGGTCCAGATGAGTAAAACTAGCTAAATATTTATCTTTAAATTTCTGATAGGTTTCTTGACATCCATAGAAGCAGCAACATTCCTCCTGGCCCAAGAAAGAACCTTTGAGGTGACCTTCTGTGATTCGTGCCCTCCCATTCCTGCTTAATTTACATTGCAGTCGACTTTATCCTTTAGTTCCTAATTCTTGCTAATTCCTGCTTCCCACCACTGGCCAAAATACCACCTTGACTATTTTTGACCAAGAGAAAGAACAGAGCTATTTACATGAGGCCAATAGTTAAGGAAAGTCATGTGTTTCTTCCTGCAATGCATCCACCCAACCCAAACACATTTCAAGTTAAAATTGTGACCAAAGCATTTCCAGGTATTGCATAAACTTTTTCAAAACAGCTTTGATGACTGGACAAAATATAGGACAAAGCACCAGAAATGACTGAATCATTGTTTGAATGAACATATTTGTTTCTTTACTCATCTTCTGGGCAGAAATGTAGTTAATTAGCCAAATGCCAGATGGCACTTTATTAACTGCAAAGAAAGATAACTGTACAAAACTCAATGTGATTTAGAGGCCGCTAATGCCTTCACTGGAAAATCATGTGTGAAAGGAATTGCAGTGGAATAACTGGGGATTTGGAGGATTGGTTTGAAGAGAGTTCACCATCATTGTTGATCAATAAAACTACATCAAGTCCCAGGATTGAGTCCTGATTGGTTGTGAATTAGATGCTCATCTAAATATAAAATGGCTGACAGCAATGGTCCCAGAGAATCATAGAATTCGAAGAGCATCCCACCCAGACCCAGCACCCTGCCTTATCCCTGTTACCCTGCATTTCCCACGACTAATTCACCTAGCACATCCCTGGATACTATTGGCAATTTAGCATGGCCAATCCATCTAACCTGTGGAAGAAAACCGGAACATCCGGAGGAAACCTACACTGACACAGGGACAATGTGCAAACTCCACACAGTCACCTGACAGTGGGAATTGAACGATGGTCCCTGGCGCTGTGAGGCAGCAGTGCTAACCATTGAGCCACCATGCCGCACTAGAAGGGAAGAATCATTAATGATTCTGACTTCTTATCCTAAACCAATGATACCTTCAACACCTTTGACTGAAGACAGTCACACTCACAGCCTTGACTGCAACAATAAGAATGGTGTTCCTGGGCAGCCAGAGATGTTGAACCATGGTCCTCAGAAATCAGTGCCTCCAGAAAAGATGTGGCAACAACAAGGAAAACACTGACAATAAAATATACCAATTATCATATTCTGATACAATCTTGATGATATGATACCATCTCCCAAGCTCATGAAAAATGCATTTATGAAGATTACAATGGTCTCCAACATTAACTTGCTAATTAGATAATTCCCTCCCCATCACCTACCAAATCTCTGTCTTCCATAATTCACAAGGTAAAACATGAGCCCCGAGGCCTTTTTAGAACTAGAATTAATTATGGTATTGTTGATAGAGGAGGGGCATGTTTAAGGATTTTGCACCTGGCTGCTGAAACTATTGTTCATTTTTTTTTGTACAGATAACTACAAACCAATTACGCTTGCTTATGACAAATGGATATTGATCAGCTGGCTGTGAAGTCTGCTACATATTGAGTGTAATAAACCAGCATTCAGAAAATCACATTCTCCTTTGTCTGCTGTCACCAGGTAAACAGAAAAAATAAACAAAATAGAGGGGAGGGGAATCATAGACATCTTCTTGGAGGCATTCTGTTTGGCCTTTCCAAGTATAAAAGGGTTAACTCTTTTTCTGAACATTTAATTAATTCATCACATTTACTTGCCGTGTTCAACAGCTAAAAAATAACAACGTGAAAGATCACTTAATCTTGAAAGCCCAACCTTTATCTGCATTTCTGATTTAAATTTTCTAAAACTGGAGACACAATGTTCTTTTCCAAAGGATTGTGGATGTTTAGAGACCTGGCAAATTGTAGGCAAGGCACTATTCCTCATTAATACTTAGCTAAGTGATTGATGATGATTCCACGGAGTCACATAATTCCCTCAGTAGACAGGAGTATAGTCAACTATTCTTTCACTTTTTCTCTCTTCTCCCCCTTCCCTCCCCCACACCGCACACAACAGAATAGTTCTGGTACATTGAGGACAATACTGTACAATGAATTGCACTGCTCTGGTTAATGGAATTGGTCAGTGCAATTGTTACTGAGCAAATCAAATGGAGAAAGGAGAAGACAAGCTGGCACCTCAAAGTAATGGCTTAAATCGAGTTTCTTTAAAATTCAACGGCAATCACAATGTTCAGACATGGATTTTTTTCAATTCTGTGATGTTACTGGTAAATTTGAAATCTGATCTTTAGAATGCTAAAATAGGTACAGAGTTTTGATACTGTGATATTTTCTGAGGAAAAAAATTATCTGATTGCAAAGAGACACTTTAGTCGTCAATAGTTCACAAACTGAAATTTCATTTTAGCTGAAAAATAAAATCATAAAGTAGTTATACAATGTATTATGAAAATGGAAAGTTGACAGTAATATTGATAAATTAAAGATGTTGGATCACAAAGCCAAAATATCATAGAAGAATTTACCTTGTTTATGCAGGCATGATAACATAGTGGGCTTTACTGGAGTACTACTCGAGAAGTTTTCACTAGTGACCCAGGTGATATGATTTCAAATCTCAGTAAGGCTTAAATTCAGTTAACAAAATAAATCTGCAATGAAATGTCAGTGTCTGTAATGGTGCCATTGTTGTAAAAGAACACATTCAATTCTCAAATGTTCTTTTGGGAAGGAAGTTTACTGTCCTTATTCAGTCTGAAATATAAGACTCCAGAGCCATAACAATATGGTTAACATTTAACTGTCTTCTGAAATGATCAATCAAGCCCTTTATTCATATCAGGCTGCTATGAAAAATAATAAGAATAATACACGATATATACAACCTGGCATCAATTGAGGCACTAGGTATGTGCTCAGTCAGTTATGCAAAGTCCTTCACACTAACATTAAAACTAAAACAGAAAGAGGAGCAGATATAGGCCATTCAGCCCTTCAGGGTCACTCAGCCTGTCAATACCACAATGGCTAAATTAATTCTATATCTGGAGCTCGTACAAACGTTAGGAGAACTGCCCCAGAGACCAGTCAAGCAACCAGCGTGACAAAGCTATAATGCAGTATCTAACACTGTCGCTGAAGAAGCTTTCAGTACCATTCCAGATTTTTCAACCAAGGAGGAACTGGATAATGTATCTACTATAATAGAGCTCAACAAGATCAGTGACCACCTTTCCAGTGGTCAAATCCCAGGAAACAATGGCATTTCACATGAAATCATGAAAAGTGGAAAATTAGCAAAGCTACAGAATTTCCATGTGTTGTTGAGCATCTGCTGGAAGGAAAGCTATATGCTTGAGACATGTGTGATGCAAATGTAGTCTCCTTTTACAAAAACCAAGGGAATTTTAGTGAACACTACAGTTACCGAGGCATCTCGTTGTCAAGTATTTATTTCAGGAAGATTGTTGCTTGTGTTGTTCTCACTGGACTGTAGACTCTGGCATCTTTCTATGCATTTATCTTGAGTCTTAATACAGCTTCAGAGCTGGCAGAGATGAACAGTTAGTATGGTTTTCTCACTTCAATAGTCACAGTCATAGTGCCATGAACAGTGCTGACCTCTCTAAATTGCTGTCATAGACATTGCCATGTCTTTTCATCTCATCAGCAAAGATGGACTCTTTAAACTGCTGTTGAAGTCAGATTGTTCACCTGAACTCCTGGGCATCATTCCTTCTTTCAGAAATAATATGCACTGTTCAGTCAGTTACAGTGGAACACCACCAGCCCTTTCAAGATCAGGAGTAGGGTAGAGAAGGCCTGCATCCCAGCACCAACTCCCTTCAGCTCAGTTTTCTCCATGCTGAGATTGTATGGTTTTGCCATTGTCAGAGTTGATAGCAAGCTGCTCAACTTGGCAAGACTGTGTCCGAAGATCAAAGTGTGTAATGTCCCAGTCCACTGATACGACAACGACATCCTATGCAGAAGTTTTTTCTTTATTCATTCATGGGATGAGGCCATTGCTGGCTAGGCAGCATTTATTGCCCATCCCTAATTGCCCAGTTGGCTGTTCAGAGTCAACCACATTGCTGTGGGTCTGGAGTCATATGTAGACCAGGCCAGCTAAAGATGGCAGTTCCCTTCATGAAAGCGCATTAGCAAAGCAGATGGGTTTTTCCAACAATCGACAATGGATTCATGGTTATCATTAGATTCTTAATTCCAGATATTTTTATTGAATTCAAATTCCATTATCTGCCGTGGTGGGATTCGAACTCGGGTCCCCAGAACATTATCAGGGTCTCTGGATTAACAGTCCAGAGATAATATCACTCAGCCATCGCCTACCCTCTGACTTGCAACGGCTTGTAAATCAGTTCTCCCAGGCCCCCTACAAGGAGTTTGGACAGATAATCACTTGTCAGGAACGCCAAGCTCTGGAAATCACTGACAGGTTCACTTACTTTGGATCAACACCTACCAGCAACCTATGCCTTGACGGTGAAGGCATCAAGATTGCCAAAGCTGTCATGTCAAATTTGAGAAGTCAAATGTGGACCAAAAGTAAACTTAGCAAAAACAAAGCTTTGTTTGTTACCAGGTTTATGTTCTTAGCACCATCCTTTACAGTAACGCAGCATGGACAGCTTTTGTAGTCCAAGAGAAGAAGCTGAACAGATGACCATGTGAAAGGACTGAAAGTTGATAACCCCACTAGATTTGATGATCTACCTCCCAGAGCATTGAAAGAGTTGGCTGCAGACATCACAGATGCATTGGTGGTCATCTTCCAAAATTCTATACATTCTGGAATGGTTCCTGCAGATTGGAAGGTAGGAAATGCAATCCCACTATTTAAGAAACCAGGGAGAAAGAAAACAAAGAGGTATAGAACTGTTCATGCAAGACGGTTGCAGTGAAACTCCAGAGTCAATGATAAAGGATATGATAACCCTTAGAAATATAACTGTAGGATTAGGCAGAGTCAACATTGATTTATGAGAGAGATTTATAAGAAATTTGTTGGAGCTCTTTGAGGATGTAACCAGCAAAGTAGATAAGGGGGAACCAGTGAGTATGTTGTAGCTGGATTTCCAAAAGGCTTTCAACAAGGTCCCAAATTGGATACTACTTAGCAAAGTTAGAGCACATGGAATTAGGGAAAGATTGACAGTTAGTTATTAGGCAAAAAACAAAGGCTAAGAGTAAACCAATCATTTTCTGTTTGGCAGTTTTTGAATGATGGGATACCACAAGAATCAGTGCTTGGGTGACAGCTATTCATAATCTATATTATTTGGATGTGGAGACCAAACTTTAAACTTCCAACTGTGCTGATTAGACAAAGCTAAATGGGGTTGTGAGCTGTGATCACGTTGCAAAGAGGTTTCAAGGGTATGTGGACAGGCCAACTGAGTGGGCAAGAACATGGTAAGTGGAATATTATGTGGGGGAAAAAATGAAGGTTTCCACTTTGGTGAGAAAAACAGAAATTCAAAGTTTTTTTTTTAATGAGAGAGTGAGAAGTGTTGATGTCCAAAGAGACTGGTCTGTTCTTGTTCATGAGCCACTGAAAGCTAATATGCAGGTGCAGCATGCAATTAGGAAGACAAATGGTATTTTGGCCATTAATGTAAGAGCATTTGAGTACAGGAGTAAAGACGTCTTGCTGTAATTGTACACAAGCTTGATGAGACTGCACCTGGAGTATTGTGTCATGTTTTGGTCTCCTTACCTAAGGAGGGATGTACTTGTCAAGATTTGTATAACCTTGTAAAGATGTGATCGCATTGAAGAACTCAAGGCTTAACAGGAATGATGTTTCCCAAGGCTAGGGGAATCTAGAACCAGAGAATACAGACTCAGAATACCAGGGTAAACTGTATAGGCTTAAGATGAAACTGAATTTGTTTCCACAGAAGGTGGTGAATCTTTGGAATTCTCTAGCCTAGAAATTTGTGGAGGCTATGTCATTGAAAATATTTAAGACTTAAACTGATAGATTTCTAGATATTAATGACATCAAGACATATGCATTGAGTTAAAAGGTCAGCCATGATTCAGCTGAACGATGGAGAAAGCTAAAAGGGCAAAAGAGCATACACCTATTCATATTTTTCTCACATTCCTCAAGGCAATGCTCTGTGGAAAATTTGTGACTGGCACAAAACCAACAGGTTATTCATTTTAGCAATACAGGGACATCCTTAAGTGAGATTTCAAGTTGATTAGGCCCAGAGTCATTGCACAGGAAGTCTTTGCTGCCAACCAGAATGTCCACAGAAAAGCATCAGGTTTCGGCACAGAAAAAGCAGAGGACATGTGCTCAATTTAGCCATGGTCTTATTGAATGGCAGAGGTGACTCATGAGGCTGAATGGCCGACTTCAGTTGTTATTTTGTATGATCAAATATGTGGAAATTAGCAGATAGCAGAAAAGTCTGCTCACCAGAAGGAAAAATAAATAGAAGTTAACCTCAGGTCAACACTATCTATCTGTGCCAGCTGTGGAAAGGACTGCCACTCACAAAATGGCCTCTGGAGCTGCCACAGACCATGTTCAATCCCGAAGTGATTTACAGCCTGGGTACAGTTCATCATCTCCTGAAACAGATGGATACCAAAGAGGGATCAGACCTTTCAGCCAACATCCCACCAACCCTGGATTATTCTGTGCCTGCGGCAAGACTGTCCCTCAAGAAGTGATAGTGCAAAGGTAAACAATCATGAAGACATTCTCTACATTGGCTGCAGACCTCATGAAGTCTTATGGCATCAGGTTAAGCACAGGCAATGAAATCTCCTGTAGCCCTCCCTCATCTGATGAATGTGTACACCTCCACGTTGATTGCTGAGGACAAAGTGGCTCAATAGTAGTACTACTGACAAGCTAGCTGAGTCCTGAAGTGTTTGCAATTGTTGGCAAAACAACCATAGATAAAGATGTACTTGACCTTGTCTTTAATAATATACTTGCTACAGATACATTTCCTTGAACCAAGAGATAGGAATCACCACCAATAATGGAGAAAATGACCAATCATGTGTGACATGTCTATCATGCAAAATAGGATAGATTCAGCATTTATCTAGAGTCTCAGAATTTGGCCTCCATAAGGCACTATGCATCTTCATCATCAGCAGTAGGAGAATTATACTCCAACACAATTTGTAACACATGGCCAGCACATCCCCACTCTATCATTGCATCAAACCAGGAAATAATCCAAGTTCAATGAGGAGTAGAGCAGGCCACATCTAGAAAGCACCAGGTAAATATAGAAATGAGAGGCAAATGTGCTGAAGCTACATCACAGGATAATGGGCATGCTAAACAACAAATTAAACAAACAAAACACAGACAGAGCTATGAGACCTCACAAGCAACAATCTTCCCTGCCACATCCAGTCATGAATGGTGGTGGACTACAGCTGAGAAAGAGGTTCCATCCATGAACATCCTGATCTTCAGTGATGGGAGACCCTAGCAGGTAAGTGTAAAAGAAAAGGCTAACGTATTCTAAACCATCTCCAGACACAAGTGCTGAGCAGATGCTGTGTCTCAAACTCCTCTTGAGATCTCTACCATCACAGATGTCTGTCTTCAGCAAATTTAATTCACTCCATGAGATTTTAAAGAAACGGCTGAGGGCATTAGATACAACAAAGGCAATGGGCCCCAACAAAATACCTCGACTGTAGTGCTGAAGATTTGCATTCCAGAAATAACACTGGCTTTAGTCAAACTATACAGCTGTAACACTGGCATCTATCTGACAAATTGGAAAATAACCAAGGTATGCACCTTCCACAAAATTCAAAACAAATCCTATCCAGCAAATTGTCACCTCAACAGTCTACCCTAATTCATCAGCAGAATGGTGGAAGGTAGCAACAGCAATGCTTTTAACCAGCACTTAATCTTGAATAATCTGGTCACTGACGCTCAGTTGGGTTCTGTCAGGATTACACGACCCCAGGCCTCATTACTGTCTAGGTCCAAAATGGACTAAGGAGCTGAATTTCAGAGGTGATAATTCTGTGCATGGCAGGATTTGACCCAGAATAGCACCAAGGAATCAAGGCAATATATAAGTCAATGGGAATGGACAGGAAACCTTTCCACTGGTAGTCATCATACCAAGCACAAAGTATTGGTTGTGATCATTGGAGACCAATTGTCTCAGGCCTGGGACATTACTACAAGAGTGCCTTACGGCAGCATTCAAGACCCAATGATCTTCAGGTTCCTCGGGGCAGTACCTGAGAACCAATGACCTTCAGCTTCTCTGTCAATGAAAGTCCCTTCATCATTAAGTCAGAAGTGAAGATGTTTACTGCTGATTGCACAGTATATAGTACCATTTGCAATGCTTCAGATAACACAACAGTCTGTACCTGTATACATCGGGAGCTAAAAAACATCAGATAGAACATTGGAAGTTACATCTGTGCCACACAAGCACTGGACAAGAACCATTTCATTTATTCATGGTATGTGGACATTGCTGGTTGGGCCAGCATTTATTGCAAGCACCAGGTAGCCTTTAAAAAGGTAGTGGTGAATGACTATTGTACTAAAATTTGAAACCATCTCCCCTTTTCAGTCAATGACAATGCTATCACCAGATCACCTATCATCAACAGATAGGGTTCACCATTGCCCAGAAATGAACCAGCCATATTTTGGGTGCAAAGACTGGGCATTCTGCAGTGAATGACTTACCTCATGATTCCCAAGCCTTTCCACTATCAAGGCACAAGTGAGGAGTGTGACGGAATACTCTCCTCTTGCCTGGATGTGTGCAACTCCAACAGAAGTTGGGCGGCACGGTGGCTCAGTGGTTAGCATTGCAGTCTCACAGCACCAGGAATCCAGGTTTGATTCCAGCCTCGGGCGACTGTCTGTGTGGGGTTTGCACATTCTCCCCGTGTATGCATGGGTTTCTTCCGGGTTCTCCGGTTTCCTCCCACAGTCCAAAGATGTGCAGGCTAGGTGGATTGGCCATGCTAAATTGCCCGTAGTTTTCAGAGGTGTGTGGGTTATAGGGGGATGGGTCTGGGTGGGATGGTCCAAGAGTCAGTGTGGACTTGTTGGGTCGAAGGGCCTGTTTCCACACTGTAGGGATTCTATGATTCTAGGAGAACCGCAGGACCTCAACACTATCCAGGACAAAGCAGCTGGCTTGTCCACCACGTTCAACATTCACCACTTCACCACCAGGTGCAGTGCAGCAGTGTGTACCATCTACAACTCACCATCGATCCTTTTAAAATGATGACCTTTGCTGCTTAAAAGGATAAGGGAAGCAAGCACACAGGAACAGCAGTGGCTGCAAGTTCTCCTCTACATTATATACTTCCTAATTTGGGAATATATTGTATATACACTGTATCATTGAGTTAAATCCTGAAACGCATTCCTCAACAGAATTGTGCAGTACCTTCACCACACAGACTTCAGCAATTTAAGAAGGCAGCATATGAAGGACAACTAAGTATGGGGGGAATCTGATGCCAACATCTCCTGATTGAATAAAACTTTAAAAGTTATAAACGAAGATGAGTTCAATGACATGATTGATAATTGGGTGACATCTCTACCTAACTGACTTGTACTTCAGGACTATTTTTATAAGTAAGCATTTTTCCAAGATATTCTGCTCCTGTCTCACTGATCTAATTTTCCATTTCCCTGACTTGATTTATTTCACGTCTTACGTAGTCTCCGTTCACCCTCTATGAAATGTGTAATGTCCACTGACACTTTAAGCACCTTAGTTTATCTGCCTCAAATATATTCTTATCATGGATGTAGAATCTCACTGCACAAAATCCCTTCCCACAATAGTCTCTGGGTCCTCCACTTCCCTAAACTATCTGGTTCTTCTCACACCTCAAAATCACTGTCTCTGAACTTGTCACTTCCTCTACCCAAAGTCATTGCAGGAATTAGCACAGATCACAGGTTTGCCTGTATTTTAATATGACTGGAATTTGTTACAGTCCTACTCAAGGACCATCTCCGGCCATTCTTCAATTAGATTAATGTCTATGTTAATATTGCATTCTGCCTTCACTCAGTTCTTGAGAATTTCCTTAATTATGGTCAAATTTTCATCCATTTTCATTTAACTCATCTTCCTTTCTTACTTTCTTTTTTTCATTAGAGATGAGAAAAGATAGCTGTTAAAAGACCATTGTCTGCTATGACTTCCCACAATAAACATTTTTTACTGATACCTTTTCTTCTGTTTTCCACAGCAATATTTTGTTCCAATGACTCAACATTCTAAACCTGCAGTTTTTAATAAAACACCATAATGGAAACAATTTATGAGGTCAATAAACATCCACAATGATCCAGGAAGATAATCCAAAGGGTTCCAAAAAATCAAGAAACTTCAGCAATGAGAAAAGACAATTTGGCCCATAAAAATTCCTTTTTGCAGTGTCCAAACTCTCCTGTAATAAAATCTTGAACAATTCTACAAATTGTGTCCTCTTTCCTGCCTGACAATAAAATCAATTTGGGAAAATAAAAACTTGTTCTTGGCATCTGGTTCAAAATGTTTTTATTAATTCAAATTTATGTTGTCTGGTCCTATCTCTTGATTTTCTTTTGAAAGTAACAAAAAGTAGTTAAAAAATAATTTATTTTATTTATAATACTTTAATAAATAATTTGAGCAGTTTTCATCCTTAACCATTTCCATCCTAGATGGCAATGTTTAAGTTCTGTAATCTTTCTTCATTTCTTGTCCTCTTTACACTGGGGATCAATAAAATTGCTATTTTCTTCCCTTTCTAATATATATATTATGGCACTGTAAACAAAATTGAACCTAATACTCCAATGTGGCATATTCAGTGCACAGTGAGAGGATGCCTCATATTTATATTTTTGTGAGGGATACAGGGAGCTGGATCTTACTCTTTTTACTGTGAACAAGTTATGTCAAGCATTTTCCAGGATTCCTAGGTCATCACTGGAGTCAGTAATATCTCGACAATCCAGAGGAATAGCCAACACAGTGTCACAAGAAAGCTAATAACCTTCATTGTTGCACTAGGGTAAGTGCCACACTCTTTTCTCTGTGACCTCACATTCACTCCATCTCTGCTACAATATAGACCTCGCACCAAGGATCATGCTATGCCACTCTCAATATTACCTGCAATGCCTTCCCTCACTCACTCTCACCTTACCACCTGTCCACCAGCACCCCCGACTGCCCAGACCACTGACCCTGCATGGCCTCTGCATCGCTATTCATTCCCTTGGAACACCTCACACACTGTGTCACCCATTCATTCAACACTTCCCTTTCCTTCTCTACAGGAGAAAAGAACCACAATAGGGCAGAAGGGGCTTGGACAGATGGAGGGACACTCGACATTAGACTCCTCAGTCCCTATAAGGACAGAATTCTGCCCCTCGCAGGAGAAGAACAGAACTGCTCCTGCAGGGATGCCTGTCCCACCAACTGAGTAAGTACCACTCTTCAGTCCACTGTCACTCCCACATTAATCCCACTCGCAGTCTCATTCAATGCAAAGCCTTCTGTCTATTTTTCTCGCAGGTACCAGCAGGATGCCTACCACTTCTGCAGAGAAACAACCAGGTCTGCCAAAAGCCACTTCCTCAACCTCTGACAGGGACCTCAGGGAAGCACTTACAAGGCTGAATACTGCAAACCCCACATGCTCGGATACAGACTCCACATTTAGAAAGATTAGAGACAAACGTTGGTGAGCACACCACTGTGACAGTTCCACAGCTGGCTGAGGAAGAAGTGCACTAAGCTGTTGGCCCTCGGAGGTGTGCCAGAGACTTCTGATGAAGGGTCTAGGCCCGAAACGTCAGCCTTTCTGCTCCTATGATGCTGCTTGGCCTGCTGTGTTCATCCAGCTCTGCACCTTGTTATCCTGTGAGCCTTGTTGCCCAGAGACAGCTCTTGATGAAACTATCTGTCTGCCTCCCTGGACAGGTTGATGGCTGCCACAGAGTACCAAGATCCTGCATACCCCAGAGCCCCACCCATTGGTCCCCAGGCCAAAAGCATGAAGACAGACAGCCACCACACATTCTGGATGCCACCTCCTCACAAGGAGGAAGGGAGGTGCCAGTAGGGACTCAGCAGGAGGAAGAACTACACGCAGATCCCTCAGAGATTTCCTCTCAGGACACTCCAGAGGTAGCTGGACCCTCTACCTCCACCCTACCTAACTTACCCCACACCCGCAATGACCCTTGGAAGTTGATGCTGAGGAGAGTCCACTGGCATCTGGCAAGAAGCCCTTTGGTGCATTAGGCAATCCAGGCACAAATGTCCCCAGGTCACCCAACCAAACCTTCAGGGCAATGGACTCCGCTGCTGAGCAATGTCCCTCCATCCCGGCTGGTGAACCTGGGATAAGACTGAGAAGTAGCGGGTGAGAAAGTATTGAGGGCACTTTGGAGGCATGGGTGAAACTGAACTGTATGTGAAGTCTCATATTTTGACAAGTTTCACTGTTTTGGTATGACATCTGTTTGTTTGAAAGTCTGTGTAGCCCCAAACACAACTGAGCCAGCATAATGTCTAAATTCATGGCCACACAGGATCTAGTATGGATTGATGCTTGTGCTGAGAGCCAGATGCAGCATGTGGACGCAAGGTGAGCAAGGCATACATGGAGAATGGGTTCCACTGGCACCCATCCCTCATCCTAAGCCATCGCTGTTCTTTCCCTGGCCTCTGTGTCTAAAAGTGTTGGTGATAATGAAGTGTTCAGTGATATCCAGGGAGGTAGACAGCAAACAAGAAGCTAATGCTTGAGAGTCACCAAGGATTATGGGCTCTACCATTCTGAGTTCTGTTCAGTGCATGGGTCTCTGTGTAATGTTGTTAACATTTAAAGGGCTCTACGCAGTACTTCCTGCAACTCCCTCCCTCACAGGTCCACCTTGTCCATTCTGAAGCCACGAACCACCAGGTGCCCTTCGGGTAGCCCTTCCTGTAAAGCTCACTGGCTTCACATTTCTTCTCCACCCTGTGGCATGTGAGGTGACTATATCTGATCATACACTATCCCCTACCTTGAAGCCAGAGTGCTCCTCACCATGGACAAACATCCTTCCCACATGACCCCCTTCCCATCCTTGTCTTACCGTATCTCTGCCCTACCTTACAAATCCTTTTGCCCCTCTTCATAATTGTCATATCCCCTTCCCTCATCCTGCAAACGCCAATCCCAAATAATAGGTTCCTGAGTCTCCTTCCTGTGACAGCAGACCCCTTATCTGCAGCATCCTCCCCCGTTCCCCTTTCATCTTAGTTTTTTTTGGATGGACCCGAAAGACTGACCCCTTGAGTGACATTATGACACAAGCCCTGATGAGAAGTGCCCAGATCTTCGACTGACATATATACATACCCCTAGCAGATTCGTGCTCCCTCCACCAAATGTCTGCTACAAAATCACAGGACTGACCATGAACCACTCCCCACCCTGCAGACACACAGACCCCTTGACCAAGAACACCTTGACTAATCTTGCCTTGGCTGACGAATCTCCTGCATTGGTATCAGAACTGCCCTTGCTGTGCCACAACTTCCTGACTGAATGTTGTTTCCAAGGATTTGGTGAAAATCTTATTGACTCCCTTAAGACTTTGAGACATGGTTTCTTGCTAGTTGCATATGCAGTGTATTTGCCATGTAAAAAGTTGGCACATGTTACAGGCATGAGATTAACGTAGCAACATGTCGTAAGATGTACTCCCCCTTTGACTGAGGACTGCTGCACATCAAGGTAAGTTGCCTGGCTTTGTGACTGGGCAGCATTGTGGCTTAATGATTAGCACTGCTGCCTCACAGCGCCGGGGACCCAGCTTCAATTCCACCCTTGGGTGACTGTCTGGACTTTGCACATTGTCCCCGTATCTGTGTGTGTACCCTTTGGGTGCTCCAGTTTCCTCCCACAGGCAAAAGATGTGCAGGGAAGGTGGATTAGCCATGGGAAATGCAGAGTTACAGGGTTAGTGTAGGGAGGTGGGACTGGGGTGGGATGTTCTTTGGAAGGTTGATGCCTAGCAATGGGCAGAATGGCCAGCTTCCACACTGTAGGGATTCTATGAACAATTGGCATGGCAAGGCATAACAAGGCAAGGGGTGCGGTGAACATGCATGCAGGCGTTAAGTGAGCAAGCACTAAGGCAGTGAGCAAGCTGTCCTCAAATGCAGTCTGGTCCAATGCTACCTAAGGTAATGAGCAACATGGAGGGTATTCACAGCTAGCAGCACACTGAAGTTGCCAGGTACCCACCTTGACTTTGATATTGACAATGCTCGACATCTGGCTTGTTCGGTAAAGTAGGGAGATGCATATTAATGAGGTGAACTGTGGTATTAATGGGATTTTTAACAAGCTCTGATGCCCCTTAATTAGCAACTCACTACTGCCCAGTGAGAAACCCACCTCATCACTCAGTAAGTGTTAAAGATGCAGCCATGCGTTGCTCCCAAAGTTGAGATAGGCCTCGCCAGACTTTTCATGTGATTCTGCTACAAATCTCGTCATAGCCCACGATTCTGCACAGTGAGTTGACAAGGCTGCATATTCATATTATTTTAAATTTGTACATAATAATCTCATTTGTGTGAATATGGATGTGTGTTTAAATGTATGTAAATGTGTAGACATGGATATATAAATAGAATCAAATCACTTCAGTAAAAGCATCATGTAGAATAGTCAAAGTCCCGAAATGATTCTCCATGCCTCATTTCTTAAAATTTTGGATCTTATGTTTTTAAACAAAGGTTCATGTTCAATTTAATAAAAATAAATGCACTATAGATGGCTTTCTTGGAAATTAGGACTGCTAGCTTCTTGGAGCTTTTAAGGTTGGGCTGTGTACATATAGATCTCTGGCACTATGTAAATAAAGCTGCCATAGTCATAGGGGACCATAGCGCTGCACTCTCATTAAGACCATATAGTGGTGGTTTAACCTAAGACTCACAATGCCTCAGGGGAGGGGTGAGGTTGAGAAAGTAGAACCTTCATTCTGGCCTCAGCCAGTACAGGAAATGAACCCATACTGTTGGCATCACAAACCAGCCATCCAAGCTATAACCAACCTCCCAAAGAGAGTGACAGTTTCATCCCTGGATGGTCTTGAACCACCAACCTTTTGGATTACAGCTGCAAATGCTGACCAATTGTGCCACAGAGTCTGACACTCTGGCGCTAGGTCTTAGTTCTCAGCAGTTCCCATCTTGCATATCCTAAATTGCAGCTTGTAAAATCGACCTCTACAGAGACTAATGAAATGCTCGGCAGTTTTTTCACTTCTATCTGAGACATTTTATTAAAGAAGAAAGTTTTTAACAACTGAAACTCTTTCAAAACATACCTACAAAGATATGGGTTTTGAAAGTATGCCAGAAGATACAGCCAAACAAACATTCAATCCATTTCTCTGAAATGATTGTCTCTTCCTTTCAAATAACTGGATTAGTTACATTCCCAAGCTTGGAACTTTTTGTCTGACATGTCCCACCAGCAACTATTTCAGCACTATTATCAAGGACTTCAATGGGCTGTTAGTGAATTTTCAAAACAACAGGGCTAGTTTTTAACTGCAGGCGAGCAGTGAACAAATGAACTGAATCACCTGCCTGATAGCACCAGCAAGAGACCTGCACTATTTTCATGGTCAGGTTGCATTTAAAAGTTGTTCCATACACTAAGTCCTCACTGAGTACTGACAAGTAATTTAATTACTGATCAGGAGAGTGGGGCAATTGAAGGAGTACAATTGCCACTGTATGGAGCTGAATTGGGTATTAAACTTTAATGGGGGGCATAGGGGGCAAGAACAGTCCCAGAAAATACAGATTTTGACTTTTGAAATAAGTTCTCATTTTATTCTTAGAATGTTTTTGTGTAATCGTCCTGTCCCCACAAGAATAAAGGTCACCAATATTTCTACTTAATTTTCGGAGCAGTCTATGAGACTGTCAATTGGTTTTGGCAAATTGCGTCAAGACTCTATATTTTTTTCCCCAAAACATACTTTATTCATAAAATTAATAATAATATGTTGCATGAATGTTCAGCATTGACACTAGATTAAGTACAAAACACTCAGTTTACTCCAATACTGTGGGTGGAATCTTCAGAGACTAGAGTCAGGGATGCAGGGAATGAAAGCGAACTTAATTAGACTGGATAATGGCAGACCAGGACCCCAGACCTCTTGCCATCACCCAAGACAAGTTTTGGGTGGGAATGCCCATGGTCAGCTGCTAATTGAAGCCCTTAAGTGGTCAATTGTGACCTGCGAAGGGCCTATTCCTGCCTGACTCCAATTATTTCATTTTCAGGTGGGTCGAAGAAGAATTAGCCTCAGTTAACCAATCTAGATAGGCTGTCAGTTTGTGAAGGTGTTGGTCAAGGGACTGAACACAGAGCAATAAAATGACTGCACAGAGCCACTCCCCTCTCCTTGCTTCTGAACCCCTTAGCCCCACTCCTTCTGATTCCCATTAGCCCTTCTCCTATGAGACCAGAAAACCCCCACCAAGTAACGCTTACTGTTACATGGGTGATCCTCAATCCTAGGAGCCAAGGGGTGTGCACCAGTAGCAGTTGCAGCCTCCTATACGGCACTGCTGAGTTATAGAGCTGCCTTCCTGGTAGCCTGGACTTGGGGTTTTTCATAGGTTCCAACACCTCAGCGATAGGACCTTAGTCAGTGACCTATCTCTATTATGCCTTTGCAGCAGTTGCCTCAAGCTTTAGTGGTTACTTCAGCACGTAATCCCAGACTTTGGAATGTGCCAGTTTGCAATCAAAAGGTCAAATTTTGCAGTGAGGTCCTACCTTGGAGGATGACCTTTATGGCATTATACTTGGTAATCAAGGTGGATTCTGGCATTATCTGACTGAACAGTAGGGCATTTTAAAACAAATGCTAGAGTTAGCCTAACCTGCCTATTTCTTCTTCCTGAATGAACAGGTTAAGAATTTGTGCCCTCAAGTAGAAGTAACGCAGTGAGATGATAGGATGGAACTGTCTCACTGTTACTGTGAAGAAGCTAAACCAAAGTCAGACGAAGTAGTCATTCACCCAAGAATACTTCAGCTTTTACCATGCATTTGTCAGTTTACTTTTCTCATAATAGTGTCAAACTAAGTAGCTTGTTAGGATCCCTTTTAAGAATGTAAGTTTCCAGAAAGCGTTATCTAAAACATTATATGACAAAGAATGAAGCTTGTGTTTTAATGAATTACTTTACACCGATTTAAAGTGTTAAACATTTACAAATCACACAATGATTTTCAGTTTCAAATCCTCAAATCTGAATGTTTCTGGATTACCCAGAGCCAGCTCATATCATAAACAAAAACTTAAAACAATTTATTTTGAAGCAGCTTTAGTGACTATTTCACTGACATCCCAAGCAGCAGATGCAGAGGGTTTTTTTTTAAATCTCAGAAATCGATGCAATTTTATACTAATGTTTTTGGTGTCTTTTGATTCTTCTCTAAAAGCACACTCTCTTGCCTTTTTTCCCCCTTGGACTGGAGGTAGCTGATTAAGATTTTCATAAATACTTCATCAGGGACCTCTTTAATAAAGCCTGACAACTTTATCTGGCGTGTTTGCTCAGAAACATTGAATAAATAAGGAGCAGGAGAAAAGAGACATTGTGTAGTTGTCTGGGAGAATGATGCTCCACATTACCGCGTATGGACCTCTGGGGACAGGGAAGATGAAAGAGCATGGAAGGGGCTCTGATGGATCGAGTTGTGTATTAATTTGAGAAACTGAGCGAATCCATACATCCTACCGCTCCATAGATCTAAAACTCAATGAAAATGTCGGACAGTAGATGCATCACAATTACTGTCTGGGCCTTAATGAGGACCCTGTCAGCGATGTCATTACACGAAAGGGCAGCTGCTCAAAAGATTCAATAAAACTGGATGAAAAGTCAGCGTACTAATATTCTTTTCATTTATCCCAGCGCAAAATAAGATGCCACACTTAACTGCCTCAGTAAACTAGGTACCAGCATGATCAATACCGCTAAAAGCCAGGCAAGACGGTGATGGAGTGCAATTTTTTGTCTTTACTGAAGTATAGCATGGCAGCACTATAATTTATGAAGGGAAGCACAGATTCACATGTGCATCTGGCTAAAGTTTGACACTGACATGAATCTTTCGTACGCAGAAACTTTGGCCCTTGATTAGAAATAAATAGTGTCACCCTACCTTCCCAACCTTGTACCCTCAACCCCCAACCCCACCCACCACTCCAACATTCCTCTTTCCCTCACCCTTTCTCTTCTGACATGTACCTGTTCACTGGGTGCTTGTTATGAGCTGTAGCTACTGCTACCAAATACTGTGCCTCTAGTCATTTGTAAAAGAAGTCAGATACAAATTTGGAATTTCACTTTGAAGTACACATCAAGTAAATTCACATTGAACAATAATCATATTAGCCTGTATCTGGATCAGTAACACAAACTACCTACTCTTTTACAGCTCATAGAGCACTCCACTTGCACAGAATAAGAAAATATGTGTAAGCTAATGAAAATGGAAGAGATATCATCAATATTGATAATTTACTTATCAAATTAAAGTGAACTTCAGATTAAATATCACAACAACCTGTACTTTGCAATAATCATTGTTTGGGAATGTATTCCTTTAAAAGGATAAAATTTTCATTACTTGCAATGCATTATGTTTCTTTAAAACCGTTCTTCCTATCACATGACCCATTATTAAGTATGCTTTCGTATAGCAAAACATTCCACCTTCCGTTCCTGTGATATATCCAGCAACTGTTCTATTAAGTACATTATAATGGTCTTGATGTCCTGAAGCAATAATTTTATTTCATTATGTAGCATTAAAATCATAAGTGATGCTAGAATTAAATGTTATTGACATATAGTTGAAATTCTTGTGCACAGGACACAATCCATTTTAAATGTGACATTCTTGTCATTGACTGAACTATCCTATTTCTGCTAGTCTAGCAGCAAAATCTATCAGCAACCACAATGCTTCCTCACCCACTCGCTCATCTACATGTAACATTCCTATAACATAATAATTAACTCATGCAAAATTCAAGAACCTTGTAAAACAATTGTAAAAGTCATAATTTCAGTCAACCTTCACCTCTTGCATTTTCTAACTTTCATCGCCTCGTCTTCTTCTTTACAAAGCAGCTTCAGCTCCCATTCCAGAAGTTCCTATTCTTCTTGCAACCCTTCATTACTGCTGTAACTCAATGTTACTTTCATATATTTTGCCTTTCAAGTCTCTTGGATTCCTCTGCACAACAAACCATTGACCAACTTCTAGCGACTCAGTCCACAAATATCATGTGTGTCCCACTTCTCTGGTCTCCATGAGCAATGACACAAAAGAGAAGCACAGTTATACAGCTACCATTTGAATATACAGTTGCACTGTACCATAACGTTTTTTATTACTCATTTCCCTTCCTTCCTAATATTTTTGAAAGGAATCTTTCTCTCTGTCAATGACTTGGCCCACTCCTGAAACACCACGAGGAATTTGCCTGAAAACGGGTGGCTCAGTGCTTAGCGCTGCTGCCTCACAGTGCCAGGGACTAGGGTTCACTTCCACTCTTGGATGACTCTCTGTGTGGGGTTTGCATATTCTCCCTGTGTCTGTGTGGGTTTTCTCTGGGTGCTCCAGTTTCCTCCCACAGTCCAAAGATGTGCAGGTTAGGTGGATTAGCCATGGGAAATGTAGGTTACAGGGATAGGGTAGGGAGTGGGTCTGGGTGGGATGCTTTTCAGAGGTGTGGACTTGATAGGCCAAATGGCCTGCTTCTACATTGTAGGGATTTTGTAATTCAATGAACTGTGCTCCCAAGGCCTCTGGCCCCATGTCATTCTCTGACTGCCTGTGCGTTCTTTAGCAAGTACAGCAATGAGTGACATCGGCCTTCTTTCCATGCTCCTGGGGAAGTCGTTTGCCCCCAAGACATAGCAGCTGAGGTCAGGCACAAGCAGCAGTTAAATTAAACAAATGGGAGAAGACCACAAACTGAGCTTGTATTCCTCCTCGTCTATACAGAGCACAACCACAATTAACCAACACCACACCTCCCCCTCCCCCAAAGCCTCCCACCATCCCCCCCCCACTAATACCTCAACCTAGGCCATCAAGAAGAATGCTTTTCCAAAGCTGAACCCAAACAATGAAATAAATGAGCATTCTAAAAAATATTTGTATATTTAAAGTCATCTTTCATACTCGTAGGCATGCCTACTGCTTCCAAGCAGAAATTATTGCTTGGAAGCTGGAAATTTCTAATCACAATTTTATCCATTCAAATCATTAGGGTATTCTAAGAAAAATAGATAACGCTTACAAATAATACCCTACAATACACTATTCAAAATCCTGTATAGGATTTTCATCATGCTGTAGGATAAATCCTGTAGGTTTCCAAAAGCAGACTATAAATTGTGCAGAATGTTTTCGACTTATGTCTTACAAGAGCTGATTTGAACCTGTAGGGCAATTTCAAAATCCCGTAAGATGTTTTGCTAAGAGAAGGTCTCTTTAAAAATAATAATAAAAAAATTATTCACACCACAGTTAAGCGCCTATGTCCTTGACTTGGAGGGCAGCCTGTTAGGATAGTGATATACTGATATGCCTATAATTTGAAAGGGCGACTGGGGCAGTGTCTTTTCCCTGGGGGGCACATATCGAAACACAGATATTGGATTGTCAAAACTATTTCCTACAAGAAAATGGATTCATCAGCTTGCAGCACGCAGGGTCAGTGCTGTTTCCAACCCTCCAGCACACACACATGACGATGCATATGGACTAGGAATTGTCGCCCCACGCACTTAGCTCGTTGCTTTGGCCCCTTAAGTGACTTTGAGAAATGGATAATCGATTATAATTCTGCGCATTCTCTACAGATTTATTCCAAATATGTATGAAGAGCTGCTGTTAGGCTGGCAGCTCCTTGCTAACTAGTGAATTTTCTCTCCCTCAAATCTCACCCAGATCACGACTCCATTTAATCCATCAGTACACAATCAATATACTCTGTAATCAACTCTTGATCACTTAATTTTACACATGTTGGCTGAATCCTTTTGTTTAATCACAAGATCATGCCAGTGCTCTCCTCGCCAGCCTGCCTTCGTTTCACCTTGGGATGAGTGTGAGAGAAAGAAAATAAAAAGAGAGGGACAGAGAGAGAGTAAGAACAAATAAAGATATTTGCACACTTCCCTGTCTCTCCTCATTCCGGCACAGGAACTCCATGTTCCAGACATCCTATTTCTGGCTCCCAAAGCTAAAAAGGAACTCACTGAAGACTAATTAATATTTAATTCACTACTAAATGTACTTATTATTTCCAAGTAATTGAACGGCTGCACAGCTGTGACCACTAATGAATAGGCAGGGGCCAGGCAATTCCACTTGAGGCAGTGTTGATACAGGTTTTTAACAACACCTTCCAAAGCCACACATCCTTAAGGTTGCTTGGGAGTACCTTGCTGATGTCTGACCTTCCCCTCAGCTCCTCAGGATATCAGACAATTAAGAAAACATTAGAAGTGGAAATTAAACAGAAAGGGAGCAGTTCTGATTTTTTTTAACCTTAATATGCACCAACTCTTTCTCTTAAAATATCTGAACACCCTTGCAAAGTTTAATTTTAAAAGACAATTATTTTGAAAAAATTCTGAATAAATATTCTTCTTTATTTTTCAAAAACATTTTGTACTTTTCCCTGCCATTTGTTAAATAAGCAATTAACCATGCTTTCACTCTTTATCTAACAGTAAGTTTAGTACGAGCTAAAAAGTTGTAAAACATCAAAATAATTCAATCATGAACATAATATTAGTCCGCTCCATTTCAATTAAATTGGGAATCTGTTCATTTTTATGTCTTCCTTCATTAACTCACATACAGCTTAAGTTAACTTATGTTTTCCTAAAGTTTACATTTAGCTTACCATTGCAGGCACTAATGAGGAGAAAAAGCATAAAGCTTCATGTTAATGGACCAACCATAACCAAACTATTGATTGGTCATCTGTCATGGAATCTTCCAGAGTGATCATCCCAGAATCAAACATGAGTAATACTAAATTAATCAAGTGACCCCAGTTTAATGGAGCTACGAAAAGATTATTTAACAAGAATACTTTTTGAAAACTATTACATAAGTATGCATTGTTATTGAAGAATGCGACCCCAAATAAATTTCAATTTCAACATTTAATTGGAATTACTATGGGTCAGATATGGTGGCCTGGCCCTTTAAGAAAGTCAACCCCATTCAAGTATACTTGTTATCTGATGATTCAGCTTTCACCAGTTCCCCTCTGAGAGCCTGCTTATCTAAATCCACTCTCAAATATAGAAATCTGATGCAAATGGGAAAATCTGGTCTAATTTGAATTTCATCCAGAACAGAATGTAAATGAATGAGCCTCTTACAGGTGCACGTCTGCTTGAAGTTCTCGGCAAATAAACACCACTTTAAGTTCATGAAAGCCTTTGTGGCAATCTGCTACTCAACTGTTCTTTCATCCATCAAGCCCACAATATCCTTGGGGGAAAAGTTTTAACAATATATGTGCCAAATGTTGCCGACATTGTTCCACCATCCCAAGACATCGTCTATTAAAGGGGTGTTTGCCACCTTATCTGGGACCATTTACTGTTGACAGCTCCAGTCAGTTCTAATCGTCTGGAACCCAGAGCTGCCATGGTGTGACATTATTTCCACTATTCTTTTAAATCTTCATTTTTATTGCAATCAAAAGATCACTAACGACAAAAACAATTAGTAACATGATACTGGGATCCAAGCTCCTTCCCCACGATCAATAAGGTAAAGTGTCTTGATAGACCTAATGGTCCTGCCTTTTTATTATGTAAAATATTCTCTTTGCAAATACCTCTCATTTGCCAAATTGTTATCCCCCAGTCGTTTTCTGTCAAATTAAATTGACATACCGGATAAATTCTAAAATCACCACACTAAGTATGCATTGTTGTACTTGGAAATGAATCATGCAGAATCATCACTCCATTGCATGTACATTCTTTTTCAATGGAATTTTTAAAGGGGTGGGTCTAATTATTTGCTTAATTAATTTCTGATGATGTTGCTTGAGGTTGAATGGTGTTCTATCATTTATCCCCTTCATCACATCATTTGCAAATAATTCTACCCTTCCTGGCACCATCAAAAACAAAATTTGAAAATTAATCACCTGAATCAGGTAAATTATGCAACAATTAATTCATTACTACTGAAATCATTTTTAAAAATACGTTAACGTACACAGGCTCTGCCATAATTATTTTGAGATGAAATTAAAGCAGAGACATTATACAGCAAAGGGATGTTAGGTAGAAATATCAAACGTAACACAAAAGTAAGATGCTAGCCCTTGAATAATAGCACTAAAGCAATAAATTTAATTGTTGAAAAGTTTGTTACCAGTTTATAATCAAAAGTATTTTTTAAAAAGCATGCTGTTTTGCATTCTATTTTAAAGCATACTATTTTTCTTTCCTCTTTGATATTCCTATTAATGATGACATAAATTGAACCTCAGCTATGGCTTTTATATTGTCCCATCAGTTTATAACATCATCTAGTCAAACAATCCATTTTGTTCTCTCACATCCAGGAAAGACAATTTTTAGCCACCTAGACAAAGACAGCTCTTCTGGTTTTAAGGTAATGACATTGTAATACATTACGCTAACTCAAACATTGGATACAATGTAAGAAAATTGTTCGTTGTTACCTTGCCTGAAGAAGGACTTGTGGACATTAGAATAATCCTATAATTACAATTGCTACTTTTAGTTTTAATGACTTAAAAAGCCAATACTTTTACCATCTAAATGCATTTTCCTCAAAATCATGGTATTTCTTTTTCCCAACAGTTATTTGAAAGGAAATTAAAGTGGCATCAATGCCTCAAATGGTCTACTCCTAAGTTCCGATGTTATGCTCTATTTACGTAGCAGGAAAACAACAGTGTTGTTAGATGTCAGTCAACATTTTTAAATAAACTTTTACATTTGTTTATATAAAGATAAAAAATGAGTAGCTTCAGCTGTGATCAGTAACACAATTATGTCAAGTTCTGTTTTCCATAATATTTCTCCTTTAACAAAATATAGCAGTCAAGTTTCCACTTAGTACATAGTCAGGAAATTTTGAAGAAGGGTTCCGACCCAAAACATCAGCTTTCCTGCTCCTCTGATGCTGCCTGGCCTGCTGTGTTCCTCCAGCTCCACACTGTGTTATCAAGAATTAAACATTTTTAATCAGAGTCTTCTGCATCACTTGTGACTCACCCAATTTTTAATAATTCAGAATGACTTCAAACAAAAAAACGTTGCTAGTTATGTTGGCATACAGTGATCTGATTTTTAGTAAATTATTAAGGAAGCAAAAGTTTTGATAAGACACCTGCTGGTGTCATCCTACACAGGAATTTTTTAAACAGTCTGATCTGAGGCCCCAAATTGGCACAATTAGCAGATACTCTCAATGATGATTAATTCAGTCTTGAACATGCCTGGGTTTATGAGCAGAGTCAGGTCGAGCTCAATGTTTGAAAAGACTGCGGAAATTTGATTTGCATTGGATTTAATTTTACTCAAGACTGTGTAATCTTTTGTGCTGGTTTGACCAATTTTGGACAAATTGTGCTTAAAAGGAGAACACAACCCAGCAAAACCTCCGATCACAATATTTATGACATGAAATAATCATGTCTATAAGATAACATAAGGCATTACTGGAGTCAGGAGTCTTCCTTCCTCTATTGTGCTTCCCCATGACACAGAACCTTACTTTGCCTTTTACCTGCAATGGCTTTAAAATACTCAATTCGTGGACACACCAAAAATTTTAGAATGAGCTTTCTGCTAATATTGGGAAGCATAGAATGTTTTCTCCCTCAAATGTGGAATCAAGCATTCATGTGATCTTGGAAGCAGTTGATGGAAAACAATTGGTGTTCCTGCTCCTCAAGTAAGAGTGGGCAATTTCATTTTCCATAAGTGGAAAAGGAATTATGGGATGGAGCTGTGATCTTTCCCACTTGATCAAGTAAACTGCCAACATTCAATGACCTAGAAACTTGGCTGTGCATCAATTGCTCTTCAGCTACTGGGCCATCTCCCAAGCCTCTAACAAACCAGGTCGGAAGAGCACACACATATTGAGATTGAAGTGTGCATATGGCTATCTTGAGAAAGGTCAAAAAATCGTAGCGCTCACAAGTGAAACACGTGTGAGATATTCTGAACATTCAAAATGAGGTGTGTACAAAAATGTGTGAGGCCCTCACTGAAAGACTGGTTTTTCTGATGGCAGTCAGCATTCATTCTTAGTAACCTGAAGAAAACTTGGAATTGCAGCAAAAAAAGACACACATTAAAGATCCGGCTGGGAGTTGATCCATTGGGCTAAATGATTAAATCTTCCTTCAGCCAGACTTCCTTTTTATGAGAAATAACTAGCAACATCACAGCAGTCTTGATGCAGGAAGATGAAGGCATCACTCACTGTTACTCTGCTTTTACTGAGATGTGAAGCTGCTCTGCTACAGGACTGTAACTCTTGTCAATCCTCTATCCCTAACTCACACTGACCGTTTGGATTAGCCTGAGAGCTCAGGTAAGATCATGTGTCTCTTTGATTTCAATGTCCTCCTAAAAGCCAGGTACGCAATCACAGAGGATAATTCCATTTCAGTGAAGACCGGAATGCTGTGCCCCCCTTGAAAAAGCAGCCTGGGTAAATCTAGGCAGTAGATTAAATGATCTAAAATAAAAAATGATATAATGAACTAACAAATGCACAATAGAAAAATCATATACTGAAAAAACACAGACAAATACCAAGCCAGTACGGAAAATCAGAATAACCAGGTAGACTGATCGAAAAGAAAAGAAACATCAGGCTAAAGATAAGAATGTAATCCCATTATGTACAAACAGTTGATTATGAATGGTATTTATTCAAGCATTGAAAAACTGTGCATGCTGTAGTTTAATTTCTAAGCTCGTCTCCTCCCTAATAGGTTGGCTGCCAATTTTTTCAGAATTTTTCAGAGTATGTGTCAGTGTGAATCTGAGTGACTCCTGCAATGTTTTATAATGAAACACAATCCAGAAAGCCATCTGTCACTGCCCTGATAGATGACAGATTTATACTGGGATACATTTCTTTCTTTAAATTTAAGTTTTTGCTGAAAAACGTCAGGTATGAGGACATTGAGTGCGGGGGAGAGGCGGAGTGAGAGACACACAAACTGCGAAAGAGAAAGTAAAAAATTAAATCCTGATGAAACCTTTGCTCAAATCAAGGCTCAGTATTGACTCATCATGGAAACTCCATATGTTATTTGTTGCTTAACCCTATGCTGAATGCGTCTAAAGCTCGGAGGCTTTTTTTTATTAAAATGCTGAAGGAAAATATTAACAGCATGAATCTTTCAGTGAGTCGAGGGTAATGAGCGGTACTTTTTGGGTAGAGAAAAAAAAATCGCTGAACAGTATTTTGTATTTCTAAACACTAATTGAAACATCGAAGTTCAAATTGAGGTGACAGACGTTAAACTGTTGGTATGATTATTTTTAAAAACACCTTCACCTTTTTATTGTCCTCTATAAGATTCAAGCCCGCTACAGCCATGCCTTTCACTTCTCCATCAATCACCAGACAGGATGATCTGCTAATGTTTTTCCTATAGACAGACACATTATGTTTCGCGCTGCCTCAGTACGCTGTGTTTACACCCTTTTCCCACAAGAGAGTAAATCAAGCAAATTGATGCGGCCAATGATTAATCGGGCATCTCTGCCAAATCTTTTACTGTGGAATCCTGATAAGAAGAGGAAGAGGCTAAGCTGCACCTCTACAGGTTGACGAATAGATCCGCCCTGTCGACACACCGAGATAAATTTTAAAGCACTCTGTTTAGCTGTCAGCGTTAAAGATGATAAATGGTTGAGGTGAAATGGGATGGACCCGCGGATCGTGAAGTAATGGATAAGGTTTATCAGAAATGGATGTGCTCTATGAATTGTTGTTAATCTCCGGTCGCCATTGAAGAGCGGACTGATAACAAGGAAATAGGAATGACAAAAAATTTTAGTGGACATATTCTTCACAAAAATGCCAGGCAATAAGTATGACAGGCTGATTGAATGCAGCTCAAGTGCTGCTTATGCACTGAGATGGATCATTTCATTTTGTCCAGACCATCTACATTTATTATCATTTCAGTAATTTCTGCTCATTTGGACACACGCTGCCAACATTTCTTTCGTCCCCTCTGCCTCCGAGTCTCAGACACCACGCTTATGAACGCTCCGACCCTCATGAGTTTCGATCTTTTCTCAGCCTGCTTTTGCTAAGTGCAGTTTGAGTGAACAGCCAGCGGCTGTATGGGCTAACATAAAGTGACATGAGTTTCCCCCTGAGGAGAGAGGCAGCTCAAATCAACTCAAACAAGAGTGCTACTATGTGAGCCCTTATAGATCGCAGGCAACATCTGACACTTGAAACCTGACAGGCTTTTCTTTGTACATACAGAGTATATATATTTACATCTAACAGGTGTAGCTGCAGTATAGTGAGCGGGCACAGCAAACGACATACTAATAGATTGGCTTGACAGATCCAAATCAAAAATGATTTCCACAGGAAAGGGAAAAATGGTTCAATTGAGTATTGGAGAAAGGGCATTTTACGCATTTTATCGTGTGATTTACTGGGCACAGGACTGGAACTATATGGCACCCAGGAAATGGCAAAGATATACAGTGTTTTGGTGATCAAAATATGGATGGATTGTGTATGAGCTAGCTTCTGATGTCAAGTTGCATACCCACAAAGGGAGGTTTCAGATGTCCACCAGATTCGTATACCTCACTTTGAGACCCGGAAGAAATCATGAAAACCTTTGAAAGTAGAAGTTAATGTTCCAGCTGCTTTCAGTGCAATTATCTTTATTACAGATCGGTAGAGGTTAGACACCACAAAGAAAACTATTTTAAAGCTGGAAACTAGCACTGATTGGAAGATGCTTTCAATCAAAGCTGCAATAGTCTCACAGCCCTGTACTTTGGAACACCCCATGCTTAAAATATTGTCAATTCCAGTTAATTGAGGCATTCTCCCACTTTTCAAGTACTAATTTCAGCCAGTCATTGTAGCTTCAGTTTAATAGAGACATAATTTGATCAATACAATGACTATGTTTCCACTAACAGTTAAAAACTATAAATGCAATAGGTGGCATATATGCAAAAAGCATTCAGGCAAAGTATGAGAGTGAGCATCTCTGCGGAGGAATAATTACAAATCTCCTCCAAGTGACTATTTTGATTACGCAGAGAACAAACATAATCAATATATAAATACAAGGCCCTGTGGGAGGGTCTTATATGTTTTCCCACCATCCTGCTTTGAATTTGGAAAAGATATGGAAATCACTTTGAAGTGACATTTGTGTTAAGGACTCCCACCACACCAAACATCCTTCACCCAACACGATTGGCGCTTGGAACATCCAACAAGTTTTATTATTTATTCTCTGAGATCTACAAAGAAAATCCTTTTAACAAAGGTGACAACCACCATGTGACCAGGTCCGTCTGGAGAGAAGAATGTACGATAACTTGCTATTGTGTGAGACGTATCCCTTCAGGACAGTTTCTGAAGTAGTTGCACTGGATTTGACACTTTAACTGTGTCTCTCTCTATAGATGCTGCCACACCTACTGAATGTCTCCAGCATTCTCCGTGTTTGTTTTAGATTTCTAGCAACCCGTAATATGTTGCCTTTAGGGAGCAGCCCAGACTGTAGGTCCCTGTCAGGACTCTGCTGAATCCCAGACATAGCAGACTCGATGAGAATTGTCCAGGAAACTGAAGACTCTAATGGCCAATTCCCCTGTGTCTGGAACCTAAGCTGCTGGGAAGCTCCGTCTGTGTTAATCGGCAAGCCGCTCAATGACTTGTGCTTTCAGAAGCCACTGACGTGCACAGGCCTCGAAGGTCCGAGCAGAGACAAAAAATGAAATCGTGTTGTTTGGAGCCCCTCAAATCAGCTCTTAATATCTGAGAATTCGGAGTGTCCTGCTCCTGTTACATTAATAGTTATCTAGGAACAGTTAGATTATTAAAAATGTAGCCTAACTCCAGGGTAACTATTAAACAAATCCCTGCACCACCCCAACTACACTTGCCCTTTCCAACCCAAGGAACGCTGACTAACAACCACGCCTTCCAGTAACCTAACACAAGGCCATACCTCATCCATAACCCAGGAACAAACACTATCTCTTGTACCCCTCAACTGTCCTAAAAGACCAGAACGTGAAGGACCAGCCCATTTTCTCACTCCTCCCCTCCAGGCCCTGAAATCACCACCCTCCCCCACCCCAGCTCCCCCAGCCCCCACCGTCTGACACTCCACTCCTGCCATACATTACATCAGTATTCTGGCTATGCCAACCTCAACATACTTGCTCAGCCTGACCTACCCTAAACATTCCTACCCACCTGACATTGCTAACCCCTTAACAAACTGCCATCCTAACCCCACATGAACCTGTTCCCAGCAGCTATTAATGTGTCTGGTCTTGACTGTGTTGCTGGATAGCAACAGACTATTGCAAAAGGGGATCAGGTTCTCTGATGTACCTGTACTACAGAGAACTGTGTTCATAGAAGGTATGCTTTACATTTTTGAAGGAGCTGGGATCAGAATTCCCAGCTAGAAATGCAGAGCTCAGTACTGACATTAAAAAAAAATCAGCACAGTTACAAACCTACTATGATTGCCACTCTTCAGAATATCCTGGCCAAAGACTTGACAATACTTATTCAGTTCAACAGTAAGAGGCATGCCTTAGTAATACCAAGGGAATTAGGCTGAATGAAATTCATATCACATATGAATTCAGTTAGTTCATGCCGCTCTCTGTTCTCTTCGTCATCTCAGCACATAACACATTTAAAGTTTAATTAAAGTAGCCCTGAAAGTGCTACCAGTATGTAAATTGGATCAGAAATGGCCAGATAGGTATTCCAGCAGTATACACTGGAAATGTACTTTGGGCCATTGTGGAAGTCCTGACACAACTAACTCTGAGAAATTGAAATTTCTGCTGGACCATTTCCTTGTGTCTAGAACCTTTGGAGAAGCCCCTTAAAGTTGAATATTTCCAAGAGTTTGACTCACTTAAGCTTAACAGTTACCAACAAGTTCTAGGTAACTACTGAACTGAACCCTGACTCAGAAGTGACCCCCCCACATCACAATCTACAGCCACCACAATGTTCGACAAGTTTGCAGGCAATTGCGTGGTGGTATTATTGCTGGATTACTAATCTGGAGACCCAGTCAATATTTCAGAGATCTGGGTTTGAATCCCACCAAACAAGATGGTGGAATTTGAATTCAATAAAAATCTGGAATTAAGAGTCTGTTCTGGATTGTTGCAAAAACCCATCTAGTTCACTAATGTCCTTTACGGAAGGAAATCTGCCATACTTAATTGGTCTGGCCTATATGTGACTCCAGACCTATAGCAATGTGGTTGACTCTTAACTGCTCTCTGGGCAATTAAACATGGGAAATAGCCTACATTCTATGAATGAATAAAATAAATCTCAACAACGCCCTTGCCAACCCCAGGAAGCCTGGAAATCTGAGAATTGTACGCACCAGACCAAACCCGCGACCCTCTCCCAATCTCACCCAATCATGTCAGCCTTGTCATAAGATCATAAGACATAGGAGCAGAATTTAGGCTATTCAGCCCATCGAGTCTACCCCACCATTCAATTATGACTGATAAGTTCCTCAATCCCATTCTCCCACTTTCTCCCCATAACCCTTGATCCCCTTGACAATCAAGAACCTATCTCCATCTTAAAAATATTCAATAACCTGGCCTCCACAGCCTTCTGTGGCAGTGAATTCCATAGATTCACCACTCTCTGGCTGAAGAAGTTTCTCCTTATCGCCGTTCTAAAAGGTCTTCCCTTTACCTTAAGGCTGTGCCCTTGGGTCCTAGTCTCTCCTACCAATGGAAACATCTTCCCAACATCCAATCCATCCAGGCCATTCAGTATTTTGTATGTTTCAATTAGATCCCCCCTCATCGTTCTGATGTCCTGACACATCATTCAACAAACATTAACTCTGCTTCCTCTGCACAAATGCTGACAGACCCACTGAGGTTCTCCAGCAGTTTCTGTGTTTGTAGCACAGATTTTATCATGGCTTATGGTCTGCAGGACCCTGAAATATCAAGTACTGTTTTACTTGCTCATCACATTGCTTTATATATTACCTTTACAGCTTTAACAGTTGCTCAGTAGCACTTGACCAAGTGTAGCATCAAGGAGCCCAACAAAACAGGAGGTAATGAAAATTGGGGAAAAACTGTCTGCTGCTTGGAGTTACACCTCACAGAAAGAGAATGATTATGGTTATTGGACGTTATTCATCTCAGTTCCGGGATATTACCTGTAGAAGTTCGTCAGGAAGTGTCCAACCATCTTTAACAGCTTCAATGATCTCATCATCATAAGATCAGAAGTGCAAATTTTAACTGATAATTGCACAATGTTCAGCACCCTTCAGGACTCATCAGATACTGAAACAGCCCGTGTTCACATGCAACAAGACTTGGACAGCATCCAAACTTGGACTGACAAGTAGAAAAAATCTAACCCTCATCCCAGGAAGTTCATTGACAATACCATCGCTGAATCTTCCACTGTGGGATAACTATTGACCAAAGTGAATTAGGCGAACAATGTAAATGTTGTGGCTACACGAGTTAGTCAGAGGCTAGGAATTCTGCAGTGAGTAAGTCATCTCCTCTCTCCCCAGTGCCTGTCAATCACCTATTAGGCACAAGTCCGGTGTCTGATGGAATACTCTCTACCAGTCTGGATGAGTGTAATTCCAACAACATTCAACGGGCTCAACACTACCCAGGACACTACCCAATTTGATTGGCACTCTATCCAGTACCTTCAACATTCAATACCTTCACCACCAATACACAGTAGCAGCAACAGCTCACCACCACCTTCTCAAGGGCAACTAGGGATGGGCAAGAAATGCTGGCCAGCCAGCGACGCCCACATCCCACAAATGAATAGAAAAAAAAAATTATCAAATACAAAATGCACTGCAATAGTATACCAGGGCTCTTTTCACAGTATCTTCCAAACCTGCGACTTCCACCGCCTAGAAAAACAAGGCTGCAGATGCATAAGAGCACATTCGCCTGTATGTTCCCTTCCAAGCAACAACCCATTCTGACTTGGAACTATCTCACAGCTTCTTCACTGCCTCTCAGCCAAAATCTTGGCACTTCCTTTGTAAAACTCTATTATTGTATCTATTCCCCATGGACTGCAGCTGTTCAACAGGTAGGGCACCACCACTCTCTCACGCGGATTTAGGGATGGATCCTAAATTCTGGCTTAGCAAGCAATGCCCACATCCTATAATGAATAAAAATAATGCATTTGTATACATTTTAAGCACAATCATGCCTACTTTTCCTTACCTTCATCAAAGGGCAGTACAAATAAATTATAGGCCATCCTGATCCCACTGACGCAAAAATGAGAGTTGCTGGGTTTGGAGTAGGTGCTGGCATTTCCAGCTTCTCCTGTCATTTTAGCCACAATGGGGATCTCTCCACATGGTAAAAATTTGGGCATAGTGCATCACTGGCAAGAAGGTGAAATTAAATGCCAAAGTGAAAATATCATCAAATGTTACCAATGCAAAGCCATTAACATGTGTCTGTAATAGTTTTCCCCAGCAGAATAAGAGGGTAGGATATATTCATGCTATTTGGCCTTCAATTATTTAATTCTTGACATCGTTGTTCATAGGCAGAGGAAAGTGATGTTTGAAGCTGTGACTGATTTGAGAGGCCATGGATTTATACATTCCTTATCATGTCAGAAACAAGCCAAAGCTTTTCACGTAACAGTGAAAAGCTTTGAAATATAGCTATGGGATGCCTCCAACTATGAGAAACCTACCAAACAGATGAGATTCTTAACAACTGGATTTTTATACTTTGTGCTATTTATAATGGAAAAGAAGAGCCAAATAGTGTGTCACCTCAGCTCCCATTTATTACTTAAAGGAAGGCACGAGAACTGCTTGAACGTTTGACACTAGAGACTCTTCCAAATGATACATGAGAAGCATAAATTTTATTCACGCTGTATTATTACAGAATTCATTGACTTTCAACGAAAGGTTACAGGATTCTATCAAAATTTATAATTACTGAGGTCTGAGGAGTTCAAAAAGATATGGAAAAACAGAAGCAAACATAAAGAAAACAAACACAATGGTGCCAATTCACTTAGAAGCCTGTGCAATGTGCAATCCTTCTAATAATAAAGCTTGTTTATTTCAAGAGAAAATGTGTTTTTGCAAATGCATGAAAATGTGTCGGTACATGGCAGTGTCAACTATATACAGTGAGAAAACCTATTAAAACAATTCTTCAAATTCAATCACATTTAGAAGAAAAGCAACATTATTGAGGAAAGCTTCCAGCTCCGTGTCTTTTGCACCAAAGAGTACCATTTAGGGTGGACTGTCATCTGGATTCGTTCCAGACTGTTCCAGTAACTGAATTCAATCAGTATCTCTCCTCAGAATCTCTGTCATGCTACTTCATAAATACAACTTCAGTAGCAGTCAAACTTGGGGAAGGCTCTTTTTGCATGGTTTGCTGTTGTTACTATATCACCATGAATTTTCATAGTTTGAAAAACTGTACAATTCCTTTTTTAAAAACATAAACTGGTGTATTTCATTAATATGAAAAAAGTAATTTAATTGTGGTAGAGTTGACTTTAAATATGCAGAAAATGCAGTTTCCATGTCAGCAGCTATGTTATGGTTCTGCAGACCAGTTCATATTACCAAAATTTCCCCCATTTAATATCAGGAAGTCTGTAAGGTCTTCCTGCAGTCCCACTATTTAAACTCCAGAACCCAGTTAGTTTCTTTCATCACAGAATGCAAACATTTTAGTCCCACTACACAAAACTATGTAATGATCTACCTCCTTCAGTACAAGAAGCTAAAGCTGATGATTCAAAACATATGTATTTCATCAATAAGCAATCTATCACACTCTATCAGGTTCCTACATCTGTGATATTGAGCTAAGCAGCAGTTTATTAATATGTCAAATATATTATCCATGTAGTACACCTGCTTAAGTCTAGTCCTTCTGTTGTGTTTCCACAGTGTAATGTTCACATATGATAAATTAGTTTTACTACGTATCTGTGCGTCATAATTTGTCAGGATAAAGAGTCGATAAGGTTCTAACTACACACAGACCCAGATGGAAGCACTTATTGGATCTGCAGCACAGGTGCTCCAATGAATTTTAAATACTGTATAAATATTGACTCCACGAGTGGTTATAGGCCCATTTTACAAAAGTGAAAAAGGGATCATTGCTTTTGTCGATGTCAGGATCAAATCCTGTGATTACTGCAGAGAGAAAATCACATTTTAATCTGCCTTCTCACTCCTTCCCAGGCATTCTAAGCACGTGCCATATGATGTTTTGTCAAAATGCCTTTTTTGAAGGGAAATTAGTCCCAGTCACACCACTTGCTTCTGCATTTTATTTCTTCAGAAAACAAAGTTCAATAACAAGACATATGTATGCAAAGTCATAAACACTGCAGCATAATTCAAATATAAATCATCTAAGTGAAAACAGTTTTCTTTCCTCAAAAAAAAAGTCATGGTTTCAGTGACATTTACCCCCTGATTTAGTAGCCTTCCATTTGGCACAAAGAAGTGATGTCCCCGCAACAGCAGTCAAACACGCCCTGCAATCAGCTATAGGAGATTCAGTTCAGCCAGGGTTAGGCCAGCTTTTCCTCTTTCAGAGAGCAAAATATTTTTACTTGAGATTTCATCCCAGATCCAAACACAAACTGCTCAACTGAAAACTTCAGCTGAATTTTCTCAGACCTGAATTAGAGACAGCTGGAGAGTTGGGGGAAAGGTGGAGGGGTAGTAAGAGTGGGAGGCTGGTAAAATTGCCTCAACACAATAGAAACATTTCCTAGTGGCAGGATGAGAGGCAGATCAGTTGTCTTTCTATGGAAACAGGCAGATAATTTGGCGAACGAAAGGCTCTATTGCCAGATCCATTGCATTTTGTTAAGGCTGGGGTGGGCCCTCAGCAGCATGGAAAAGCACCAGCTTTGTGGGGACTATCTGAGCCAGAGAATCCAAGCAGTGTTAACAACTTCCACACTTCCAACTTATCTCCATTTTGAGTCACCCTGAGGTCATTGGCCTTCCTCAACACCCACCTTTCCCATTGGCAGTGCTGAGGTTTAAAAGCTGAGACATTTGTTGCAAGTGTCGAAGGAGCAGAGATGATGAGTGAAAAAGGGCTGGCCTGCCGGTTAGCCCAAGTACCATTCTATTTCAGGCTGCTGGGCCTTTCAATATGAAAGTAGCGATCTTGTGACATGCACAGGATGCTGATTACAATTTTTACAGATAACCGAACAAGCAAGCTGGACAGCAGAAGATGCGTCAAAGGGGCAAGATTAAAATGTATACTTTCGTTGTATCACTGTCTTTGATTTTCAGGAGCTTTAAAGAAGAACTGCACTGTGTTGTAAAATAATGCAGAGCTAAAGCACAGGCACATTATTATAAATGTGCAAGCATTGTACGCTATCTTCGCTTTCTACACAGCTGCTTGAATTCTAGTAACATTTGTTTCAGCATTGCACTTTATCACCAGCATAATATGAAGCAGGCACTGTCTCAGATGTGAATAGGTCAGATAGTTTCAGCAATTTACAAGTGGGAACACAGGGTGAGGCATTCATCACAGGTAAGGAAAAAGCAGAGGTGGTGAGTGAAGAAGGGTTGGCTTCTATTCACTAGCGGCCTCACTGCAATGTTTCTTGCTCTGACCTTATGGGGGGTCAGCAATGAAATGAAGGATACTTTATGAAAAGATCATCCAGCCATTTCTCTTCTTGCGCAGCTTGATGCAAGTTGGTTGGGGCAATGTTGCCAATTCTTAACTAAGCTGTGCACTAACGTGGAGCAATGATTGTCCAATGTAGAAGATCCCTTTTTCTTAAGTCACAAAGGTGTCTTACATTTATAAAAATAGCTGCAGAAATGTAGTGTTCAATCACAAAGAGGTTTCAGTTTGTGAAATATGGAGTTCACATTTTCCTGATGCATGCGTGCGTCTTACTTGTTTAGATCGGCAAGGCCAAGGTGTAAGAACTCCAAGATACCCACAGGGTAATAAGGGTAATAAACATTGCCAACTGTTGTAAGCTGCTAGTAAACTTTCTGAAGTATTAAGCTGAGATGATGCACTACTTTTGCTGTATTGGTTAGCAGGGCTTTCTGGAAATTAGCAGGAAGGGTTTCAGCTCAAGTGGCAAGATCATAACTGCAGATTTTAACAGCCAGTTAGGCTAGCTTGTCATTCATTAATAGGGCTGGGTAAAAAGAAGCCATATGGTTCAGGTATCTGTTGGGGAAGAAAAATAAAATACTGTGGTCCATTATTGAATTGAATGTACTTTTCCAGTTCTCCTCTCAGGACTTACTGGGTAAAAAAGCAGCACTAACTGGCAAGGTGAATATTGAATTCACATTGGTTACTGAAAATTATTTGTCAAAGTTCCATTTTAGTCAAGGCCCATGATGACATCATTGGAAAATAATTCCAATTGCACCGTCCATTTTGTGCTGAAAGCTGAATTTCTCCAGCTTTGAAGCAATCATCGCAAACTTCCATCAAGTCAGGCATGTCAAATTGGAAATACCTCAAAAGGATGCTGTTAATCTCATTTGATTGTGTAACACAACACAGGAACCAACAATCGTGGTTTCACTGTTACTTACAGGAAATTGAACTTTCATATCAAGTTTCCTTCTTTGGTTGTTTGAATAGCCACCTGCAGCTGGCACAGGGAATTCAATATTATGTCAATAACAGAATGGCAAGCTGGAACCTCATTATTTCCTTCAAGTTCTCCAGCCAATTCATGGGTGGGGTGGCAAATCCTCCTCCATAGAAATGGAGCACCAATGTCAACCCAGTGTCCGAGTTGCACTTTTTCTGCAAGGCTAGATCCAGGACAATAAGATTATAGACCTCAAGATGCAGGAGCAGAAGTAGCCCATTAGGCCCCTCAAATCAGCTCCACCAATCAATAAAATCATAACTAATCTGATAATCCTCAACTCAACTCTTCTGCCTTTTCCCCATAACTCTTAATTCCCTGACCCTTGATTCTCTTCCTGGTTAAAAATCTGTCCACCTCAGCCTTGATTATATTTCACAACCCAACCTTGACAGCCCTCTGTGGTAGAGAATTCCATAAATTCACTAACCTCTGAGAGAAGAAATTCATTCTCATCTCTGTCCTAACTGGGCAGCCCCTTACTCTGAGGTTTTGCCCTCTGGTACTACATTCTGCCACAATGGGAAACAAACTCTGCATCTACCCTGTCAAGTCTCCTATGAATCTTTATTTGTTTCAATAAGGTTGCTTCTCGTTCTCCTAAACACCAAACCGTATATGCAAAATATAATCAACTTCTCCTCGGGAGAGATATTACCTTCCAAACCTGGGTTCAACCTAGCGAACATTTTCTGGACTGCCTGAAATGCCTGTATAACTATCCTCAGGTGAGAGGACCAACATTGCTCACAGTATTCCAGCAGTGGTCTGATTAGTGCCCTGCATAGTTTTAGCAAGACCTCCTTTTGAAATAAAGGCCAACATTCCATCTGCCTTCTCTATTACCTGTGAACTTGGATGCTAGTTTTTTGTGATTTATGCACAAGAACTCCCAAATCCCTCTGTGCTGCTGCTTCTTGCAGTCTTTTTCTATTTAAACAATATTCAACTCCACTGCTCTTCCCATCAAATGCATAAACTCACATTTTGTCATGTTATAATCCATCTTCCAATTTATTTGCTGACTTACTTAACATATCTATATCCCTCTGCACACTCTTTGTGTCACCCTCACCACTTGCCTTCCCAACTATTTTTGTGCCATCTATAAACTTGGCAATAGAATATCCACTTCAGTCACCTAAGTCATGAATATAGATTGTAAATAATTGGCTCCAGCACCGATCCCTGTGGCATTCCAATAATTACAGGCTGCAATCCTGAAAATGTCCCTTTTATGCCAAATTTCTGTCACATATTAGTTAGCCAATCCTCTGTCCATGGTAATATACAGCTCCTAATGTCATGGGCTCTTATCTTATTAAGTAGTCTAATGTGAAGTACCTCATCCAAGGTAAATTTGGAAATTCAAATATAATGTATCTGCTTGTTCCGCTATATCTATTCTAAATGTTACTCTCTTATAGGGTTCTAATAAATTTTCCAGGCTAATTGTTAACTCTGCTTGTTTATATTATGCTGTGCTA
Source organism: Rhincodon typus (assembly GCF_021869965.1). Taxonomy (NCBI): domain Eukaryota; kingdom Metazoa; phylum Chordata; class Chondrichthyes; order Orectolobiformes; family Rhincodontidae; genus Rhincodon; species Rhincodon typus. The sequence goes on along the minus strand of NC_063341.1, from coordinate 50,154,207 downwards.
TTACATCCTTAAAACAGCCAGACTCACTGCTGAAACCCAGGATTAAAGCATTGACAGTTTGGTTTTCATTCTAGTGCTCTTGTGATTTAATTATTTCCGCTGAGGTACAACAGTTCTTCAGTAACATTCATGGTAAGAGGAAGCATGATCCCCAAGGACGGAAGGTTGAGGTGGGTTAACTTGTGTGCAGCAGGTCTACACACCAGGTTATAAATGGCACAAACACTGATTGCAGTGGATAAGAAGTTTCTAATAATGTTAATGTGGCTTAACAATTGTTCTAATAAACTCTCTCGGCTGGTTTTCATCTTCAAAGTTATGAGCACTCAATTCTTAAACAAAAGTACCTTTTTAAAGAATAAAGAAAAATATTATTAGCCAAGGAACAAAGTGTATTGAAATCAGTCATAATTCTTCATGGCTTTTTGATCTTTACGCAAGATCATTTTGGTGAGATTCTCTTCTCAACATCCTACTCATAAATGAATTAAAAATTTGATTGATCAATCTTATCATGCTTTTCATACTTTGTAAGATCATCATTTATTACATTAGAATAGTGTGTGTATCTATTCTGCCACACAGTTCACAATGCACCAATAAAAAAAAATCTAGGTGATAAAAGTAAGTAATTGGAAGAAGGCTAAAGTGCATCAAAAATCTTCAGGATTTCAAATGCTTTAAAGAATTGTTAATACCAATTTCTTTTATTCTTTCCCAAAGTGGCACAGATAATATGTCATTAGCTTCATTATACCACAGCATACAGCCTCAAACAGCAACTAAGTGCCTCATTAGAAAAAAAATCACTTAAATCAAGTAAATGTGCTAACATTGTCATAGTTGGAAAGATGGTTGCATTTTAGCACCAAATGGTTGATGTTTGACTGGAAAATGATGTGGAGAAAACTATGTCCAGATGAAAACTATAAATTTTTGTTAACAAATGTAAATTGTCAGTTACCTGTGTTCCAAAGGAAATTTATAAAAGAGCTGATTTAAAGGGGGGTCCCCTTTGATGTGGAAATGAGTACCTGAAGAGATCAGAAAAGCTCAGCAGGCATCCTTGTGTCAGGAACTGGCACTGATATAAATTTTTAACTAATTATACACGTGTCACATTTTTTTAGAACTGCTGTGTCCCATAAACCTTTGGCAGCTTGACTGAACAAATCTCACTGCTGACCAAAAAAAAAAAATCAAAAAAATATGCTGTGTTAGCAGTTTTTAGTGCAGACTGTAAAATATGAAATGGCTCTCCATGGATCAATTAATATCAATTACAAACGTACTTCATTTAATTGTCATCAGAAGATGAATTCGTCATTTTACTTCTGAATTAATGGAGGCTCTTGAACTTTCCCTTGGCAGAGGGATTCAGACATCGTCTTTTAAAAATAACTTAAAAACCAAGTTAAAATAAGATAGCCAGGTTTGTCTTTTTTTTGCAGTGTCTTCAGCTTGCTAACCTCACTCTCTGTCTTCTTGTTATGATCCCATAAAATGTTCAAAATTTGCAAATGTAAAGCAAGGCAGTGTGGCTATATTTTTAAAAAAAGCTGTTTTCTGTAAATGCAGTAGTTGGTTGCAGGAGATGACAACTGAAGTACTTTAATACATTGTTGTGCTAAGATGGTGTATCTGGAGTATCTGTCTACCAAAGACCTTTAGTATGTAATATCTTTGAAATTGAAGAAGGTTCAGCTTCTTTATATTTCAAAACCACTTCTTTAAATGCAGCCAACAACCAAAAATTGAGATACTCATTCTTTTTAATTCTACGAAAAAATCTTTAATTAACAAAGCAGGAATATGCATTGTTTAATGCAGTCCTACTGGTGTCAGCCTTGGCTCAGTGGTAGGACTGAAGTCTCGAAATCAGAAAGGTTGCGGGTTCAAGTCCTACTCCAAAGAGAGTTGAGAACATGACACAGGCTGATCGTCCAGTGAAAGAGTGCTGTACCATCAGATAAAACATTAAATCACAATCTTTTCCAGCATCTCAGGTGAATGCAAAACGTCCCTAATACCATTTGGAAAAGAACAGGTTGTTTTCTCTGGTGTTCTCTCCAATATTTACCTCTTAACCAACATCGTGAAAATACAATTTATCTGGTAATTATCTAACGCTGTTTGCAGGACCTTGCCAGTTAGTCTACATGATACAATTAATAACATGAGAAAAATATTTAATTAGCTAGATCATTTTGGATGGCCCTGAGATCAGTCTGTTCTTTTTTCCTCCTTTTAATAGTTTCTGTTTCTTGTTTGTTCAATTTTATCTTAGTCACAGTGCAACCAGAATAACACTGAAGCAGTTTGAAATCCATTCTCAAAAGGTATTGTGACAAATGAGTGACAAATGAATTTATCTGAAGTTTAATATACTTTGGAAACAAATTAAAGAATCATAAACTGACCAGGGGAACCTTTCTAATCTTATAATTATGAGATTCACAAGGTCAGTATGTTTTGGGAATGTCCTTAAATTTAGGGCAAAATTCAACCTTTGCTTCAGCACTTGAGGACAATGAAAAAGGCAGCTTTACGATCACTGGCAGACTGCAGAGTCTCCAGATCCAAGGAAGTGTTAGAAATGTCAGGTGGTAAAATGGAATACATTGAACTATACATTTATTCCCACGTAGGATAGAGTTAGGGTCTAAAGAGCAGCTAATCAGCATCTGTACGTGGACAAAACACCCATGTGATTCATATGGCTATGGGTGTTCTAAGATCAGGTTACAAGCTTTCCTAAAATATCACAATATTACAGACAAACATATTAGTCTAAAAGTCAGGGAATGAAAGAGCAGCTAGAGGTGAAAAGTCTCTAAGTTCCACCATGCTGTAATGCAAGCAGAATTGCATGCTCAATTGAAAAGACCAAATGCGTGAGGCTATAAGCTGTAAGATTCACCTAGTTTGTAGTAAAGGAAGGATCTCCATGAATACTTTCAACATGAAGTGTAGTTCTAGGATTAAAGTGTAAATTATACTCGGGTTATGTGTTTTTATACACTGCCACAACTAAACAGGGAAAGGCTATGTTCTATGATTTAAAACATACATTGTCTACAAAAATACTGTTCAGTCAATAGAGCTTTTACTCCAGTGGCATGATGGCTCAGTGGCTAGCACTGCTGCCTCACAGCACCAGGGATCCAGGTTTGATTCCAGTCTTAAGCGACTGTCTGTGTGAAGTTTGCACAAACCCCCATGTCAGCATGGATTTCTTCCTGGTGCTGTGGTTTCCTCCCACAGTCCGACGATGTGCAGGTTAGGTGGAGTGTCCATGTTAAATTGCCCATAGTGTCCAAGGATGTGCAGGCTAGGTGGATTAGCCATGGGAAATGCAGGGTTACAGGGATAGGGTGGGGGAGGGTGGGACACACTTTGGAGGGCAGGTGTGGGTTCGATGGGCTGAATGGCCTACTTCCACACTGTAGGTATTCTATCTGTCTAGTCCTTCAGTAGATCTCAAAAACATGAAATTCTGTCATATAATCTTTTCAGGAATTAACTGGAATTTGCATTTTTTTAAGTTGTTTTTTTACACTGATCAGAACCTAAAACAGATAATTAATTATGTTTCCTCTCGCACTCGTTCTCCGGTCCTTCTTTCCCTACTTCACAGGGCAGGAGGGAAAGAAAATTAGAAATCCCAGCTAAGCAAGAAGTTTATCTGATCAACCCCTCCTCAGGTACAGGGCTTGTGAAACAGAAAAATAGGAAACAGGCACTATGTTAGAAGACAAACTTCCACAAAATAGAAGGGATAACAGCTTGATAAGGAGAATCACGCACAAAAAAAGTTTCTAAATCCACCACGAGCCTTGTAGTCAGTGACATTTTTTGCCCTTGACAAATTCAGATCAGAATCTCCTTTTGGCCCATGTTTGGGAAATTAATTTTTGACTGGCATCATGTGTTTATATTGTCACAAAACATTCAATCGCAAACAACAGAACCTTTCAGCAAAAGATTGAATTTATAAATGCATTACTGCACTTGATAATGCCTTAAAATACATTGATAAAAAAATTCTATTCTGGTTGAGATGAGTATCAAGCAGCCCCATCTGTAATACAGCCTTCCATAATAATTTTAAATTGGGTTTGTAAACCCTATTTATTGTACAATATTTTTGTCATTTTTCATGGCGTGAGGCAGGTACTCTCGCATGTAGCAACTACTCCCCGTTAGTGTTTTTTTGGGGGGTGGGAGCAACATCTGTTCAACCAATCAATCACAGTGTCAACAGTTAGCTCACAATCCACCCAAGAAATTGAGTTTGACTCACATGGGAAAATAGAGCAAATTAATAGACCATTACCCAAGCAGTGACCCACAAAATGAAGGTGCCTAGCCGGGTTAGCTATTCACACATTCACCTTAACCAGTAGCTGCAGGAGGAAGAGAATTAAGTCACCACATCCTTTCCCCCTATTTTTGCATTAAAATGACTTCAAATAAAAATAAAGTAACCTAACTAGAACTTCAGTTTTGGGATGCAATCCCACGCCAAATCACTTTAAAAAGACAGGGTGTTTTCATCTTCTCGCATTCACAAAAAAGAGATATACACTCCCTTTATTTTTGTTGAAGATTTTGTTTTGCTATGCTATGGAAATGTTTTTCCCATTTCCTCTCTCTAGGTCTCACTGGCCCATTCACACCATTCCTGGGTAAGAGGCCACTCAGACATCCTATTCTCAGGCTTCGGCTCATACCATCCTTGTAACCAACTGTTATGCAAAATACAGGGGCAGCTTAGTGTGAATAAAGCTTTGGGGTTGTCCCTCTATCCTCCTTCCTATTAGAGAAATGCTCAGACTTCGATCTGCACTGTAGGTCAACAGCAAAGTGTGAATCCAACATCTGTGGAATCTTGTGTCCTCTCTTTCCAACCCTTCAATGCATTTCAGAGCATTTGATATTTTTTAAAAAATTGGAAAATTTTATTGGCAAACATAATGTCACAGAGTCATAAAACAAGGAAACAGATCCTTCGGTCCGACTAGTCCATGCTGATGTCTACTCAAGCAATCCTGCCTGATTCCATCCTGCTGACTTCCTAGGTCAGATACTGTGGCCATTTTGGTCATGATTCAGTTATGCTTGTACATGTAGTATATATTGCCTGGGGAAAAATGGGGTCACACTACAGAGATAGTAAGAACTGCTGATGCTGGAGTCAGAGATAACACAGTGTGGAGTTGGAGGAACACAGCAGGCCAGGCAGCATCAGAGGAGCAAGAAAGCCTGAAACATCAACTTTCCTGCTCCTCTGATGCTGCCTGGCCTGCAGTGTTCCTCCAGCTCCACACGGGGTCACACTACAGATATGTGCCATTGTGGGTCCCTCAAGCTACTCACATTAACATTAACAGAAGGATGGAAGTAGAACTGTAGCTAAATCCCATCACCAGTGAATATTGTTGTATGTCTGATTACACATGAAGGCAGATTCAACAGTCTTGTGTTCTCTTATGTGTAATGTCTACTTCAGGAAATTTTTTCAATTTTTCTTTGCCAGCATGATAGAGTTACTGCTTAACAGATAATGTGGTCAGAATGAAAGGCTACAATGGCAATCCCACGTTAAACAGTCAATATTTTGTTATGCGTTAGTCAAAAATAGTGGGTTAACAGTACGAGATCTCATGTGAAGCGCGGAAAACGTATTAGAAACCAACACAGATAACTACTTGGGACTCTGTGAACTATAAGTTTGAGGTTGGTGAAAACAGTTAAACTTAAGGCAAAGCGTAAAACCTGAACAGATCCTGCTTCTGTTGTCATCACAGTTTGGTGTTTTAAAAGTCAGAAGGTTGTATAAACATTGTAGAGTTTAGACATACCTGGTTTGCAGGCTGGGAAATTCTTCATGTGTGCTTGCCAGCCATAATTGTACATTTGAGGATAGATGCTAAAATGCAAACACATTGACCAGTTCTTTACAGTTGCATGTAGTTCCATATTGTATTGAAACATTTCAAAAGCTCCATACATTATGAATAATGTTGAACGTGCAGAGACCTATGCAAAGTAACAAATGGTTCAGAACTTGAGTTTTATGACGACCATTACTCCAAATATTAGTGTTATGTGCCACTGTGGATCCCAAAAGCCATTCACATTAAAAACTGCAAGTAGAAGTAGAACAGCAGAAAAATCCCATTATCAATAAACACTCTTGTTTGTCTGTTAACACATGTAGGCAGATTCTACAATCCTGTGTTCACATCTTCAGGAACAATTTTCGCTAATAGTTTTCAATTGTCTGCATGATGGAATTACTACATCAGGGACATTATGGCCAAACTGAAATGATACAATTGCAATCCCTGTGTTAAAATGGCCTATACTCTTTTATTTGTTCATCACTCAAAAACAAAACGGATCTCTTCCTTGTGTAATTTATGCTTTCAGATACTCAATTATTGGCCAGCCAACACACATTCAACAGGGGGAGGGAAACAGTGGACAGCCCCATACCCCTCAATGATGAAGAGGCACCACCTAGCACTTACAAACATCAGCTCAGAAACTGGCACCACATCTACCTTATTGAGTTGAATAGAATTGGGATACATGCACAGTGAGTCATTGGGTATGAGTGGGCTGCAGCTTGTTTAGGGGAATAGGGCAGTTTGAGTGCCTGGTCCCCAGAGGACTTTAGATGGGCAGCTGACAGAAAAATGCCGCTAAGCATGCACAACAAGATGCTTGGTGCATAGGCAGGTCTGCCGGACAGACAGCTGTCACTGCCAAGGAGAATGGAGGACTTAGGTTCCAGGGTAGCACAGAGCATTGTACAGAGCATGGAATCCATCCTTTCATGGCAACTCCAGGCCACACTTGCAGAACCAACTTTGTTGGAACATTGGGTCGTTATCGTCTCAGCATCCATTGCAGCACCAACAAAAATCACTTACTGGCTGAGTGCTGCAAGAAAAGAAGATCATGAGATTCACGCCTACTGCCATGCAGGGTCAGTAAGCTGCCCTCATGCTGCAGACATCAAAAAACAATGCATATTCTTGCAATAGTCCAGCAATCTGTCTTTTGGCTGAATAAGAGGGGGAGACTGAGATGAACACAAAAAAATAGGCCTGGAAGAGATTGCAGAGATAGTGAGGGATTAGGCTATGGACTGATTTATCAACAAGGAAGATAATTTTAAAATCAAGACAACAACTTGTATTAATATAGTCCCTTAGATGTAAGGAAGTGCCCCAAGGTCCTTCACAGCAATAACATAAAACAGAATGCTATTAATATGCTATTATTTAATGACTCAAAATTTACAGAATTGATTCTACTAAAGACAAACCAGAATCAAGTAGTTTTTTTTTAATTTAGAATTTATTTTTAAATGTTGGTGTGAAGTATTCCTGTTATTTTTATTTGGAGGTTTAGTTTAGTACAAAACGGTAATGAATATTACTTTCTTACAATTTTAAAGAAACAAGTTCTCAATGCAACTAAATACTGAAACTTCCAAGTAATCTCCCACTGAGCTTAATAAGGCTGTTGTAGGAATTAAATTAACAAGATTAGACACTGTTGTCTGTCTTTAGAGGTAATTAGTTAAAACATCACAGTATAAACATCAAATTGACTCTGGTAATTAATCTCGCCACCCAAGCATGAGAGAGAATGAGGAAAAGGCAAGTAAGGCTTGCTTAAAAAACACTCGACCCTTTCCCACACTCCACTCTTATTGATTCCTTGCTTGCATTTTTTAAATGTATTGAAGACATTCGTAAGAATTTCAGAGAAAAGCTATTGAACGATAATCCAAATGCCCGTGACTAATTACTGATTTTAATGAAACAAAACAGTTAATGTTGTAAACGCGCAACATGCAAGCCAGGTCATTTGTTGATGGTACAAGGTTAGGTGGCAAGTGTAAATAAGGTAAGTGGAAATAGAAAGTTGCCAAGGAAATTCAATACATTAAGTGATTGAACTCCATCATCTAGTGTTTTGACCATGTGGGGAAGTATACAGTCAACAAGTGTGTGACTAAGATAGATAGATCTGTACTTTCTATAGGCCATGGAACAATGTAAGAAACAAGAAATTTAGGAGTCCATGGACAGGATCACTAAAAATAAATTGTTAGATATAAAAACTAAACTTGAAGACAGAATTGGAACTGTTGGAAGTTATGCCAGATATATGCAGCTCTGGTTTCAACTGCATCAGGAGTATCATGTTTAATTCTGAGCAGTGCATCCCAGGAGGGAAACATTGGCTTGGATATCCACACCTTAATGATGGCCCCATTCACATTTCTGTCTATGTTTAGACAATGGCATCACCCTAGTAAAATGTCCAATGGATAGGCCAATTTCTAGCCTAGATTCCAGCTGAATTTAACAGTGAATGGCAAGACACTTGGAGGCTTGGAGGAACAGAGGGACCTTGGGATGCTTGTCCACAGATCCCTGAAGGTGGCAGTGCAGCTTAATAGAGTGATTAAGAAGGTTTATGGGATGCTTGCCTTTATCGAGTCATAGATAATGAGAGCAAAGAGGTCATGTTGGAACTGTTTAGAACTTTGATTAGACCACAGCTGGAGCACTGTGCGCAGTTCTGGTCACCACACAATAGGAATGATGTCATTGCACTGGAGAGGGTGCAAAGAAGACTTATCTGGGCTGGGGCATTTCAGCTCTGAAGAGATGCTGGATAAACTTAGGTTGTTTTCTTTGGAGCAAAGAAGGTTGAAGGGCAGACATGACAGAGGTCTATAAGATTATGAGGGGCATGGACAGAGTGAATAGAAAGTAGCTGTTCCTCATTGGTTGAAGGACCAATAACAGAAAGCATAATTTTAAGGTGAAAGGCAAGAGGTTTTGAGGGAAATTGAGGAAAAGCTTTTTGACCCAGAGGGTGTGAGGGGTCTGAAATGCATTGCCTGGGAGGGTAGTTGAGGCAGGAAATCTCACAACCATTGGATGTGCACTTGAAGTGTCATAACATTCAAAGCAATGGGCCTAGAGTAGGAAAGTGAGACAAGTGCAGGTAAGAGCATATTTTTGCCAGTTCAGACTTGCGGAGCCAAAGGGCACCAGAAAGTTGGTGGATTTTCAAACTTTATATCAAGGACATGGACGAAATCTCTTCAGTTGATCCTGTTGGGAAATACACAAGTGATGGTACTTAAGTCAACTCAGCTGTTGACTGTCCTTTTGTCCTCAGGTTGAGGGTAGCTCTATGTGTTTGCCTGCTTAGTTCCTGAGCTCAGCAAGCTACAAATTGTAAATTACTCTTGTAAAATTGTTTGTATAGTATTCAATATTTAGGAAAGTTAGGTGAAATTGCTCAGCATAAAAAAAGTTTTTTGCTGAAATGAGAGACATCTTGCTGAAGCTTTTCACCTTGCACTCATCAGGACAAGGGCAAGAATGCCAAATTTCAAACAATCACAACAATTGATACGACAGGAGAAAAGGGTGCTGATTGGTTGGTAAGTCATTGATTGGCTGAGGCATTGGCATAGAGAACAAAATAGGGAACTATAGATTCCCCAAGCTCCTGGGTAATTCAATAAGGTGAACATTTTGAACATATTCCTTTTTGTTTCCGAAGAATGACTACATGAATGAATGTATAAGTTAACAAAGTGTGGAGCTGGAGGAACACAGCAGGCCACGCAGCATCAGAGGAACAGGAAAGCTGACATTTCGGGTCGGGACTCTTCTTCAGTTTTTCTAAAGCAGACATGAGTTAAATAGTGCTTTGAGCAGTGATCCTCATGCAGCTGGATCCATAGGAGTGATCAGTACAGCTGTTTATTGCATACACGGGCCAAGTTTCTGCAACTTATGTCTAATTGGCTGGAATGGCTGTTTGACATTGTGGTAACATCAGAATTGCCACTTCTGGCAGACTTATAGCCTGGACTAATTCTGGCCACACCAGAAATGTGGGTGGCGCTATCTTCTAATTTTGGTGTTCCATACCACCAGCAGCAGTGGCCATATGGAGTCCAGTTTTGTCCCAAAGTTTTTTGCTAGCGGAAGTATGCTTACTCTTAAAATTGCTGTCTTTACAGCTTGAATCTGTGTGTTTTTTTTTCATGAATAAGCTTAGATAGATGGTATGACATGCTCACTAAAGCACAGGTTAATAACTATGGCCCAGGTATCACAATGGCCAGAGAACTTTTTGACTAGGTAGACTGGAAGTTGTATGTTGATATTATACAAAACCCATGATGCAGCTAACACTATGGGAATTGCTCAACAGATTGAATTTTCCGATGTGCAACTCCCCTGCATCTGGATTCCTCCAAAAGAGTCCATTAAAGCCAGAGAATGAAAAGATTTCATGCATTTAAGCACGGTAGCTCCCTGGGAGACTTTAAAGGATTAAACACCTACACTAACTCCAAGTTAATTATTACACTGAATCCCCAAAATACCACTGACCACTTCTCAACTACACCTCGCCCAGACCACTGACCAGAAACTCCCGAATGTGATTTCTACACTTCCTCCTCCCAAACAAACCAGCAGCCTGTCCTACCCTGGACACAACACTGCCCACACTCACCAGCCTGACCCACTCCTTCCTGGAACCCAAAACACCATCCTACCGCCAGACAGCCCCCTGAATTCCTGCCTAACAATTTTCTTTCCCCTGACACCGGACTTGACAATCTGTTGACCCTGAATGGGCATTCCCTCCCACATGCCCTGACACCTCCCACATGCCTGTCACACCTCCCACATGCCCCTCACACCTCCCACATGCCCCGACACCTCCCACATACCCCTCACACCTGTAAGAACCAAAATACACAGAAAACTCCCAACCCCAAGTATTAATTCACATACCTAGCATCCCAGCATCCCTCCCCACCTACCAATGTACCCAATTTTTGATGACTTAAAATGTACCAAGTATGATAGAAGAAGATTATGTGAGGAGACCATTGGAATAGTTGAGGCTTCAGTGACAAGGGCAAGAACGGACCTTTTGGGGGATGGCACCCTACTGATCTCTAATACCGAGTCTTCCATCCATGTGACATTCTACCAACTTCACACACTTGGCACAATGTGCACTTTGCCAACCTGACACACTATTCGACTCACCTCCAGAGCATGCTAAACCCTCAACCAACTGCTGTCCTAAACTCACACTTATATTACATGCTTACTCTTTCACCGGAGCTCTCAAAGTGCTTGAATGTGCTGCTGGATGTTTTAATCACAGAACATGGCATCATGACTGCTGCGAAAAGGAAATTGTTTCTATGAAGGTTTTGTTCCCTGCTGAATTTGTGAATTTCTAGGTGGCTTCATAACTGAAAGCCCCTCTCCAGGAATCCGCCATCTCCATTTGAATGGAAGACATTTTTAATTAGTCAGGCCCGGAGAGAGTTTCCAACACATATCAGAAAATCTGGGCCTATGTTTGTCCACAGTACCTCATGCAGACTTTCAAGTTAGTTATGTCATCCATGTCAAATCCCTTACTCATACTGTTAACAATGTTAATTTAGATAGTGCTCACAATCATCACAAATACTGGTAAATAAAACAAAATTCCTCTCTTTAAATATTCAAATTTAATGAGCTATTCAGTTGGAGAGTTTTTTGCCGTGACTGTTCCAGTAAGGGATCTTACATGAAAATGGCTTTTTGACAGAACGTTAAATACAAGATTCCACCATTAAAATTGATCTTGATGTTAAGACCCTCTTAAGGGATCCCTGATTGTGAGGTTTTATCTTTAAAAAGGGGATCAAAATGTTGAGCCCTTTAAATATTAGTTTTCTAAAATCAGATCGAGCCATTTTTGAGTCATCCCTAATTAAAATAAATATTGACAAATGACAATGTAATCATTTCTTGCATTTCTAAAATCCTACTTTTGTCCATAGTGTGGGATTTTAAAAACAGAGGTCACTCAAACTCTGACTAGAAGCCTGAAAACATTGAAGTAATTGTTATTATTTTAATGAGAGATACATCTGGTGTTTTATTTCAGGCACAAGGGACAGCAATGATGTTGTGACGCTTGGAAGGAATTTAGAAATAATATATATTTGGAATAAAAGGTCATTCTGGACCAGGCCTGGAACATTCTCAACTATTTACAAATGAGAAATCTTCCTGATTTGAGGGAAAGACTGTGGTGGTGCAGTGTGGGCCTGCTGAAGCTTTAAAAGCCATGTGGTTTTGTTATGTTGATCTTTAAATCAAAGCCTGTCCCACAGACAGCAGTACAATCAGAAAGATACATTAACCCATTCAATAACATTATGGTCTTTCTGATTTATACTCTGGATTGAGGTATGAATTTCCATGCCTGCTGCTATTTATACCCTTGTAGAGATCAATAATTGTTACCATGTAGTATTCTGCTACTTAAATAGACACAATTCATTGGAGATTTCGTTATATATTTTTAAAAAAGGTATAGTTATTGTAGAGATAGTTAGAACTGCCAATGCTGGAGTCAGAGACAACACAGTGTGGAGCTGGAGGAACACAGCAGGCCAGGCAGCATCAGAGGTGCAGAAAAGTTGA
>NC_063341.1:50128262-50131650 GCF_021869965.1 Rhincodon typus | reverse complement strand
TCTAGACCCGAAACGTCAGCTTTCCTGCTCCTCTGATGCTGCTTGGCCTGCTGTGTTCATCCAGCTCTACACCTTGTTATCTCAGATTCTCCAGCATCGGCAGTTCCTACTATCTCTGTACTGTATAAAGGTTGTTTTTGCTTTACTATGGTCTCTCTTGAAAAAGCCCTAATGAATGCAAGACAAAAAGCTTTGACAAACTGTGATGCATTTTACAATACTTAAGTTCTGTATATCAAACAATTATCAGTCCAATTTGTTTTGCAATTTCTATTTAATTATATACATGACGAATGGAAATTTGTACATCACTTCCCAGCCTGACATCATAAAAAGAGAGGGATTATAGGAACATGCAGCATAGCAGGAAACATTCAATCCATCAAACCTATGTTGACTCTTTGTTGGAGGAATCCAAAACTTACCCCACTGACCTGCTCGTTCCCCATCATCCTGTATTTTCCCCACCCTCAAATGATTATACAATTACCTTTCAAAGATGCTGCAATCTCTACCTTAAAAAATTCTAACCCCCTCTTACTCACATTGGATCCTGCTCAAGCAACATTTTGATTTTAAAATGCTCATCTTTGTTTACAAATCCTTGCATAAACCCAACAGCCCTCCCAATCTTTGCAATCTCCTCCAGTACAAAAACCAAAATATTTGCACTCCCATTCTGGTCTCTTGTGTATCTCTAATTTGAGTTATTCCACACTGGTTGCTTGCCATCATTTGCCTAGGCCCCCAAGCTCTGAAATGCTTTTCCTACACCTTTCTGTATCTCTACCTGACTTGCCTCCTTTAAGATACTCCTCATAATCTCATGCCATGGCAGCACGGTAGTGCAGTGGTCAGCATTGCTGCCTCACAGTGCCAGGGTCGGGGGGTTCAGTTCTAGCCTCGGGTGACTATCTGTATGGAGTTTGCACATTCTCCCCGTGTCTGTGTGGGTTTCCTCTGGGCGTCCCAGTTTCCTCCTACAGTCCAAAGATGTGCATATTAGGTGAATTGGCCGTGCTAAATTGCCCATAGTATCCAGGGATGTGTAGGCTGGGTGGATCAGCCATGGGAAATACAGGGATGAGGGGATGGGTGGGGATGAGTCTGTATGGGATGACCTCAGAGGGTCAGTGTGGATCAGTTGGGCCAAATGGCCTGTTTCCAACCTACTGAAAATTTGATCACTTGACCTAACATCTCCTTATGTGATTTAGTGCCTTTTATTTTATTTTTGTATGGGATGTGGGTGTCACTGGCCAGACTGGCATTTTCGCTCATCCCTAGATGTCCTTGAACTGACTGGGGCTTTCTTGACCATTTCGGAGGGTAATTAACAACTACCCATATTGCTGTGAGTCTGGAGTGATATGTAGGCCACACCAGGTAAGGATGGCAGATTACCTTCCCAAAAGGTTTCAGTTTATCATACTTCTGTGAAGCACCTTGAGACATTTTATTATAATGTAACAGCCCTAATGTAATAAATTGTTATTCCTGTATTAGTCCTTGTCAAACTGACCTCCATGCCCTAACAAAATCTTGTTTCAAGAAAGGTGACAGTTTAAAGCTGAAACCAGAGTTCAGTACTTAAAAAACAATACCAGATGGTTAAAGTTTATGACCGAGGCAATACTTCATCAGAAAACAAAAGTAGTACAAAAGCAGAGCCTCACAATAATACCTATCAAAAAAAAAGAGGCCCAAGTCAAGATATTTTAAGCTCTACATGCTCAACATCAGATCTCCAAGTTCTTTTCCTTTGTGAATATTAAACATGTAGGTGATCTGTCTGTGGGATACATGCTTATTAGAGAGGATAACATGTATGTATTCTTCCTGGAACTGAGCAAATGTCAAGCCCTCTAGAAATGACCCAAATCTTCCAAAGAAAATGAACTTAATATGAGATCTAAGACTAACAACCTCTTCCTGGTGCTTGACAATGCACAATATGCACATTTCATAAATGCACTGGCATATTTCTAAGGTCTTTGATGTCTCATATTCAACCAAATCCAAGGGACTAGTGCCAAATTATCTTGATACCCCAAACAGCATATTATTCTCAGTATCTGTACATTGTTCTAACTAATCCAATGTGTCTCTGCATTGTGTAAGAAATGTACTCTGATTTCATAAAAGGTCTGTGTGTACTTTCCTCTCAGACAAAATTAATTCTAAAACTGACAAAGAGAAAGAGAAAAACAGTGAGCAAACTGTCATTTAGAAATGTGAACCTTCTATTAAAACACACCAGGAAGAAAGATCTCAGCACTTGTCTGCACTACTGTTCAAAGTCAAGTTAATTATTCACAACATACTCATTCTTATCGATACTGCAAATGTTGGACCATCTCATTTTCATTCCACTTCCTCTGAGCATCATGACATGAGAAAGTCAGGAATACATACATACATTTATTTTAATTGATTAAAAATGATTCCTGTGCTTCTTCCAAGATTAGGTCTACTGGTCTGTCTATTCTTTATTTGTAGGTTTCTCTTTCCTCCTCAACCTCAACAGTCTAGTTTGCTTTTCGGCTGCTGTAGGGTTTTTAACTGTTGACAGTGTTATCACCTTCTCCTCTCTTACCATTTAAAGCCTAAGCTCCCTGCTGCAGTGACACAATTCTCACTTGCCAGGATGTTAACAGAACAGCTGTCAAAGTCAAAAGGAAATAAAAATTAATAAAACTACATGCTGACAGATATCAGTGAGAGTGTCTTTCTCTTTTTTTTCCTTGCAGAGATACAGAAGGGATGAAAATATCCCCCAGCCATTATACAAGATGCCCTCCGGTTTGTAAATATAACCAGAATACATGGATAGCAAAGTTATTAGGGGCACTTACAGAAGCACTGAGCCCCAGGACGGCAGCATGAGCAGTGGAAAAAAATCAGAAACAGCAAAGAGATAGGATTTTCAGGTTGCCAATGTAGCGAGAGACCCAAGTCTCAGAGCAATTTATACTAGACTTTATTGCCAGTGCTGTTTGATGTGCAGTGGTCCCATCTGCTGATAACTGAGGTTTGCCTGGCTTCGTATTTCAATCTTAAAATGTTGGAAGCTATTACAATGACAATAGAGATAAGAGACACTTATCATTCTAGGCTGAGATTGATTAAAAGACTTGGCGTTCCACAGTGAGGGCTTATGGGATGGAGGACAAGGGTCAAAGAAAGTGATGGTGTTTTCAGATTTTTCCCCCCTTTGAACATAAAACATGTGGTAGATGTTTTTTCCACTACAAAAAGACAGCAAAAAAATGACATCCTGTGGAGATTACATTTTCTTTCTGTCAAAGAGATATGCCCTGACATTTGTTTTAATACAAATGTGTGAATATTTCTCTAAAAAATTACCCATTCAATGCATTTTTCAAAT
>NC_063341.1:50117013-50127762 GCF_021869965.1 Rhincodon typus | reverse complement strand
CTGGAGGAACACAGCAGGCCAGGCAGCACCAGAAGAGCAGGAAAGTTGATGTTTCGGGTTGGGACCCTTCTTCGGAAATCTGATGCTGCCTGGCCTGCTGTGTTCCTCCAGCTCCACACTGTATTGTATGATTTATCTGGTCAGCACGCAAAACAATACTTTTCACTGCATCTCAGTACATGTGACAATAATAAATCAAATCAAAAACAATGAACCCTTTAGGGCAGATGTGCTGAGGCAATGAGCAAAGTAGATGGTGGAGATGGAAGTAGGTGGTCCGTGTGATGCTGAGTACAAGCAGCCAAAAGCTGAGCTCATGGACGAATATGAAACAGATTACTTATGGTCTGGCTCAGCCGGATGCAATCGATTGTTAGAATGGGGAGGATGGAATCAGTGGCAAGGGTACAAAATTCGTGATGGGGTCAAAATCATTGCTTATTTTGCCCCATGTGTCAGGATGATTTTGTCTAAGTGTAACATATAAGCGAGGAATTGGATAGAGCCGAGAAAAGATCCTACGGTGATACCAGAGACAATGATATAGAGCTAAGCAGAGGTGCCATTGCTGGATATTCTCTTACTTTGATTTGATAACTTAAAGTGAAATCAACTGAGGTCAACCCCACAAAGCTGGATAATGCAAGAAAGTCTTGAAAGAGGATAGTATGGTGACCATGCGAATGGCTGAATTGATACTGAGAAAGGCAAGGAGTAATATTTCATCACAGTGATAGTGACAGATGCCATCTGAGATTTTGGTAAGGGATTTTTCAGTCTTGTGGTATGGCTGAAAATTTCATTGGAAAAATTCAAAATTGGAGCTACAGGAGAGAAAAGACTTACATTTACATAGACCTTTTAACATAATACAGAGTTCCAAGACACTTCACTGGAACATTATAGAACCAGTATGACACAAAACCATATAAGGAGATATTAGGTCAGATGAGCACAACCTTTGTCAATGTAGGTTGTAAGGTCTTAAAACAAGAAGACAGAAATCACACGACACCAGGTTATAGTCCAACAGGTTTATTTAAAAGCTCAAGCTTTCGGAGCATTGCTCCTTCATCAGGTGGATCTTGTGATTTTAAATAAACCTGTTGGACTATATCTTGTGTCGTGTGATTTCTGACTTTGCCCATCCCAGTCCAACATTGGCATCTCCACGTTAAAGGAGGAAAGTGAGGTAGAGGCGAAGGGATGTAAGGAAGGTATTCCTGAGCTTCAACAAAAGCAACTGAAACCGATGGTTTCAATTAGAGCAATGTAATAGTTTCAGAGGATTATGGAGTTGCAGGAGATTACAGAGATGGGGAGAGGCAAGACTTAAGAGGGCTTGAAAACAGAAATCAAAATCTTAAAATCAAGATGTTGCTTGACGAGGAGTCAATGTCGGTCATTGAGCATCAATAAGATAAGAAAATGAAATTTACTGTGAATTAAGACAGCAGCAGTAAGAGTTTTGGATGTCCTTAAGCTCACAGGCGATAGGATCTGGGAGACCAGCCAGGAATGTGTTGGAATAGTTGAATCTTGAAGTAACAAAACTATGCATGAGAGTTTCAGCAACTGATGATCTGAGACAAGTCTGAAGTCAAGTGATGTTAGAAAGGATATGATCATTGTGGTGTCTCATGTCTCATTGCTTAAATGCTCCATTAATTCAACTCCTTCATACTGACATATTCAGAAAAACCTCTCACAAGTGCTTTCCATGATTGTAGCAGTACTTATTGCAGAAAAAATCACTACTGCTTTCCCCTAGGGAAAAAAAAATGCACTAAGTCAGAAATTTAATTTTTACACTAAACAAGGGTGAAACTTTACAGGTTGTTTCCATCAATGAAATTACTTACTGTCCAATTTGAAAGATTTACTTTCTAAAATAATCACATTCTGAGAGCTCAACCATTTTATGCTTAGCCCCCTACACATTTTCATTCATTTCAAAACCATGACGCTGACATGACTGGCCAAAGTTAGTTCAGGCATTGACTTTGGAGCATGTCTCTCAACAGATGGACAACAGCAGCACTAGTCTAGATATAGGCAGACCATGGGTCTGTTGCAGCTATATTTTCCCTTAGCCTCAGCTGTGTATTTGCTGTGTCATATGCTGACGAGGTGATGATGTCATTCACACTCAATTAAAATGCTTTATAAGTGTCTGGCAAGGTGGTTTTATTTCACAGGATTGGGGTAGACACAGTACCAAGACAGTACAGTAACAGCAGAAGGAATTACTTGTGCCATTATCTAATTGCTGAAGTGCTATCTGATTCTGTTTATACTTCCTCTAGACAGTACAATATAAAATACCTTGCCATTAAAAGCATTAAAACATAAGCAATTTAATGAATAAAAATGTACTTCGACATATTAGAACATATGGCAATCAGATCAAAATTATGAGCACTACAATATCTTGTAAGGAATTGTGAAACTCAGAAAATTATTTGCTTTTGTCAGAAAATTTCTATAAAGTAAGAGGAGCTGAACAACCCTACCAAACATGTAAAAGCACAGTATGTTTTGATTTTTTTTAAAAAATGATTGAGGTACCGATAAAATCCTTTGGGTCCTTAAAAGCAGAAGCGGTCCTAATTGACAGGTTTCTGGCTAACGTCTGCCAAGCATCTGGAAGCTCACGCTGGTATCAGCTTAATCCTCACCCTTTGATTATTGGATATGTTGTGAAGTACTGAGGGCTTACTCCTGTAACACACTGTCAAAAGCACAGCGTACTGCTCACCCTGCATTACAGCTCTGACACTTCAAGCTTTTCATGATCGAATAGATACACTGATCACTTGTCAAGGAAATAAGAAGAAATACTGAAATGTAATGTATTTTTCAAAGATTTCTTTTAAGATTTCCCCATTGGAAACATTTCCTCACCCCTTTCTCTGGTCCCCATTTCTCTCTAATGCCCAGATTGAGAGAACAGGATGAAGTACTCCCACTGATATTCGGTGTGGGTCACTACTTCAGGGCTAAATTATACTGGATTTACCACACATAGAGAGGTCCCATAAAAATGGGGATTTAATCACAAACTATCACAGAATTAATCTGTTATAAACCATTATAGTTAGCAGAATACAACAGTTATGCTCCACTGCTGCTATGGAGTACAGCATGACTAAGTATGCAAAATATAGAGTAGGAAATTTGCAGCACTGTTACTGAGATACAAGAAGCATAGAATTGTGATAACAGAGAACTTTAATGATCAATATAGGCTTGAATAATACAAAGAACTAGTATATAAAAACTGAAAGAACTGTGGATACTGTGAATCAGAGTGACTGCAGTTCTGAGGAAGGGTTACTTGAACCAAAACAGTAACTCTGATTCTGTCCACAGATGCTGCCCGTTCTGCTTAGTTTTTCCAGCAATTTCTATTTGTGTCTCTAAAGGAATAGTATGAAGGGAAAAAAGGGGGTAGTGTTGTTGAAATGTGTTCAGGAGTATTTTCTTTATCAGTATGTTTACAGCCCAAATGAGAAAGAGACATGACTGAAACTGTTTCTGGGGAAGGAGGTACATTAAGTGTATTCAAGTGTCAACAGGGGAACATTTAGAGGACAGTGAGTTAGCTATGAAAAAGCACAAGGAACAGTCTAGGGTAAAGGTACTTAATTAAGGGAGGGCCAATTTCACGGTGGTGTGAATAGAGCATACTGAGTTAAATTGGAATCAAAGATTTGCAGGCAACATTGTAAAAGGCTGCCTTTAAAGAGGAGGTGGTTCAGGTACAGTTGAAGTACATTCCCAGGAGAGGAAAGGTAGGGCAACCAAAGCCAGAAATTTATGGATGATGAAGGAGGTTAGAAGTTTGGTGAAGTAGGAAAGGGATGCATATGGCAAGAGTCAGCTTGATAATATTAGTAAGAACTCCTTGCTTTTTATAGGAAGATCAGAGGGCAATTAAAAAAGGAAATAAGAGTCACAAATAAATCATATGGGAAGAGACTGGCAGAAAACATAAATGGGAATCCAGAGGTCTTTCATTGGCAAATAAATATTAAAAGGGTATTAAGGGATGAAAGGTGTGGGGCCAATTAAGGAATGCTTGCAGAGCATGTAGTTGAGGTTCCAAATAAGTGTTTTGTATCTTTTTTAGCAATGATGAAAATTCTGCAAAATGTCATAGTGAAAGATAATGTAGCTGAGAAAATGGATGAGCTAAAAATGATAATGATGTAGTAATGGAGAGACTTATTGTACTTAAAGTCGATAAATCACCTGGGCCAGATGAGGGCGGCACGGTGGCTCAGTGGTTAGCACTGTAGCCTCCCAGCGCCGGGACCCGGGTTCAATTCCATTCTCGGATGACTGTCTGTGTGGAGTTTGCAAATTTTCCCTGTGTCTGTGTGGGTTTCCTCCTGGTGCTCTGGCTTCCTCCCATGATCCAATGATGTGCAGGCTAGGTGGATTGGCCATGCTAAATTGCCTGTAGAGTTCAGGGATGTGTAGATTAGGTGGGTTATAGGGGGATGGGTTTGGATGGGATGCTCCAATGGTCAGTGTGGACTTGTTGGGCTGAAGGGCCTGTTTCCACACTGTAGGGATTCTATGATTCTCTGAGGTGTATTTGAGGGAGGAACTTGCAGAGCACTGACCTTAATCATTCAATTCCCCCTTGGATACAGCATTGGTGTCAGAGGACTGGAAGCTTGCAAATGTTTCACTATTGTTCAAAAAAGGATGTAATGATAAATCCATAAATAAAGGCCAATCAATTTAACTTCAGTGGTGGGAAAACTTATCGAAATAAAAAGCTGGAACAAAACACATATTCATTTGTTAACCTCAAACTGAATTAGTTTTTTTTTCATTTAACAGAAAGAGTTGATGAGAGTCATGTAGTTGATGTGGTGTGTATGAACTTTCAAAAGGAGTTGATAAAGTGCCACAACAGAGGCTTGCCAACAAAGTTGAAACCCGTGGAATAAAAGTAAAAGTGGCAGTATGGATACAAAATTGCCCGAGTCACAAGGAAAAGAGTGCAGTGGTGAACAATTGTTTTTGCGATTGGATAAAGGCATACAATACAGTTCCACAAGGATTGGTACTAAGACCATAGATTCACTTGATCCATATTCATGAGCGAGACTCAAGAGTAAAGCATATAAGTTATGGATGACACAAAACGTGGAAGTACAGTGAACTGTGAACAGGATAGCGAGAGATTTCAAGAGGACTTTAGACATCACCAGTTAGGAAGAATATGAAGACTTTAGAGAGGTTATGGAAGAGATTTAGAAAAATGGTTTCAGGAATAAGGGTCTTCAGTTATACTTATAAATGGAAAGAGCTGGGTTGTAGTTCTTGGAGAGATAAAGTTTGAGAGGAGGTTTGATAGGTATTCAAAATCATGAGGAGTCTGATCATGATAGATAAGAAGAAACCGTTTCCTTTGTTGGAGGGATTGAGAACAAGAGAACACAGATTTAAAATAATTGGCAAATGAACCGAAGGTAATGTGTGATTTTCTTTCTCTCTAATACAGCAAGTGGTTAGGATCTACTACTGCTTGAGAGTGCACTTGAGGCAGTTTCAATTGAGACATTGAAAAGGAATTGGATAAGCAGAAAGAAAAAAAAATTGCAAGGTCACAGCAAAAAAATGAGGGAGTTTGAGTGGCAGAGTTGCTTTTGCAGAGAACTCGGATGGACACGAAGGGTGAATAACCTGTTCATGTGTCCTAACAAATTCATGAAAATATGGTGGAATAGAGCTTGTTGCATTGCACAAATCTCACTGAAAAAGAGTTCTCTTATTTGTCACAGAGTGTGGGAAGTTTCCACGCACTTTCTGCCCAGTGGCTGCTTGCTCGCAGCAATTAGCTTAAGCAATACCTTGCAAGAAGCCTGACAGCAAGTTGAGGGACAAGCGGTATGAGAGAAATGGTGAGTAGTCTGGAGGAGGGGTAAGTGGAGTGGAGAGCAATAAAAATATTTTTGAATAAAATTTAACTGCATGAACCAAGTCAAAACCAAACGTATTATCCCCGTGGAACAATAAGCGTTGTTTCGGACATTCGTATTTGCTAAAAAGAGTTCAAATATTGTCTCAATGATTACTTTTGCACTATTTTACACAAATTTTAATAGCCAACAATTGAGTTAACAAAATATAATCCTCAGTTGATTGGGCATTACCTGTGCAATAATAGAAATGATAAACTGAGACAAAACACGTAATCATTTGTTAATCTCAAACTAAATTAAATTTTGATAATTTAACACATAGGATTAACGACAGTTCATTGTTGAGGTGGTGTCACGGACAAGTTATCAATGGGGATCCATTGTAAAAGGTAACTTGCCTCTATCCATAGATGGTGTCTGATTTGCAGTATGCTTTCTGTATTTTCCGTTTTCATTTCACAATTATGCCATCCACAATATTTTGCTTTCTTATTGCTTAAGTTGTTTGTGATGCAAACCAAGCAAAAATAAGGCATTTGGATAAATAACTAAAAGTGCAAAAAAGTGACTAATTGTGCTGATTCTGTCTATCTCAGGTAGTCAATAATTTCCTCAGCATCTCCATAGAGGGTAGAAAAAGACCTTTTGGTCCATCGAGTCGGTGCCAGTCAAAAACAACCTTCTAAAACTTCTAGTCCCATATCCCAGCATTTGGCTCATTTCTTTATATGGCTTGGCATTGTAAGTGTACATCTAAGTACTTCTGAAATGAGTTTCTGCCACTATCATCCTTACAGGCATGTTAAGGAGACAAAAGCAGTTTGGGTTCCCTACATCTTGTAAACTATGCTGTACGTACATGAAGGTGAACAATATGTGTTATCAACAATGCACCCTGCGGTCAAAAAATAGACATTATTAAGGATTATGCATAAACAATGGACATCTTGCTACAGTACCACTGAGCATTCAGGATTTGGTGGGCAAAGAACCAAGATTTTCAGGAAAGAGTACATGGGTGGAAAAACAGTGAGAAAACAGAACGAATTATTAATGAATAAAGACAATATGAGATATTTAATAACTTTTTTATATAACGTAATAATATAAATATGCAGGGTGATAAAGCAATTAAACTATCATCATGCCAACTAACGTAGAGCGAGATGCTTCAGTGTGGGTTTCTGCATTATTTGTTCCTGTCACCAGTTTAAATTACCATAATTAAACTGTAATAATTGGATTATCAGTGCCTGCAGTCATCTCCCTTTATTTACATGAAAGAACTATCTTGCTGCTTAGCTTTCATCATGGATTTGGGAACACATTTTCTTTGTTATTCAGAAATCAAGGTGAAGACTGAGTGCCCTCAATACTGTCAGTATAAAAGAGGAGGGACATCAATAAACTAGATGAAGTAATTCAATGCCCAGATTTTAAAGCTCACACAAGACTGGAGAACAGGCAGAGCAGTTCTCCAATTTTAGGGGAAGTGTGAGTAGAATAAACAATGAAATCTGATTTCAACACTGAAGATTTGGGAAGAATGCATCTATTTCATGTTGGAAGGAACAGCAGAGTAATATTCAGTCCTTAGTAGCGTTGGTATAATAAAAATGCACAGATAGATTGTTAATCGAAACACAGGAAAGGTAGAAAACAGATAGAAGACTAGAGAATGAAAGCAAAATAGATCATCTTGTGATTTGTCCATATCTGTGGTAGAAGACCTTCCACAGTTTTTGAAACAAAACTGGTTCTGGATTCTGTGGGCTTTATTACATGGAATATTACATGTTTGGAATTCTTCTTCGATACTCGACCTGAAGGCAGATCCAGCACACCGCATCATGATTTCCACCGCTGTTAGGGCAAAGAGGTAGGTTCTAATTCTATCCCTGCCAGAATGGACTTTATGCTGTTGGAATTGATCTAATCCACATTGGCTGTCCAGCCAACTAGGATAACTGAAACATTGGCCCACAAGGAGTCAGAGTTGTTATGGCAACACTCACTTTTACATACATGTTAAGACTTGAGCTATGGATAGTGACGGTAGAGTCTGATTTAGAACGAAAGATCTATAAAAGTTTCAAAAAGAATACAACAAATGTCTTTATAATCGGAATGTGCTTGGTAGTTTCTATGATTTATCAACATTCAAGCCCAGTAAAACAGTCTGCCAGAAAAACTTGAATGACTTTTTAATAATACATTTTTTCAAATATCTTTAGGTGTTTGATACTAGATTTCTGTGTTTATCAAAAATAAATAAATGAATAGTTTTGATCATCTTCAGTGGCAAGCGATGACAGTTACTTAACTACAGAATGCACATTATGTCCATTGGAAGTTCATACATACGCAGTTTCAACATGGTCTTTTGTAGTAGTATCCATTCAATTGATATGAACAAATTAGCATAATGATCAAACCTGGCACATTTTTGATCTGTGTTACCTATGTAAGTCACTGGAACATCAATGGAAGAGTTTAAAAATTGTTTTGAGTTGAGTTTCTTAGGGCTCGAGAATAGCCTTAGGGTTACATGCATATCGAGTATTTAGGATATAGTTATTTATCAATGGTGGTCTTCACTTTGATAATCAAACAGGTTTCTGTAAGTAAGCAGTTAAGCTGTAGGGTTGAGACCTCAATCACCCCCATTGGGATGCATTTAACAAAATCACTGAAATCCTAATTCAGAATTGAATTCTAATACACTGGGAGCATAATTTTATTTTATTTTTGGACTAAAACCATTGATACTTTGGAAATTGACCACTTCTACGATATAATATTCTGGCATCATATGTCAAAGTTGGCTGGAACCCTATGACTGATCACAAAAACATTCTGGTTAACAACCAGCATCTTTTTGACATTGACCCTAAACATTTCCAATGAAGATAATCACTAACATCATAACATCATCACATCAACACATGCTGGTTTAATTGGTTTGAGTTGTTACAAAAAAGTTATATCTTAAATTTTGAGAAATTAAAAGAAAGTGATAATCAGGTGTAATCCTGACTCACAATCCTGTCCATTGACACAATAATACTTATTATCATGTTGCTGGCTACAGAAGTCTTCTGTACAATACTAACAGTACTTCAACAGGGTAGGTAGCCTATCGACAATCTGAATCAGACTACATCTTGCCCCGTGCCTTCGTACATGGAAGCCTTTAATCTCTCCCTGCTGACCAATCAAAATTGATATTGCAAAAAACTGCTGCAACAGAAATGGCAGTTTTATGTACTTTAACCCTGTAACCTTTACAAATCCCATACTTCCAATCAATAAGTCTCATTAGTGTTAGGTAAATGTATGGGACGGGCCTGTGATTTCAAACCAGCAGCTCGCAGATTAGGCTGACGTATAGTATAAGGAGGCTGTAACAATGTGAATCCCGCCCCCTTGACCTGTCCGTCCTCCCTGGACTGACCTATCCCCTTCCTAACTCCCTACCTACACTCACCTTTACTGGCTCCATCCCCGCCTCTTCGACCTGTTTGTTTCCTCTCCACCTATCCTCTCCTCTATCCCTCTTCTATCCGCCTCCCACTCTCTCCCTATTTATTTCAAAACCCCCTTCCCCTCCCCCTTTTCTGATGAAGGGTCTAGGCCCGAAACGTCAGCCTCTCTGCTCCTATGATGCTGCTTGGCCTGCTGTGTTCATCCAGCCCTGCACCTTGTTGTCTTGAAAAGTGGCTGCCCTGTTTTGTCAATTTCTGATCATGTCCGATCTCTCATCACTACAGTTGTTTGTGCTCCTTCCCAACAATGAGTATTTCAGCTTTTAAGATAATCATTTTTGTTACAGACTGTACTGCGTTCATTCAATGTGGTTTGGATATAGGGTGACAGTGATAGAGGCCCAAATTTGAAAACAATATTAAAATAAGAGGCATTTTAACTAGTTCTGAAGACTGAAGGCAGTGCTACATGAAGATATTGGTCAGATAGGAATAGGTAAAAACATGACAAGTGGAATTCAATGCCAGTGTGTGGTGATCTATTTCACTGAAAAGTAAAATGTATGAATTACTTAGAACGAGAGAAAGCTGGTTGATTTGGAACAGCAAGAGAATTTAGGGATTGAGGTTCATGACATTAAATGCTGCATCTCAAGTGGATAAGAAAGTTAATGGAATACTGACTTTTATGGCAAGAAATATAAATATTAAGAGGTAAGATGTAATGGTGAATGTGCATTTAACTTGAGTAAGATTACAGTATGCAGTTTTGGCCTCCACTTTACAAGGAACATGTTGAGGAAATATCGAGAGTACAATGCAGACTCATTAGGTTGCTGCCCAGGGTAATACAAGAAAAAACTTGAAAAGTTTTAGCTGTTTTAATGAAAAGAGGAAATAAAAGGGATGATTTGACAGAAGTGTTTAATGTAGCAGAAGATGGTACAGAGTAGGTAGAACCAAGGGTTCCATCATGGCAAGAGCTGTGATTGGAAACAGGTGGGTTAAAACAGCCTCGTTGATTTACACTCAGGACAATTGACAAAAATACCAAAGTAAAAGAAAAACAACATTTAGACTGTCTTGCTTGTTAGCAAGTGGGCCCTGCTTGGTCAATCATTGCTCTGATAAATGAACCAGAAAATGGCTGTCACCTTTCTTTGTTGAATTGAAACAGGTGCAATGTGTATACATTGTTACAGAGATAGTAGGAACTGCCGATGCTGGAGAATCTGAGATAACAAGGTGTAGAGCTGGATGAACACAGCAGGCCAAGCAGCATCAGAGGAGCAGGAAAGCTGACGTTTCATGTCTAGACCCTT
>NC_063341.1:50091513-50116513 GCF_021869965.1 Rhincodon typus | reverse complement strand
TGTACAGTTGCAGGAGTTTCACTTATCTGTGAATACATATTTTGTCTCATGGTTTAATTTAAATAAAATTTGGGACTTTAATGTAGCACTTATTAAAAATGAGAATTGTTTATTTAGTATTCAATACTAGCGATTTCACATGTAATTAAAGGTACTCCTGCAGTTTCAGGGCCTTGTTGATATTTGGGGGGAAAATGCATCAAGATTTACTCATGGCTTTTGTCATTTTAACCCTGAGAATGTCTTAGTACCTTGTAACTCCTAATCCATCTAATAGTCTTGATTTATCACATGCCTTTGTGTTCTATTATAAGGCTATAAAAACTAGGGGATAAACACTCACTTAAAATAAATTGTAACTGTGATTAAATCTGTTAATTTGACATAATGCGATAAGAGCAGGTGGAATCTTTTCCCTACCAACCGTCCTCTCTTCTTCGTGAGTTGTTGACATTTTTAAGAGTTGTATCTACGAACATTGACTTTCCTCCAGTACCAAGTGCTTCTTATTCATGATGATGATCCATGATAGTTGCTGTCAGCAGGAAAACCAACCACGAAAGCATCACAGCTGAGCCCAATCTTGCATTGGCCCTCATAAGCTATCAGCAGGGAACCTGAAGTAGGTTTTACTCTCTAGCCTAGACGTAGTGAAACTAAACGTCAGAATCACCAGTCAGTGCAAGATGCCAGGATATCAGTTACAAATGTATGAAGTGAGTGATATCTTCTGGTTTTTACTGATAGATGATAGATGATAAAGCAAAGAGATCTAGGGGTGCAGATGCACAGTTCCTTGAAAGTGGAGTTGCAGGTAGACAGGATGATGAAGAAGGCATTTGGCACACTTCCCTTCATTGGTCAGTGCATTAAGTATAGGAGATGGGATGTCATGTTGCGGCCGTACAGGATATTGGTTAGCCCACTTTTGGAATATCGTGTTCAATTCTGGTCTCCCTACTATAGGAAAGATGTTGTTAAACTTGAAAGGATTCAGAAAAGAGTTACAAGGATGTTGCTGGGGTTGGAGAGTTTGATCTATAGGGAGACACTGAATAGACTGGGGCTGTTTTCCCTGAAGCATCAGAGGCTAAGGGGAGGTTTATAAAATCATAAGGGGCATGGATAGGTCAATAGCCAAAGTCTTTTTCCCAGGGTAGGGGAGCCTAAATCTAGAGGGCATAGGTTTTACGGTGAGAGAAGAAAGATGTAAAAGGGACCCACGGGACAACGTTTTCACACAGAGGGTGATGTGTGTATGGAGCGAACTGCCAGAGGAGGTGGTGGAGGCTGGTACAATTACAATATTTTAAAAACATCTGGATGGGAACATGAGTAGGAAAAGTTTAGAGGGATATGGGCCAAATACTGGTAAATGGGACTAGATCAGTTTAGGGTATCTTGTCGGCGAAGACGAGTTGAACCAAATGGTCTGTTTCCGTGCTGCATAACTCTGTGACTATAACTCAGTTATCTGCTGGATCAACAGCAAGCAAACCAGGTTTAACTTTTCCAACTGAGGGTTTAGCCGTGGAATAATTATTCACCAAAAAAAAACACAACTTGATGTAAATCTTTCCCTAAGTGCCAGTACCTCACATTCTGGAGTTACGTTAAATAAACTTTTAACTGGCAGCCTGTGCCTCCTCAGAGCTCAGGTATACAAACTTTACTCTGCTGAATTTTAACCAGTCTTTTAATGTCTCCTTTTATTCTTTGTTAATCATCAATACTTCTGTGACAATGATAAGCTTTATTTTCTGCTGCAATGTTTAATGTCTGAGCAACAAGTAACATTTTGAAACAAAACAGAAAGTGCTGGAGAACCTCAGCAGAACTGGTAGCATCAATAGAGAGAGAGATAGAGTTAATGTTTCAAGTCCAGTGACCCTTCTTAAAAGTTTGATATTTGTTTCATGCACAATAACTTTGAAGCCTTAATGTAGTCTTTTAATAAATACAAATTAAGGCTTTACACTATTATGCTGAACCCGTGCTGTCCTGATGTTTAACTGTGACTAAATATATTCAACTCATCTGTACTGTAGCAAACGAGGCTGTTTCCATGTTCTTCATCTTCAGTACTTTTTTCATGGTGGTGGGGGAGGGTGCTGTCTTGGGGGTGGAGCGGGTGACAGACCAATCCTTTTGTTAAGCTTGTGACTCTGCCATTTCGAGTACTCTCTTCCCCACAACAGGGACCACCACTAACTGAGAGGTCAGATCTGTAACCCATAACCCATTTCCAGATTGCTACCAATGCTACTTAAAGTCACTCCACCTCTTTCTCTTGGGGAAAAGGAATCCAAGAATACAACAGTTTTCACATCCTCAGAAATCCCAGAATGCTTCATTATCTCTATTTGATGTCTATAACTATTGATTATACATTAATTGAGTGTTTGGTTACACTCCACCATGGAAAATCAACTGGGAATTCACCTTCTAATATATAGGAGCAGGCAAGGACATCGTGTGGTGATGTGGTAAGTGTCCCTACCACTGGGCAAGAAGGTCTGGGTTCAAATCCAACTTATTCCTAGACTTATTGTAATGTATCAATTCAGGTTGATTTAAAATAACATGGGAGCAGCTGGAAACTATGGCGGTTGGATTGGAGGTGCACAAGATGAAATTTGTATCTTGGTAAATAAAATCTTGTACAAACTTATAGGGTAAGCTCCAGTTCTATCATTCACTTGGTGGCACGGTGGCACAGTGGTTAGCACTATTGCCTCACAGCGCCAGGGACCCGGTTCAATTCCACCCTCAGGTGACTGTGTGGAGTTTGCGCACTCTCCCCGTGTCTGCGTGGGTTTCCTCTGGGTGCTCTGGTTTCCTCCCACAGTCCAAAGATGTGCAGATTAGGTGGATTGGCCATGCTAGATTGCCCATAGTGTTCAGGGATGTGTAGATTAGTTAAGTTATAGGGGGATGGGTTCAGGTGGTGCTCTTAAGGTTGGTGTGGGCTTGTTGGGCCGAAGGGCCTGTTTCCACACTGTAGGGGTTCTACGATCTATGACCATCTGATTACCTGAGGCAACCAAGTAATTGCATAGATTCAAGCCTGGGTAGATGGGTTTTGATCTGTTAGTCAGTCAAGGGATATAGGGAGTGAGCGATAAAATAGAACTGACGCAGGATATTAGATTGTACAAGATCATCAGTTTGTACTGAGTGACCAGGATTGAGGGAACAAGTGGTCTGTTCCTTCTCTGATTTCTTGCTTTCTTATTGCATACCATAGGTGAGGCATTGTCACTGTGAGGCAGCCATACTGGAGATCAAGTTCACTTTACATTGAAATGGCTGCTTACATTTTTACTTAAATCTTGCAACAACATCTTTTGTCTTCGATTTATTCATGGCAAAATAAATATATTAATACTATCAATTTGTTAATACTATCAATTTATTACAAAGAGTCTTGTGAAAAACATAAGAAATGGTTAATTCTCCACAGTGCTACCACTTTTCCAATGAATACTTTCAGGTGGTTTGAGAGCACACAGCCAGGGAATTCAAAATTAATTTTTACAAGCAATGTATTAACGTTGAGGCGAAGGAAGCGACAACGCCTATGTTTAAAATGAGTCCTAAAGTTGCACTTCTGATCCAACTAGCGCATGTCATCTGAAGAGCTCTGATCCAATAAGTATAAATGCAAATACATATTCGAGTACTTTTCAATTCAATCCACTTTTAAGTGGCCACATACCTCATTTTTGTTTAATATGCCAATAAGTATATGTATTTTTGCTGCTTGTTAATACATTATTACAGCTATTAATAATATGTTTTAAATGATACGAAATGGTTAGGTCAGGTGGGTCATCAACAATAACACTTTTATCAAACTGTTTGTGTTGTTCTGTAACATATATAATTTCATTGGTTATAAGCTGAATTGTGCAGGAGGGCAGCTTTAAAATATAGCATGAGTTTTTTTTTGTCCTTATAGAACTGTAATCTAAGCCAAAGATGTAGGCTTTGTCATATACTATTAAACTACAGTGTCCTGGTTTCTTTCAATTCCAATACATGTTTAGATGTTAACTATTTAATTTTACAATTTCTTTATGGTCAGAGCAATAAAACAGTGTTTGGAACAAAAAGTGCATTTCCTTCCACAAGTTTCATGAAAAATATTGATTAGAACTTCTAAAAGAGTTAATTTCATAGAATCATAGAATCATAACCATTAGTTGGGGTGAGGGGGTGAGGTCAAAGACCATTGCCTCATCTCTCCAATGGATAAGAATGAAAAATTGCTTTTGAATAGTAGTCTTGCAACCACCATTCATGTGGAGAAACTAAGGGTACGAGATCTATTTCTATGATGTCACATTCAACTTTACCCCTGATTATATCTTCCAACCTGCTCTCCTGTGACGGATTTCCTTCTTTGAAACATATGATTGCAGAATTATTACAGTGAATTCCAACAGAAAATCTCCAGGGACAAAGATGCAAGAAATGTAACAGCATTCCTAGTCTTTTATGATACTGTAATTTCATCTGAAACAACAGCACGGAACATTCCTTGGACTGCTCTTTTAGTTACTGAAATAAAGTGTTACCTTAAAAATGTATAGTATTAGTACAGTGCAGTTTAAAAAATAGGATCAGTATTTGTATCCAAGTATTAGACACCATCTTACAGCCCAATATAGTGTTAGGTTATTAGGGGAAATAATGAGTTATGAGTTATTTATTTATTGTCACATATATCTAAAAAGTGAAAAGTGTTTGTCACCACAATTCAGCTCCATTCTGAGTTACAAAAAGAATAAAAAGAAATTACATAAATACAGTTCATCTTCTGTACAAGGACTCTCACAAGTGTT
This sequence comes from Rhincodon typus, assembly GCF_021869965.1. Taxonomy (NCBI): domain Eukaryota; kingdom Metazoa; phylum Chordata; class Chondrichthyes; order Orectolobiformes; family Rhincodontidae; genus Rhincodon; species Rhincodon typus. The sequence goes on along the minus strand of NC_063341.1, from coordinate 50,111,666 downwards.
GTACCAGTCCCTTTGTTAAGTGGCATGTTGCTACTGGTACAGAATGTGGACCAGCTGATTTTTATTGTGGTGGTGAGAGACAGAAAGAGACGGAGAAGATGAGATGCTGAGACCCAACCTGAACCAATAACTGCTGTAAAATGAAACAGAAGCCTAGCCCTTGTTGTACCCAGGTCCTGGCACAAAGTGGTACCACTTATAGTATTTGTTATTTCTCTGCTTGCATGCTGTGAGACATGCTGGATACTGTTTCATTCAGCAGATGCTTTCAGTTGTTTTTTTTCTATTAGAGAATGTAACACGGTACAAAGCACAAAGCTCAGGCTTCCAATTACAATGAGTGTTGCCGAAACAAAATACAGTCAGGCATTTATATACCACAGGAGAACACTATAAGTGCCTCTGTTTGTTAAATATTCAGTGTGTCGCAATAATGTCTTTTTTTGCTATGAAAGAGTACTTTGTCCTTTTGTGAGAAGAATCAACTTTTCTCCTCAAATTGATTCCCTGGGGAGAAATAAATATGCTTGCTTGCTTTTATTCAGTTCTTATTTTTGAATATACAATAAATTCAAGAATGAATGGAAGCTAAATGAAGACTTCCTGCTAAATGTCTTGGCACCTACAATTTTGCATACAACACACATACACACACACATTCAGAGACAATGCAGACATGGATGTACATGTCAGACATATTTATGCAATGCGCACACAACTATATGCATAATAGATACGTAAATGAGATTTTGTACATCACACACACACACACACACACACACACACAGAGCCTAACTATCCTGGCGTTTAGATAACCGACCATCTAGGTTGTTTGAAGCTTTCTCACTCCAGTAACCCGGATGTGCATTTTAATTAATATATAGGCATGCAGTTAAAAGATTGCATTGTGAAATCCTAATGTGGTCCATGCAGCCTTCCATCCTATCAAGGTTAAAGGAATATCACAGCGTTCATCTAAGTAAATACATTTTTGCATGGGTTACCAGCAATACCCCTGACTGAAAACTAAGGAAGCAGAGCTGAACACCATCTCAAACTTTTGGAGATCAACTTCCTGGGGTATCTCAGCATGACTTCTGTGACGGTGGCTATTGAGGAAGGAATGAACTCAGTATTGGAATCTGATAAATTCACATAGGATTTTAACTGTCTTGCTGGATGTAATGGGCTCCACAAAGGCCTATTGCAAAGCCCTGTGGCTTTATTAAAGAAGACAGTGAGGAACTTTGCTTAATAGTTTGGAATTATAACAAAGCAAACAGCAAGATCATTCACAGCATGACTAATAATAATATTTACATTATTAAACAATAACCTGACTTATTTGTTCTTTCTTGACTCGGCAGCTTCTCAATACAAGTGCAAAAAGTATTTACTTTGTGATGGGAATTAATATTAAATAGCGACTGCACATAGCTCACTGTATTCTCTAACAGCAATAGTTTCTATGGCCTTCTGTATGCACAGTTAATCTCTTCATACTACTGGTGACTACAAATACAAGATCCATCGATACTGATTTTTGCAATAGACAAGAGCTTATGTAGGTTAATAGATTTTAAGTAACATTTTACTCCATCGAAGCTATTCATACATTCAACATAGAAATCAGAATAAATGTAAATTTGATTGCACCTCCTATAGAATCAATGGGATAAATTCTGACAGTTGGTAGAAATCAGAACAGCAAGGTGACCATTCTGAGACAGTAAGAACTGCCGATGCTGGAGTCTGTGATAATACAGTGTGCAGCTGGAGGAACACACCAGGTCAGACAGGATCAGAGGAGCAGGAAAGCTGACGTTTCAAGTCAGGACCCTTCTTCAGAAATGTGGGAGGGGAAGGGGGCTCTGAAATAAATGGAGGGGTTGTTGGGCTGGGGAAGGTAGGCGGGATGGTGATAGGTGAGTGCACATAGGTAGTGGTGGGAATTGGTCAGTGAGGTGGGAGGAGCGGATAGGTGGGAGAGAAGACAGACAGGTCAAGGAGGCAGGGATGAGAGGGAGGGTTGGTCTTGGGATGAGGCCGGGGGTGGGGAGATTTTGAAGCTGGTAAGGTCCACATTGAGACCATTGGCTTGTAGGCTCCCACGGTGGAATATTCTGTTTGCTTGATAACCCTGCAGTCTGATAATATCGATGGGACCTCTAATTGATGTCAATGTTTGGGCCTCAGTTTTATAGAATTTTTTTCATGAGATGTGGGCATCAGTGGCTGGGTCAGCGTTTATTGCCCAATTCTGCTGTGATCATTGAGGGGACCACAATTATTTACTTTGTGTATGAATGAGGGAAGTGAATGTACTTATGACCAAGTTTGAAATGACACACTACTAAGTGGCAAGGCAAGTGATGAGGACACAAAACATCTGTGGAGGGATAGATGCAAGTTAAGTGAGTAAGCAAAAACTTAGCAGATAGAATGTTATCGGAAATGTAAGGTTACACACTTTGGCAGGAGACTAGAAAAGTTAAATATTATGTAAATGGATAGAGACTGCAATGCAGAGGGATTTGGGGGTTCTCATGCATGAAACACAGAAAGCTAGTATACAAGCTCAGTCGGTAAAATGGAAGATAAATGCACTGCTGGTCTTGATTTCAAAGGAAATGGAGTATAAAAATCGGAAAGTCATGCTAAAGTTGCACAAGGCACATTTAGACCACACCTAGAATATTATGAACAGTTTTAGTCGCCTTATCTTAAGCAATATTTACAGGCTTTGGAAGCATTCCAGAGAATGTTCACAAGGGTCGATTCTGGGTATAGAGGCAGAAAAAAGTTGCTGGAAAAGCTCAGCAGGTCCGGCAGCATTTGTGAAGAGAAATCAAAGTTGATGTTTAGGGTCCAGTGACCCTTCCTCAGAACAGGTAAAGAAGGATTTCCTTATGAGGACTGGCTGAGAAGGTTAAGCTTATGCTCATTGGAGTTTAAAATCACCTAAGGTGACCTTATTGAAACTTACAAGATTCTTTAGAAGGCTTGACAGGGTAGAATCAAAGTATTGTTTCCTCCTGTGGGAGAGCCTAAAACCAGAATAATTCCAGCATTATCTCAGAATTAGGGTTGCCCAGTTAGAACAGAGATGAAGATGAATTTCTTCTCTCAGAGGGTAGTTAATGTATAGAATTCTTCATCCCAGAAGGCCATTGAGATTGGGTAGTTAAGAACAATCCATAACGAGGTAGACACATTTATATCAGTAAGGGAGTTAAAATGATGGGGAAAAAGGCAGGAAAGTGGAGTTAAGAATTATCAGAACAGATTCATTATGACAGAATGATTTCACTGAATGGTGGAATGCCCAAACTATATGCAGACTAAAGTGATCCATGATTACAGATGTTTCTTTACTGTATCTGTAGTGATTGTGACAAGGTCGGCCAGATGGACCTCATAGAATATGAGTTCCCTGATTGGGGTTATTAATCTGGTCCAATCAGGGAGCCCTAGCCAAAATATAAAAAGGGTGAGTATCAGAGATACTGACACTCTGGTACCTTACTCGGTGTCACGCAGTACTAAAGTCAAGGACTGCTCATGTGTAAATAAAGGGTGACTTGGTGATGGAATACTTGCCTCTGTGGAGTTATTTCAGCATGTGTCTCTAATTTCCTGTTTAATGCCATTCCCAAAACTACCCCTATAGTTTGAGGTCTATATACAACCCCCACAAATGTTCTTTGCCCCTTGGCATTTCTCAGCTCTACCCATATAGTTTCTACATTTTCAGAGCTTATGTCCTTCTCACTATTGCATTAATTTCCTCCTTAACCACCCATGCAATTCCACTGCCTTTTCATTTTTGTCTGTCCTTGCTAAATATTGAATAACCCTCGATATTCAGTTCCATCCCTGGTCACCCTGCAGCCATGCTTCTGTAATCCCAACTATATCCCACCTGTTTTCATCTATTTGTATGATTAATTCATCCACTTTATTGCAAATACTTCACACATCTCATCTTTTTGACATTATTTGTCCCATTTCCATTATTTTTCACCGCATCCCTGTCGGATCTTGGCCTTTGATTTCTCTGCCTATCACTTTTTTGATTCCCCTTTGTCTTTTATTCCTGTCCTTGTTTCCCTTTCTCTGATTCATTGCATAATTTCCCATTACCCTACCATTTTAGTTTAAAGCCTCCCCAACCACTTTAGCAAATACTCCACCAGATCATCTGTCCCTGTCCTACCCAGGTGTAAATGGCCCAGTTTGTACTGATCCCACCTCCCCCAGAACTAGTCCCAAGGTCCAGGACTCTGAACTTCCCCCACTGCACCATCACTTCAGCCATTGACATCTAATATATCCTACTATTTCTACTGTAACTATCTGTGGTAACAGTAGTAATCCTGAAGTCCTACTTTTCAACTTACTTCCTAATTCCCTATACATTGCTTTTAGGACCTATCCTTTTTTTTTAAACCTACGCTGTTTGTTACCAATGCGCACCATGATCACTGGCTACTCACTCTCTTCCTCCAGAATGTCGTGCATCCACTCTGACACACCTTTTACCATAGTACTAGGGAGGCAACATACTATCCTGGAGTCTTGTTTGCAACCACCCTTACAATTGAATCCCCTGTAACCAATACATTCCCACACATTGTACTCCTTCCCTGTGCCACAGTACCAAATGTGCTGCAGCAAATTTGCTTTCCCCTGACAGGCGATTCCCCTGAAATAGTATCTAAAGCAAAGCTGTTTAGCAGGGGACTCCTGGTCAGTATGAAGTATGCTTGGGCCTAGGACGGGTTACACTGAGTAGTGATCAACCATTGCTAATCATAGTTCTTATGCGCAGTTCACCATTTGGCAGGTTTGGAAATCTAGAAGACCAGATGCTCATCAGAAGTCTACAACAGCCCCTTAAACAGGAGACCTGGAAACATTGGGGGTGAAAATGCAGCAGTATATTTCAGGATCAGGAAATTTTAATGAGCATGCCCTTAGGCTAAGAGTTGGAGTTAAGGAAGCATTTAAAGCTCAAAGCTCCCAAAGGTATCATGAAAATGAGTACCATACCTGTTTCCAGCTTTCCCTGACTAGAGCTAAGGATCCTTTTAAATTGCATTGTAAATGGTTGACTCCTGGTCTATACAGGCCACAACTTGCAGGATGGGTTAATGACTCCACAGTGAAGGAGTTGATTAATGTGAAAATGGTATGTTGGCTCTATTTCAATATTTAAAAGCTTGTCTTAAAGTGGGTACCTTGGCCTCCAAAATCAAAGTCAGTCCAATAATTGGAATTCCAGTAGTCAGTTAGCAAGATTTTTTAATGATTTTTGTACAGCTATCAACATGTGCACCTACTGCAGCAAGACTAAAGTATCCCATTTGATTTAATTAGTTTTTAATATGCTATAAATTGCTCTGTTTTCGGAGGCTTGAGCCCAGAAACACCATCCATCCAAGGGAATGGAGAGAATAAACTTGGGTAGAGATGATTGAATAAGGTAGATAGGTTTCAAATAGAGATCAGAGAAGAGATGGATAAGTGTTCAGGTAGAGTCAAGGGTGAGTATTTGGAAATAAAATCTAAATGTACCAGATTTATTCAACACGTAGCCTACCCTACAAATTCTCTTCATCCTACTTAATTATTGGGAATTTCTGGGGAGTCCCTGGAATTTCATTAGAACTAAATTTGTGTGCAACATTTCTAAGACTTGATGTCAAGGTTCATTCAGTCTTTGTAATTTTGTTATGGGGCAAGTTATCTTGTTTTATTTAGTAAGGTCAATGGATGTGGTTTATATTTGCCTTATCTCAGCTACATTTCACTCAGGTCTTATATTGGACTACTGTCAGATTCATCACACACAAAAAATATCCATTTTTACTTAAAGAAACAGTGTCATTATGTTGAATCGAAATTTCTTGAAATGCTCTGGCCTTGGAACAGCCCACTCTGAAAGTAACCATTGTTCTTGGTCTTTATCCATATCCAGTGACTCCTATTGGAGTGTGCACATGTTGAAATAAAGAAGAGAATTGGTTGAAATGCAATGACCATGATGGAGGAATAGTCCAGGCTCTCCCCATAAAACATTGCCCCATCATGAGTCAAAACCTTTAAGATAATCTGCCAAGAAATTAAGGTAGCCATGATGTGGAGGTGCCAGTGTTGGACTGGGGTGACAAAGTCAGAAATCACATGACACCAAGTTATAGTTCAAAAGGTTTATTTGAAATCACAAGCTTTCGGAGCGTAGTCCCACAGTCAGAAATTAAGGAAGAAGAAAAGCAAACATCAGTTTCTTCAAATCATCACTGAAGCCAGGGATAAATAACTTACTGTTGAAAACTTTGAAATATATGGCCATTATACATTATAATGTAATGGTAATTTGAAATTTCTACAAGCAAATAAAGTTGCAGGTGAATAGTCTGGAGCACTGTTAAATCACCACGTTGCAAATTGTTCTGACATCACACATTTAGAATTTACTGAGTTTAAACTGAAGGTGAACAGGTCATTGAAAAATGCTGAATCAGCAGAAGACATTAAATTTATTCACAGAATCCCTACGGTGTGGAAACAGCATCCCACCCCTGCAACTCCTATGGTTAATTCACCTAGCATACACATCCCTGGACACTACATGCAATTTAGCATGGCCAATCCACCTAACTTGTACATCTTTGGACTGTGGGAGGAAACCAGAACAGCCAGAGGAAACCCACACAGAACATGGGGAGAATGTGCAAACTCCACGCAGACAGTCACCCAAGGCTGGAATTTAATCTGGGTCCCTGGTGCTGTGAGGCAGCAGTGCTAACCTCAGAGCTAACATGTCTCCACGGCATGGCACAATTAGAACATTGTAGATGCATCCAGCTGAGTTTCCAAAGCATGTGGTCTTTGATGTTTTCTGGTCTAAAAACTCCTAAAAACATATCCTGCCAACAATAGATGTTTATTAAATAGGGCACTTTTAGTTTGATCCTTTGTAATTAATGGATCTACAATTTTCACTTCAGCTGCCTTCCTGTAACTAAAAATGTGAAAATAAGGTGTCATTGGTGTAACGGTTTACTGTATCGAGCCCTGATATATTATGCTGTAGAATCTTTCATCACCATGATATCCACATACTCAATTACAAACCTCAGTCATATTGATGTGAGGCACTCAATGGAAATCTGTTACTTTTCCACAGAGACAGAAGAAAAATCAGATTGGTATCATGCAAACCATAATATTGACCGTTGAACTGACTGAGTTAAAACAAGCTTGGTGGAAGGATGAAAGTAGGTTATCTGTCATGCTTCATGTAAAAGGTAGAAGATCTGACTGATGAAATTAAGGTACAAATGTTTTACAGTTGTGGGAATGGGATACGTTAGAAATTTTACAAGCAGTCAACTTCACCAATTGGAATTTCTAACAAGCACAGTCAGATGACTCAAGAAATGAGCAAGGACAAAGAATTTCAAAGGAAAAGAATCAACACTGCCAACTCATGAAATAGAGATTTAAAAATAGAGTTACCAATTTATTTTGACTGCTTGCAACTGTTATTGTTTTCTCTTTTGCCTAGTAATAAATATCAGCTTGACATGTAAAAACTAGGAGTTGACTTGGAAATAAGCAAGTGCTTGTAGCTATAAAATATATTGCCTATTTCATTTTTTCCTTTTTTTGTAGAAGTATACCAATACTATTTCTCATCTTGCACCTGCACCCCCACCCACGCCCCACCTCCCTGAACATCCCATAGCAACTTTAAAATGTGATATTGTAAGATCCAATTTTGGACAAAATATTTTCAGTTCAACCCTTTCATTCATCTTTTCCTAATGCCAATGAAACATTCACATCTTTCAGAGCATGTTTAAAGATGTGTATGACCCTCCCACACACTTGCTTCACAGCTCACAGCTCTGCATTAAGACATTTTCAAACTGCATTAGGAAATAATAAATCTGTGAGGGAAACATCATTCCCTTAGGAAGGTATGAATTTAAAGACTTGTGAAAGTGCTGCTTCAGGCCTCTGAGGGTTAAATGCTTTTAGAGTCTCACCTTAATCACAAGCTGCCTTGCACAGCCACACCTGAATGCGTTCAGAGCCTGAGCAAAAGGGTATCGCCAGAGTGCCGGCCTCCAAACCATGATTTATGGAGGTGACCTTGAGCAATAAACTTTTCAAACCTCTGACTCCTGACTGAGTTTACAGTTTTATTTTTCTGATACCGTTCAGCAATTACAGATCATGGCAATCCCCTACACCATCTATTAGAGTGAAGATTAGCTGAACACAACAGCATGACATTTACACAAGGTGTACTCCCACCAGCCAGTCTGGGGCCACTGTTTCATGCAGGGACTTTTAACAGGTAACTGAATTATCAGGGAATGGTTTATTTCTGCTGCTACCCAATACTGGATGAGGCAGCAGAACTCAGTGCTACAATTACTCTTTTAAACTATCAGTTATGAAAAATTACTTTTGAATTTTTTTTCCCTCTGCTTACATTTAATATTGAGCACTGTGTACAGGCAGTACTACTAGAGAGGGAATTTGTGTTACTACCCTGCTCAAAAATATATAGAAACTGAAATAAGAAAGCCATTAAACTGAAGAAACTTCAATTCTAATATACACATCGGTTCAACTCTGTCACATCAGACTTTTATCATTCACTTAATTTTCCCTGATGTTGTTCGCATTCATTCCTGAATCAATTACATAAACTAAATGAAAGATATAAATAAATGAAGAATAAAATTTAGTAGAAAATGCTTTGTAAATCTGACTATTTAAAAAGGGAGTCATAATACAATAATGCAACTTGTTCAATAAACCATCTTCCACTTCTCAAAGTCAGAATCCTTCTCAGATTTTCTTAGGTGGATATTTGTTTATTCTTCATGTTTTAAGTGAGAAAAATTTTGCAAATTTCAGACTGCAGCAGAACTTTTCCAGTTTTTTTCTTCAGTCTAGCATTTTAATTTTAATTAGGAAGGTGTTTGATCAACATGATGGTGCACTCATCATAGTTCCCCTAAGAATAGATGGTTGTATAATTAGATACTTGGGAGGACATGGATTTGGCAGGAGGGGATTGATAGGTGGTCAGCATTCTGGCATCAACTGGGGGACAATGCAGTATGATGGCGGAAATAACCAGAATATAGTGATTGGCCCCAGAGGATAAGAATGAGAGTAAGAGTCATAATTCAAGGTAATGGGTAGAAATATGTTGGGGTTCAGAAGAGATAGGTTGTCCCGTGAGTGTGAGGTAGAAAGGACCATTGAGGTTTGTGGGTGCGGACCTGATATCCAAGTCAAGTCTGGTATTCTCGGTGTCCATGTCCTCAAGAACTCTTATGATTCTGCTGTGTTTAAAGGTCCAGGTGCGACCGTGGCTGATGACTACATTAAGCAATGCCCCCTTAAGGTAGCGTATAGCAACAGTGCAGCCCATTCTTCACCCAATGCCATGAGGGAGTAGATGACTGGCGTCCTAAAGATGAGGTTCTGCAGCTTGGACTGGGCCTTGCAGTATGCTCCAGACAGAGTGCCACATAATCCTTGCATGCAGTGCTTTGCAGGATTAGTGGATATGAATAATGCTGACAAACTGGGACAGTGGAAGCAGTCTTCAGAGGAGGACATTGAGCATAGAGTCATACATCTGTACAGCATGGAAACAGACCCTTCGGTCATGCCAATCAGATATCCTAAATTAAATAAAATCTGAAAGAACTGTGGATGCTGTAAATCAGGAACAAAAACAGAAGTTGCTCGAAAAGCTCAGCAGGTCTGGCGGCATCTGTGAACAAAAAGTCAGAGTTAATGTTTGGGTCTGGTGGTCCTTCCTGAGAAATGGATCACCGGACCCGAAACATTAACTCTGATTTTTCACTCACAGATGCCACCAGACCTGCTGAGCTTTTCCAGCAACTTCTGTTTTTGTATCCTAAATTAATCTAGTGCCTTTTGCCAGCATTTGGCCCATATCCCTGTAAACTCTTCCTATTCATATACTCATCCAGATGCCTTTTAAATGTTGTAATTGTACCAGCTTCCAACACTTCAACTGGCAGCTCATTCCACACACGTACCACCCTCTGTGTAAAATAGTTCCCCCTCAGGTCCCTTTTAAATCTTTCTCTTCTCACCTTAAACCTACACCCTCTAGTTTTAGAACTTCGAGTCACAGAGTCATACAGCACAGAAACAGACACTCTGTAACTCATCCATGCCGACCAGGTTTCCTAAACTGAACTAGACCCATTTGCCTGCATTTCACCCATTTCCTTTTAAATCTTTCCTGTCCATGTACCTGTCCAAATGTCTTTTAAATGTTGTAATTGTGCTTGCCTCTACCACTTCCTCGGGCAGCTCGTTCCATACACCCACCACCTTCTGTGTTAAAAGCTTACCCCTCAGGTCCCTTTTAAGTCTTCTCCCTCACACCTTAAACTGATGTCCTCCAGTTTTGAACTCTCCTACCTGGGGAAAGGACGTTGATTATTCACATTATGTATGACCCTCATGATTTTAGAAATCTCTATAAGGTCACCCCTCAGCCTCCACACTCCAGGGAAAAAAGTCTCAGGCTATCCAGACTCTCCTTGTAACTCCAACTCTCCAATCGGGTCCTGACCCAAAACGTCAACTTTCCTGCTCCTCTGATGCTGCCTGGACTGCTGTGTTTCTCCAGCTCCACACTGTGTTTTGTCTGACTCCAGCATCAGCAGTTCTTACTATCTCTGAACAACCATGTAAATCTTTTTTGCATCATTTCCAGTTTAATAACATCCTTCTCATAGCAGAGTGACCAGAACTGTACACAGTACTCCAAATGTTGCCTTACCAATGTCCTGTACCGCTGTAACATAACATCCCAACTCCTGTACTCAGTGCTTTAATTGATGAAGGCATGCTTTCTTCCGAACCCTGTTGACTTGTGATGCCACTGACAAGGAACTATGTACCTGCACCCCTAGGTATCTCTTTTTGACAATATTCCCCAAGGCCCTGCCATTAAGCATATAAGTCCTGCCCTGGTTTGTCTTACCAAACTGACACACCTCACAGTTATCTAAATTAAACTCCATCTGCCATTCCTTGGCCCAGTGGCACAGTTGATCAAGATCCTATTGTACTCTTAACTAACCTTCTTCGCTGTCCGCTATACTACCAATTTTGGTGTAATCCGCAAACTTACTAACCATGCCTCCTATATTCTCATCCAAATCATTTATATAAATGACAAACAGTAGACCCAGCACTGATCGTTGTGGTACACCACTGATCACAGGCATCCAGTCTGAACAACAACCCTCTAACACCACCCTCTGTCTCCTACCATCAAGCCAATTTTGTATCCAATGATCTAACATCACTAACTAGTCTACCATGCGGAACCTTATTGAAGGCCTTGCCAAAGTCTATGTAGTCAATGTCTACCGCTCTGCCTTCATCTACTTTCTTGGTCACCTCTTAAAAAAATTCAAATCAAGTTTGAGACACATGATTTTCCATGTACAAAGCCATGCTGGCTATTTCTAATCGGTCCTTGTTTTTCCAAATGTATGTAAATCCTGTGAGAGCTGGGCACAATGATCATTCATTGAGTGTAAAATTGTTGGAGCTCAACACGTAAGTAGTTTGTGTTCCAAGAGGAAACTGCAGCTTCTGTTTCTTTGATTTGTGTTCACTTTTATAAATAAAAGTCAATATTTTGAAGGCTTTCCTCTATGCAATGGTCCCGGATTGAACAATAATAAGATATTGGGCTACAGTGGGATTGGAAAAAGAGGGAATTCAGAGGGAATTAGTGAATTCTCAATGACTTAGTGTTTACCACTGAATTAGAGAAGGTTTTAAGATTGATTTGGCTAAGGATGGGTAAGCTATGTGTCCTCATGCTTACATACTGAGTGGGTTAGGGATGTGCAGCTGAGTCTGCAAGGGAGTGTCTGCAATGCCACCTTTGTGCTCTGGGAAATGTAAGTTTGTGTTGCTGTGTCACCATATTGATGGTGAAGTGCAACTCCACGCTGCCAATACTTGACCAGGCGGACACCTAGTGTTCCAAAGAGGTACTTTTGCCAGGGATCCCAGGATACACCAGCAGTGGCAAGTACTTATGGACTAGCCTGGAAAGAGAGGGGTATAGTAGGGAAATGGTAGGCAGTTAATGAGGTGGGTGTGAAACAATTGTACAAGGAGCCTCACAAGTGAAAATTCTCCAATGAAACCCGATGAAAATGGCACTTAGCCAAAACATGGAAAAATTCAGCCTCTAATTTTGAGCAAAAGCAAAAGTAAATTTGTTTTTCTAATTTGTGTCCCTCTCCCTGCAATGTCCAAAATCACCAACATCCAAAGATCAAAACAACACCTTTGATGAAAGCTTCCCAAGGCTGGAGAAACTATTCACTGGCAATTCCTGTTGACAGTTTTGTTCAGGTGGCAGTCAGAGAGATCCTGAACTCATTTCCTTCCCACCCACTGAGCATTGCTCTTTAAATCTCTGCTGCTCTACAAGTATTGTGGTCTCTCCCACAAATATATGACACATTCTTTGGAAATGCAAATTTTTTGTTGAATGTTGTTTATTAGGGGAGCCTGCAATTTTCCTGTTTTGCTACAATACATATATAGTGTGCAAGTTTAGGCCTTAAAAACCTAGTCAAGTTTACGCACACAAGGAACAGAAACGGTCTCTATTTCTATTTCTGAAGCCTTAAATGATAAACGATCACTTTCAATGATTCCTTTCATTTGATTTCACGAAAGGAGACAAAAACAAAATGAACAAAGAAAAAATTCTAGGGATGTCAGGTAGCATCAGAAGCAGTCTGTCTTTACCAAACGTTCTACCCAAATTAATCTGCCTTTATAAGCACAGCTTCAGCAAAGAGTCAGCTTAAAATTGAATCAGAGATAGTAGGAACTGCAGATGCTGGAGAATCCGAGACAACAAGGTGCAGGGCTGGATGAACACAGCAGGCCAAGCAGCATCATAGGAGCAGAGAGGCTGACGTTTCGGGCCTAGACCCTTCATCAGAAAAGGGGGAGGGGAAGGGGCTTCTGAGATAAATAGGGAGAGAGGGGGAGGCGGATAGAAGAGGGATAGAGGAGAGGATAGGTGGAGAGGAAACAAACAGGTCAAAGAGGCGGGGATGGAGCCAGTAAAGGTGAGTGTAGGTGGGGAGTTAGGAAGGGGATAGGTCAGTCCAGGGAGGACAGACAGGTCAAGGGGGCGGGATGAGGTTGGTCGGTAGGAGATGGAGGTGCGGCTTGAGGTGGGAGGAGGGGATAGGTGGGAGGAAGAACAGGTTAGGGAGGCAGGGACAAGCTGGACTGGTTTTGGGATGCGGTGGGGGGAGGGGAGATTTTGAAACTTGTGAAATCCGCCCACCGCCGACTCCGGCACAACTCCGCCCACAGCCGACGCCGACGCAACTCCGCCCACAGCCGACGCCGACTCAACTCCGCCCACAGCCGACGCCGACGCAACTCCGCCCACAGCCGACGCCGACGCAACTCCGCCCACAGCCTCCACAGCCAGCAGCTCCAGAGGAGACAGCAGCACCCAGCCCTGCCGAGTCTTCACCATTCCCCCAGACCTACCCCTTACTGAGGACGAACGGTCAGTCCTCAGTAAAGGGCTCAGCTTTGTCCCCCTCCACCCACAGATCAACGAACACCGCTCACGCTTGGACAAAGAGCAGTTTTTCCGCCGCCTCCGCCTCCACACTTACTTCTTTAACCGTGAACCTAACCCTCCCTCTACTGACCCCTTCCCCCACTTCCAACACACCCCCTCCTCCTGGACACCACCCCAAGGCCTCCTACCCTCCCTCGACCTCTTCATCTCCAACTGCCGTCGAGACCTCAATCGCCTCAACCTCTCCACCCCTCTCACCCACTCCAACCTCTCCCCTGCAGAACGTGCAGCCCTCCGCTCCCTCCGTTCCAATCCCAACTTCACCATAAAACCTGCGGACAAGGGAGGCGCAGTTGTAGTATGGCGCACTGACCTCTACATCGCCGAGGCCAGACGCCAACTCTCCGACACCTCCTCCTACCACCCCCTTGATCATGACCCTACCCCTGAGCACCAAACCATCATCTCGCAAACCATCCACAACCTCATCACCTCAGGTGACCTCCCATCCACGGCCTCCAACCTCATCCTTCCCCAACCTCGCACTGCCCGCTTCTATCTCCTTCCCAAAATCCACAAACCTGAATGCCCTGGTCGACCCATTGTCTCCGCCTGCTCCTGCCCCACCGAACTGATCTCCAACTATCTAGACTCCATTTTCTCCCCCTTGGTCCAGGAACTCCCTACCTATGTCCGTGACACCACCCACGCCCTCCACCTCCTCCAGAACTTCCAATTCCCCGGTCCCCAACACCTCATCTTTACCATGGACGTCCAGTCCCTCTACACCTGCATTCCCCATGCAGATGGCCTTAAGGCCCTCCGCTTCTTCCTGTCCCGCAGGCCCGACCAGTTCCCCTCCACTGATACCCTCATCCGCTTAGCCGAACTCGTCCTCACACTCAACAACTTCTTTTTCAATTCCTCCCACTTCCTACAGACAAAGGGGGTAGCCATGGGTACCCGCATGGGCCCAAGCTACGCCTGCCTCTTTGTAGGTTACGTGGAACAATCCCTCTTCCGTACCTACACCGGCCCTAAACCCCACCTCTTCCTCCGTTACATTGATGACTGTATCGGCGCCGCCTCGTGCTCCCACGAGGAGCTCGAACAGTTCATACACTTCACTAACACCTTCCACCCCAACCTTAAGTTTACCTGGACCATCTCTAACACCTCTCTCCCCTTCCTGGACCTCTCTGTCTCCATATCGGGCAACCACCTAGAAACCGATATTCATTTCAAGCCCACCGACTCCCACAGCTACCTAGAATACTCCTCCTCCCACCCACCTTCCTGCAAAAATGCTATCCCCTATTCCCAATTCCTTCGCCTCCGCCGCTTCTGCTCCCAGGATGAGGCATTCCACTCCCGTACATCTCAGTTGTCCTCGTTTTTCAAGGACCGTAACGTCCCCCCCCTCGCTGGTCGAGAACGCCCTCAACCGTGTCTCCCACATCTCCCGCACCTCATCCCTCACACCCCGTCCACGCAATAAGAACCAAAAAAGAATCCCCCTCGTCCTCACATACCACCCCACCAACCTCCGGATCCAACGCATCATCCTCCGCCACTTCCGCCATCTGCAATCAGACCCCACCACCAAAGACATCTTTCCCTCCCCACCCTTATCTGCTTTCCGGAGGGACAACTCTCTCCGTGACTCCCTTGTCCGCTCCACACTCCCCTCCAGCTCCACCACACCCGGCACTTTTCCCTGCAACCGCAGGAAGTGCTACACCTGCCCCCATACCTCCTCCCTCACCCCCATCCCAGGCCCCAAGAAGACTTTCCACATCAAGCAGATGTTCACCTGCACATCTGCCAATGTGGTATACTGCATCCGCTGTACTCGGTGTGGCTTCCTCTACATCGGGGAAACCAAGCGGAGGCTCGGGGACCGCTTTGCAGAACACCTACGCTCGGTTCACAATAAACAACTGCACCTCCCAGTCGCGAACCATTTCAACTCCGCCTCCCATTCCTCAGACAACATGTCCATCCTGGGCCTCCTGCAGTGCCACAACGATGCCACCCGAAGGTTGCAGGAACAGCAACTCATATTCTGCTTGGGAACCCTGCAGCCCAATGGTATCAATGTGGATTTCACAAGTTTCAAAATCTCCCCTCCCCCTACCGCATCCCAAAACCAGTCCAGCTCGTCCCTGCCTCCCTAACCTGTTCTTCCTCCCACCTATCCCATCCTCCCACCTCAAGCCGCACCTCCATCTCCTACCGACCAACCTCATCCTGCCCCCTTGACCTGTCCGTCCTCCCTGGACTGACCTATCCCCTTCCTAACTCCCTACCTACACTCACCTTTACTGGCTCCATCCCCGCCTCTTCGACCTGTTTGTTTCCTCTCCACCTATCCTCTCCTCTATCCCTCTTCTATCCGCCTCCCACTCTCTCCCTATTTATTTCGGAACCCCCTTCCCCTCCCCCTTTTCTGATGAAGGGTCTAGGCCCGAAACGTCCGCCTCTCTGCTCCTATGATGCTGCTTGGCCTGCTGTGTTCATCCAGCTCTGCACCTTGTTGTCTCGGATTCTCCAGCATCTGCAGTTCCTACTATCTCTGATTCAATTAAAAGCTGTGTTATCTGTTTTAAGAATGGCACTAACCAGTTGCAGCCAAGGACATGACCCTCCTTCCACATTGGCAGAGTGGACATCAGTCATTTTGTTGTCCACAAACAGTAAACTAATTCTTTACTTAGCCGTGCCAACAACTTCACCTCCTTTCCAGTTAAAAATATCTGCACTTAATACACATCTGCCCATTTTTACTCGATTGCTGGGTTCCACAGCAGAATGCAAAGGCCAGGAAGAACAGAAGAGTTCTACTCTATCAGTGACCAGCAGGTTAATGTCTGATTTTCAAGCAGCTCCATTGGGTGTTTGTAACGCCATTTATTCTACCAGTGTTCTGCTGCCATGATTGATGCACTAATTGTTTCTGTGGAGGGTACCCTTCAGGGACAAAGAGCACAGCCCTCCTCTCTCTCATTTCCTGTGGCACGAGATCTACTGCAACAGCAGTAAATTGCATGCAGCATATTTAAGAAGCCTCCATTGCCCAAACATTCAGTAACTCCAAATCCTTCCTTTGTGATGCAGGTGATATTGTGGCTGTTTACATGGCTGCTGGAGCCCTTTAACTGAGCCTCAGCTATTACCATTATGTAAGTGCTCAATTAGGCAACTCATTAGGTGATCAGGAATTCACATGAATAGATGAAATATGCTAATCTGAAAAACTTTGGAAGTGAACACCTATAGCAGCTCAGTCATTGGTGAAGCTCATATCACACTGTTTACCCCTGATTTGTGTGTAAATAGGAATTTCCAGCCTTGTGTCTTTAATTGCAAGCTCTTCAGGGTCTGAGTATTGAGACAGCATTTACATTCAGAAGGTTAATAGTTTCCTAGAAGATAAAAAGTTACCCTTGTCACATAAAGCGCTTGGGTGGAGAAAGCCAACAGTAAAACCTATAGGTTTAATACCTTTCCTGTCACAGCATTTGAAAAAATAGCAATGACTTACATTGCCTGGATTGAGGAAAGCTACTTTTAGGCTTAGAGACTTGCCCTACCAGCCTGCCTTGACAACTACAATTCATCAAATAAACTTATGCGTGGTACTATCCAACATTACTACTGGATAAACAAACTTCATTATGATGAATGTCTTGCTTTTAAGCCATAAAGTTATTAACTGGTAACAGTCACCCACTTTTCTGGCATCCACACTCATTCAACATATCGCTTATAATTAACCCTCCAAGTGCTGGGACATTTCTGGAAAGAAGATTTCTGAAGTTTGACCTGAATGTGGTTCATGGCAAGGCCAATCAAAATAACACATGGACAAAAAAAACAAGCTGCTAAACAGATGAGTTACTATGGGTTTTATTTTTGTGCAGCTATTGTTTTTGTTGTGATGTAATTAGAAGCATTTCATGTCCACAACATTCTTCATGGCCACTTAACAAGTATTCAGACTAGTTGCGTGCAGAAAAACAAAAATATTAACAGGATGACAGTCTGATATGAACTGAAAGAGCAATTTGTCAGCTCACTGTGATCTCTGTTTGTCTTCTGAGACATAGTGAAACAGTTAAATATATGAAAAAAGTGATCCATTAATTAATTTAATTTTAAAAACATTCTAACATCATATTCATATTCAAACAACTATTAGTGGCTAGTTTTGTTTCTGTTTCAAGAACATTGCAACAAGGTCCAACAAGATTTAATTAAAAAATAAGATTCTTCCATTAGTTTATTCCTCACTCTTCTGTGCACATCATTTTCCATGCAGACGGCGAACAGTAAACTGTTCTCAGGTCTCGGCAATCTTATTCTAAGGAAGCCCTTTTCAAGAAAGCCATGAAAGAGCAGCATTTTAGTTCAATTTTCCCTCCCATCCCATGGGAAACAAGTAACTTCCATTTGCCACTTCTCTTCAACCTCACCGCCATTACCCAGACCCCCTTCCCCCATAGGAAGAGTAAAGTTCAAAATCTTGAACAAAAACCAAAAGCTACTTTAAAAAGTTGAAAGTCTGAAGTGAACCTTAGCACCAACTCATAAGATGCTACCCTGGGCTTATCCATAGTGAGCCCTTCATCTCAGCTAGCATACCAAAAGAATAGGAGTTCCTCAGCATGAGTAAAGTCACCACCATTTTAGCAGATCATAAGGCTGCTCTCTCATTAGAGAGTCGGAGTGGTGGTTTAACCTGAGGATCACCACACCTCAGGCAGGGGAGACATTGACGAGGAGAATCCTTCATGGTAACCTTGGCTTGTGTGGGTGCAAAGTTTAGGAAGAAATCCCATGGGGTGGGGGAGGGAAGAGGGAATGGCAAGCAGAGATAAAGTAAACGTTTTCACTAGTGCATTTTCTAATAAACATAATATGTTTTAACAAAGGCAGAAGTAGGAATTAAACAACATTAATGTATTTCATCTGGGCAGTGGTTAATATGATGTAAAAGACAAGAACAAATGAGCAAACAGAAGGTAGCATTTTAAACAAATTGAATTCAATGTTTTCACTGAAAGCCAGGTGTCAAATTCTGATTATTCTATGTTCTTATTCACCATTATCACTATACAGCTCTCAAGAAATACTGTGTGAGGTTAGCTTAGCCACAGTTCCCTGATAAAAATGACTTTGACATGAAATGTATTTGAGCGGTTTACTAATTCCCAAACTGTAGATGAAAACAGGAATCTAGGGGTATTTGATAACAGTACTCAGGCACTACAATGGGCCGTGGTGGTTATCAGTTGTTGTATCAAGTGCTCCCAGCTTTGCAATGCACATTGGTCTCTTATCATGAAATAAGCATCACATAGCCCATTTTGAAAAGGGCTGCTAACACTGACAGTTCCCTAATGGCAGGCAAGGTTAACCATTTCAAACAACAGCTCGCATTGTGCTGTGATTTCAGAGCTGTTTACCATTTGAAAACAAGGGTCAGTGAATCACCACATTCAAAACAGTGGAAAATTAATAACATTCAACAGACTAACAGATGTATTTGGGAGCTTCATGAAATCATAACAGACCGCTTTATCAGGTGGTATTGCACATCATAAGATGTTATTATTCTGCAGCATTGTTCGATGACCTTTAGTATGCAGATATAAATGATGCATAGTGCACAAGTCACCTAGTCTAACAGGAAGAATGCTGCCACTTAATCAGTGTCGACCAATGCTGATATTTTGTTGTTACAGCAAGACAATCCGTTGAACACTGACATTCTATGGATGTCAATTTGCTGGATCAACAAACAATGTAGAAAGGCAACTTTCTGATGGTCAGTATCATCTATGTCTCGTTTAATGGACCACCTAATGGCATGAATGTAAAATGCAAAATCTCAGTGAGGCAATTTACTGTTATAACAGAATAAAATGAACAGTAGGATTTGGGATCCACTTTTGCCCAGTTAAATACAAAAATCTAAAAGTTACTATCAGCAATTTCATGTTCCAAAACAGAGTGTGCCGTAACAGTTCTGGCTGAAATTAACGCAATGGCATGATATTTGTCCACTAGTTGCCAATGAGGACATCAGAAAAAGTAAAGCTTAGTGCTTCAGGAAAAGTGAAATTTTAAAGATATGACAAGTGCCAATTGCCATTGTGCAACCTCTTCGGCTTTGAAAATTTAATTTTATAAGTATGGATGTTTCATTCAATCTAATTCATTTCTACCTTTATACTTCTTGGTTTAGACCCCATGGGCTGAATGGTACTACATTTTGGCAAAGTGTGATCTTTATCAAGTTTCGTGGAGGGTTTCTCTCAGCGAAGACTGGGGGGTTTGCCATGCTATTGTTACAATCATGAGTTATTGAAAAGCTGCTCATTTCTTAAATGCTAGTCCAATTCTCCAACTTGTCTCGGCAGAAAATGTTCACGCCCATGCCGGGATATCCTGAGATATACATGTATCCCTGGCACCAGTGGGATCT
>NC_063341.1:50030647-50091013 GCF_021869965.1 Rhincodon typus | reverse complement strand
TGGAACGCTAGCCATGCACCTGGTCAACTGTAGAGAGTTTGGAGTTGTCATCCACCATCGATGTAGCGGCAAACCATTATTTCTCATGGCCCAGTGATGGCATGGTTGACATTTTTCCTGCATGTACAACAGCACATTCCTATCCCAACTGCTGTTTAAATACGAGGCCACACGGCTTATCTGTTCTTAGCCACATTCCATCTTATACCCCTCTCTAAGTAACTGCTACTTGTTCTCCAATGCTCAGTGTAGCCCTGTGTCTTAACAACGTGTGACCATCACATAATGGAAGCTGTCAGTTACCTCAAACCATTTACTTTTATTTACATATACAAAACACGAACACAAATCATAGAAATAGAAACTGCATTTGACTCTTCTAACATATCAAGTACTAACAATTGTACAGTCAATGAATGACCACTGAAGCATTAATTCAGTCTTGGCAGGTTTGTAGTGCCCAACTGCTAGCTACATCTATCATGCATAGGGTGATGTCCTTTCTGCTCAATATCTTCATCCCTTTCCTCCTCAGAAGATTGCTCCCTCTCTCCCAGTTTGCCATCATCAACAAATCTCCTGTTATCCTGTGCCAGTTATGCAGAGCATAACAAGCTAGGATTATGTGGCACACTTTGTTTAATGTGTACTGCAAGGCACAACTAGACTGGCCCAAGCAGCAGAATCTTATCTTCAGGAGCTCTATCGTCTACTCCACCCCAGTTGAGAAATGGGCTGCATTGTATCTATGCTCCATCTTAGTCAGCGGGTTGTATAATTGGTTCATCAGCCAGAATCGTAGTAGGTAACCTTGCTTTCCCAGTCAACATTCTTGTAAGGCATCTGGACCCTCAAACGCATCAGAATCAGGAGAGTTCCCAGAATATACACATCATAGCAGCTCCCAGGATACCTGGTGAAAACCTCTAGGAAGTGGTACTGATGATCACTGATCATTTGCACATTGATGGAATGGAATCCTTTTCTATTGATGAATTCTACAATATGTTCCCCTCTGCATGATGTGAGTAGAATCTATTGCCCCTGTACTTGGAAAAAGTCAGCTATGTTGCTGACTCCTACTGATTAGGCTTTAGGAGGGTTTCAGTTCCACACCCATGTGCACCCAAGGAGCTCTTGCATTAGCTGCATGGTTTGTGGCCTACAGGTGCCTTTTTTTTTGAGATTGCCTGTGTTTACACATGTTTCATAGAGAGATCTCTGTGCCGTTTGCAAGGACCAATGACCTGGTCAACATTGCTTGTGATCAGTATTTACACTACTCACAATTGTACATTGGATGCAGTTCATATGCAGAATGAGATGATTTACAAACTGCATGCTGTAATTACATATTGCCGCAATTGCCCTTTAAAAAGCCACCGATGGCTCTGAAGTAGAGCCCATGAGTTTGATTAGCAAACAGACATCGGTTTTACCTACTTCAGACATGGTTGCAGCCATTTTCTATTCATTGGTCACACACATCAATCGAAAAATCTTGTAAGAAAATATAGGTCACTCTTGACACCATGAGTACCAGGCAGGTTCCCACCACCAGCTCTGCCAGACCTCCATGTCTTTCTACCTAACACTCCCTGTACAGCCCACTCCACTCAACCCTCATAAGTTCCTACCTACCACCTTGTGTTGTGCTGTCACCCCATCGAGAGCAGAGTGTTGGTGATTACCAACTCCAGCAGCGGCCCAGATCTTCTCTTGCACTACTCTCCCCACCCACGCCCTTCCACTGTTATATACTGAATTTCTCATTTACATCATCCTTGTACCCTTTGCACCCCAGGTTGTATCTCCTATTCCCAGTTTTGAGTCTCCACCAACTACTGGGACACTGTCCCCAGGTGGTCACTATGACATTCATTCCGATGAACCCAAGAACTGACTGGGCTCCCCCCTTACCTACTTGAATGGAGACTCCTGCGTGATGACTGACTAGACCAACTATCTGATCTCCATGAAGCTTGCTGTCTGACGATCCTATAATTCCCTGACTTGTTGCACTGGATCTGCAGAACTGAGCATTGCCCACTCCCTGGGAATGACCCAGAGTATACCACGAGTCCATACCCCTTCACTAATGGTGGATGCTGTCCTTGACTGACTGCACTGGACAACCCCCAGGACCTGACAGTCAGCAGTACCTCCACCAAGTCCTCCCCCCTTCCTTGGAAGAGGACTATTCAATTTGGTTGATGTAGAGTTTTTACAGTGTATGCTGCCAGCAAATGCTGTAGGTGAGACTGTCATACCATTAGGCTGTTCAGCAACTGTCCACCCTATTAGTCATTGATTATTGACAAGCATGACACACAAACTAACTTAGTTTCTACACTAAACTGCAAGGCAAGACTGAAGTACTGTGTGCCTTTCATGCCTGGCTGAAGGGGCAAAACACTAAAAGGCAAGGCAAGGCAGGGATATCCTGAGCATCCAGATTAGGCGCTAACTGAGTAGATGTTATGAGAGCAAGCAAGCAGCCTGGTCCAATCCATGAGCTGGGTAATTGTCCCTATGTGCAACAACTTTACAATGATAGTTGCCAATGCACTCCAAAGTACAGCATGGCAGTGGAGAAGCATACTGTAAGTAGAGCAGAAATATGGCAAGATGGTGTAGAGAGGTATGACTCCAGCATCCATATATGTCAGATGCCTGTGGACACTTCCTGTGGAGCCTGCCCTGGGATGTTGCTGCCAGGTGTCCAAGGCGAAGGCCCTGTGGAGCAAGCAGCAAATTGGAGTGGGCAAGTACTTCATGCCAGGAATTCTCAGTGTCTAGTTTCTATCTGATGGGTGGCAAAATAAGACAGTGCATTTAATAAAGTGAGATTAAGTGATGATGAGCAATCATTCCCATAAATAGGCTTCCTGTCGCTCACTAGTGTGAACCTCGTTTCAACATCTGGAACTTCGTTGGAAAATGTGACGTGTTGCTCCTGACATCGAGAGAGGTCTCATTCGAATTCTCACACAATTCTCCCACATTTCTCACCATATCCCACGTCATTCAAGGTCTGGGAAGATTCCACCCCATGTGCCTCACTAGAGATTGTTTGACTGATTGCTTGAAGAGAATTTTGTCTTTGGTTCCGCTTCACAAAAGAGGACCCAAATCAGATACCAGAAATGTTGGAGATTGCGAGATTTAGTGAGAGGGAAGAATTGAGGGAGATCAATATTAGTAGAGAGATGGCGTTTAGAAAATTGATGGGATTGAAGGCAGATAAATCCCTAGAGCCTGATAATCTACATCCCTGATAATCTACTTAAGGAAGTGGCTTAGAAATAATGGATGCGTTGGTGGTCATCTTCCAGGATTCTATAGACTCTGGAACACTCCCTGCAGATTGGAGGGTGGCTAATGACACTCCAATATTCAAAAAGGGGGGTAGAGAGAAAATACAAAATTATAGACCAGTAAGCCTAACATCGGTAGTGGGGAAAATTCTCAAATCCATTTTCAAGGATTCTATAGCAAAGCATTTAGAAAGCAGTGGCAGGATCAGAAGAGCCAGCATGGATTTATGAAGGGGAAATCATGCTTGAAAAATCTGTTGGAATTCTATGAAGATGTAGCTAGTACAGTTGACAAGGGGAAGCCAGTCAATGTGGTTTATTTGAACTTTCAGAAAGCGTTTGACAAAGTCCCATATAAAACATTATTGGGCAAGATTAAAGCACATGGGATTGGGGCAAGTACATTGAGATGAATAGAAAACTGGTTGGCAGAGAGGAAACAAAGAGTAAGAATTAATGGGTCCTTTTCAAATTGGCAGGCAGTAACTAGTGGGGTGACACAGGGATGGTGCTGGGACCCCAGCTATTCACAATATATATTAATTTATTGGATGAGGGAACAAAATGTAATATCTCAAAGTTTGCAGATGATACCAAGTTGGGTGGGAGGGTGAAATGTGATGAGGATGCAGAGATGATTCAGCATGATCTCGACAGATTGGGTGAGTAGGCAAATCAATGGCAGATGAAGTATAATTTGGATAAATGTGGGATTATTCACTTTGGAAGCTAAAACAAGAAGGTAGATTACTATCTGAATGGCTATAAACTGGGAGAGGGGAGTGTGCACTGGGACATGGGTGTCCTTGTGCACCAGTCACTGAAGGTAAGCATGCAGGTGCAGTAGGTGGTAAAGAAGGCAAACGTCAGCCTTCCTGCTCCTCTGATGCTGCTTGGCCAGCTCTACACCTTGTTATCTCAAATGCTACATTGGCTTTCATTGCGAAAGGTTTTGAGTATTGGAGCAGGGATGTGTCGTTGCAGTTATACAGGATCTTGGTGAGGCCACACCTAGAATATTGTGTGCAGTTTTGGTCTCCTTTTCTGAGGAAGGATGCTCTTGCTCTTGAGGGAGTGCAGTGAAGCTTTACCAGGCTGATTCCAGGGATGGGGGGATTGTTATATGAGGAGAGATTGATGAGGTTAGGATTGTTTTCGCTGGAGTTCAGACGAATGATGCGTGATCTCATGGAGACTTATTAAAATTCTAACAGGACTAGACAGGGTAGATGCAGAGAGGATGTTTCCAATGGTGGGTCACAGTCTGAGGATTCAGGGTAAACCATTTAGGATGGAGATGAGGAGACATTTCTTCACCCAAAGAGTGGTGAGCCTGTGGAATTAATTACCACAGGAAGTAGTTGCTGCCAAAACATTTAATGTATTCAAGAGAAGGCTAGATACAGTATTTGGGGTAAATGGGATCAAAGGTTATGGGGAGAAAGCAGGATTAGGTTATTGAGTTGGATGATCAGCCATGATCATGATGAATGGTGGAGCAGGCTCGAAGGACTGAATGGCCTCTTCCTGATCCTATCTTCTATGTTTCTATGATACTCACTTTCCTCACATTCTCACCTGTAGAGATCACCATGATGGATCTGGCATCAGATTAAAGTGAGTTTCTGTTCAAAAACCTGCCAGAAGTTTGTTCCCAGCTGTCAATGAGATGAATGAAGCGCACCATTGCTTCAACGTTGACTACAAAATCCAAATCAACATTTCTTGATAGATCACATTTATAATTTTTACATTGGTAAAATACTGTTGCAATTCATGTCATTGTCATATCTCTTATTAAAATTGGGGATGTGCAGAGAGTATGGAGACACAAAAAAACAAGACATACAATAATTTGTAAATTTAAAGTAAGGAAACAGTATCATCTCATACGTACAGAAATTATGAATTGGAAACATTTAAATGTGATTCAGTACTTTCCAGGCAAGCATCTGACGAAGTATAAATAGTCATATCATTTTGGCCTGCTGCGAATTGTTGAAATATTCTTTAAATTTGACTCATATTTACATTGGAGTTTGACTATAAATTGGCAGGCACTCACTCACTGATGTACTTTGTTAAGAATAAGGCTAAACCAATAGTGATAGGGCTTACATTCCAGAATATGTTTTTGAAAAGTTCAAGCAATAGATCTGCTGCCAATCAAACCAAGGTTACAATGGCTAGAGAGAACCGGTACGAGATGAGATGGAAACACTATTGCTGTAAATGTGATTCTGTTCAAAAGACATCTGTAAAACAACTTTCAACCACTATTAAAGTGTAGCTTTACTGTTGGATTGTAAAAATTTAGACAGAAGCTTGTTGTGCAACAGATCTTCCAAATACTTCAAAAAAACCTACCACCACTTCCTCTGAACTTCAGCCGTTAAAGTCACGGAAACCACTGTCCCCCCCTTAGTTATGACTGTTGTAAGTCTAAACTTGCCACAGACCACCACAGATCATTATGTAACAATTCACAGTAGGTGTGACCATTATTGGTAGACTTATTTATTTCACTTCCCAATAATTTACAGTTAAGACATTTCACCAATATAAAACACATCGAGGCTTTGGAAATACCTTCTGTCTATAATTCTGCCCGGGTGCATCTGCAACATATTAACATTTTTAGGTTGTTTATTTTATCTACTCTATTGTCCCCAGCCAAGTGAACAATTATTTGAACTGCTCTTGTACAATACCATTCTGCAATAAGACAGTAGGAAATCAGATTAAGGGATTTTCTGTGGGAATGCACTTTGTAGCCCATTGGGAAGAATACATAGATGGGATTTAGGGTATAACAATCCAAAATCCTATACACTGGAACTCCAAAATGCCATCTGTTGCACCACCATTTTCGGGGGGCCCAAGTGTATGTTAATCTTACTGGTGTATGCTTATGTTTGGGAAATGGGAACCTTATTTCTGTTTTAACTTGCAATGTCAACACTAAGCATTTTAAGGCCATATATAGCATGACTTAGAAGCCTGATACTTGATAACAAAAATCTCAGCCAAACACCACAAGATCTTATATAAAAGATGAAAATACATAACAATTAAGTTACTTATAAAACCAGACAAACTCCTAGATTTGTAAAGAAAGGTCTTGTAACATTCAACTATGTGTACATCATTGATACCTTGCATTAACAAAGTGCTTTTAAAAAGCAATGTCAAGCAAACCAGATTGTGCAACTTAATTTTGCTGTTATGTATGGGTGTATTCACATTACGACCTTCAAAACTCTCCTGTTAAAATTGTGTACTGTTGTTTGCATACATTTTCAAACATTTACCAAGGTTAAATATACTATGGTTGTAAAAATAAAATACAGTATGGGGCAACGCTGATTCATTGGAAAAGCATAATTTTATCACTATAGGAACAAGACTTTAAAAACTGCTTTGATAACTTAATGAGTGATATAAAGTGAGAGGAGTAAATGGCACAGTGAATTAGGACCATTTGGACCACAATGGACCATTACGATCATTGAATCCAACTTAGATTGATAGAAAGCATCACCTCTGTCAGATGTAAGTGCCTTATGTAGAAGTGTGGATAGTCACTAATGTTCCAGCCAGATTTGGGCTTACGATATAGCACTTCCAAAATTTGTTGATATGTTTAGGAATAAATTCTTTTGCTCAATGGGACAGTCTACTTCTATATTAATGACTGATTATCTAGGATGTGAATAAATATGTTAAAGAATGGGCCTGAAGTGTATTAGGAGAATATAGATGGTCTAACACCATATGCAATGCAACATAACTATCTGATTAGAACTGAATAGTTGCAAAGTTGGTTTAATATCCTGTTGTTTGCTCAATGATCATTTGGGCTGCAGACAAATTACATACAGTGTTATCTTTAGGTTTGGATGCCTCCCCCCAGGAGATTTAGTGAGATGAGTGATCCTAATGCAGAGCAAACTGCTCACAAGGAATATGATGCAAACGAGCTATTTAGCTTTTTTCTAGCTCCACACTTCATGGTAAAAGAAAGAAAACTTAGATTTACATATTTGTTTATTAAATCTCTCAAGAACAGTCATCTCATGTTCACTTGGAGACCATTGACTGTTACACAGAACAACAGAGTAACCATTTTGTACACAACATGCTCTCACACATATTTCACCTCCCATCATCCAGCACATTCCTAGTATTCTACCGGAGTGTCAGTTTAAATTAAGTCTTGAGCTCGGAAGCAGGGTTTTGAATCCACAACATTCAATCTCAGGGGTAACAGTGCTATAACTGAGCCAATCTGATACACGATGGTCGTGTCAGCAAGTCAAGCCATGAAAACACTTGGTGTTAGAAACAGAAAGGTACACTGGAATTTGTTTTATGCTACTGGGCTGTGGTGCATTATGTTGTTGCTATTGGAACAGGATACCTGAGCTTTCGTTCGCATCTGGCTTTGTTGTATCTGTAGTGAGATGTTTTGAAGCAGAAGTAGAATGGAGAAAATGTTAAATGTGTTGCAATTCCAGCATCTTATACTTTTTTTGAGAATAACGACAATGAAGATCACTCTATATTTTAAAGGCTGGTTAGATTATGACAAATTGAAAATATTGCCATATTGAGAACAGTGTACAGTGTATCATCATAAAGCTGTTTGACCACTCATGCATTTGTAGTCAATTCGATAAAGATACGACATGTACTTTTTTTAACAAAAGCCATTCAACACTTACTTTATACTTCTTAAGTTCCCATTTCTGTAACACAGTTGCTTAAATGCCAAATGTTGAAAAATACCTTTTTTTTTAACGTGCATCAGGAATTTCAAATGCAAGATTCCTACCTGCTGGGACTGCTATAATGTTGCTGAGCAACCTCTGTGAATACTCAAAACTGAGATTTTTGTTTTGTTTCTAAGAGGAAACACAGTAAACTACAGAAACAACAGCTATGCCTCTTTATCAATCTCTATAATATAGCCATCACCATTAAAACTGTCAACTTATAACTAACCTGTGTTACAGAGGATACATTATCAAATTGCTGCTAAGTGACATTATGAGTGACTAACACCAAACACTTAAACACTGCAAAGAAGTGAATTACCTCAGATATTATTGATGCTACCCTAAGATTTCATTTCACTATTAACATATTCAGAATTCAAAGCTTACTGAAATCAATTTTGCTCTACAGTTTTCTTTGTGTTTGCCAGATTTAACTGGAGATCATTTGGCTAGAAATCCCCTGGGTCATTTCCCAATCGGCTGCTAGAACTTTGGAGGAAGTTTGGCAGAAACCTGTTTGCACATGTAGGTTCAGATTCAGACATCCAGTTATTACTCAACATGAGTGCTGTGTGTGTAGTCATACACTCAGTAACTGGCAAAGCAAATACTCTCACTAAATAATCAAGTAATACAAAAGGAGCTCATTTGGCACATCATACACATTGCTTCTCTTTGAAAGCTATTCTAATATTCTCATTCCCTTGTCCTTTTCCTATAAACTTTGCTGAAAATCACCAGTGAAAGAAAATGGTTCTCTTGTTAGGAAAGGAATACTGGATGACCTCAACGCAATGAGCGCTTCATTTACTCTGCCATCCGATTTCCTTTCTGGCCAAATAGCAATAGAGTTAAGACCAAAATAAGGAGGGTCTGCTTTTCTGAAAAAAGATTAAATAAAATTTCTATAAATTGACAGTAATCATCAAGCACACAATTTGCTAGTCAAAGCTTTGATCTGAGTGCATGTGATATTTTTTCAAAGGCAATTGCATGTTACATTGGACATTCTAAAGCCTATAATTTTACAGGCACCTCATAATATATTTTGACTCTCATGCATCACATATCTTGGTCAGGTGCACTAACTTAGCGCTGGGTGAATTTTATCACCATCCCTTTCACACAAAAAGTACTAAAGTTATTCAGTGGTTGCACAATGCATAAAGGAGTACTCAGTATTACAAAATTCTCGTGGGAAGATGCATCAAAAACATCTTTAAATCTCTAATTATAGTGGCATTCTTAACGAACACAGTTGTGAGCAAAGCCAGTCATCCAAGGATGAGGTCTGTGGTTAGAATAACATGTTCAGCCACAGATTAAGAAAAGGGAAAGAGTCATGTTTGTTTATTCAGCTTTGGCCAAAATTTCTGTCCTGGAACCCCACAGAGCCCTGCTTCTAAATTTATTCCATCTGTGGCCTGTTTACAAGACGCATCCTGTTGACACTAGAGACCTACACTTGAATATCCGGGCTCGACCTCTCATCTTAATTTGTCTCAGATGCATTCAATATTAAAAAGAAAGCCTGGCATTATTGGGATTTCTGAACTATTCTCTGAATTCTTTGCATTCAAGTACTAGTCAGCTAGAATGTCTGAAACCACAGAAAATAGAGTTTTTGAATGAGATCGAGCTGCAGCACATCTTAAAACAAAAAAAATGGAAAATAAAGAAAGCATTCCTGTTGACTATTAAAGTAGTGGCTTTGTTAAGGCTCAGCTGCTATCTAATGCTGTTCTTGTGATTGTTGTTTCTTTGATTAGAGAATAGCATTATCACAACATGTTATGCTTCTGGATTTTATACAGAAGTTTTGAGAAGGTTGATCATCATTACAGACCTCATAAATTATTTATACCATTTCCCTACAACTAGTAAGTGCATAGTGGCCTTGAAGGAGCAAGGTAAATTCAGTAGCTGTGAAATATGGATCTTAGCTCTAATTTCTCCACACTAGAGTTGGCACTTCATATCCAAAACGGTGTCTGTTGAACAAAGTCCTAGTATGGGCTACAGCAGTCAACATTTGGATGAGAGAGTGCAGGGAATATTACGAGATGTACACAAAAGAACACAGAGATAAAAGTAGGCCATTTAGCCTCTGAAGGCCCCTGTTAGACCAAACAATGAGTTCATGACTGACCTGTGACCTAATTTCATATACCTTCATTTGCCCCATTTTTCAAAATTCCTTTGATTGACACAAATCTATCAATTTTATTTTTAAAATTAACAACTGATATATCACCAACTTTAATTTGCTGAAGACCATTTCAAACATCTACCATCCTTTGTATGTAGAAAAATTTTCTGTTTCACTCCTAAGAAGTTTGGCTTAGTTAGATAGTATCCTCAATCCAAGACTCTTCACCCAGCAGAAATAGTTCCTTCCTATCTACCCTGTACATTCCCTTCGCTCTTGACAAGACTTAGATCGAACACTCTTAACCCCTAAACTTCAAGGCACATGACATTTCTGGTGTAATCTCTCCTTGTAAAATAACCTTGAGGTCCAGATATTATTTTGGTAAAGCTATAGCGCACTCTATCCGAGATTAATATATCCTTAAAAAGGTCTGGTGCTCAGAACCGCTCACAGAAACTGTTCAGAACTGCTCCTGGTATAATCTAACTCATACTTTGTATTGAAGAACATGACTTCTATCCCTAGTATTCTAGAACTCCATATGTGAATGGTAGCATGCCATTTATATTTTTGAGTGGGAAAATTGTGACAGAGTTGTTAAAGCTGCCAAAGTCTGCAAGGAGTGCAGTGATATGTGCTAAAAGACTTTATTCAGTCCAAAACACCTGCTCCCAGTTATGAGTACTTTAGCTTCCATCTCCCTTAAACAAGAGAATCATGGGAGGATAAAGAGCTGAGAAAAAGCAGGACAAGTTGCTGAAGGAGAGCTGAGGAGGGGCAAGAGGTGGGGATGGGTGTTCAATTGGGTGGCATGGTGAAGTGCTGCCCTTTATCATTGATGAGAGAGATATTGGGTAGCCCACTTTGGGCCAATTGCGGTCTGTAAGTGACCAGTTAAAGACCACATAAGGGCTTCTGGCCGTGGCATTGGAAGTGCCCACCCTATGTAATAAGATAGCCAGGTAAATCTGGGAAGCCCGACTATGGCCCAGGGTGATGGGGGTTGGAAGCTCCTAAATGGAACCCTGTACTAAACAAACAGAGTTCACTTCCTAAATGATAATTACCATCTTTCCTTGTTTCCCCACTCTGCACAGCCTCCCATCCCCTCACTGGCACTACCTGATTTCCGGTCTCCAGTGACACTGCTGCTTGAGGACTGACTGCAGTTCCACCAATGGCTTTTGCTTCTGATAGTGCTACTGGAAATGAAGAGCTGTCAACCACCTGATTGACTGCAGCTCAAGAAGGTGAAACAACCTGCTGAAGTAATGACTATAGGCTGTTTGTTAAAATGAAGGTGTGTCTTTCTGGCTCGGTGGTGGGGGTGCAGGAAGCTCACCCTGACTGTTCAGCAAGAGGGCGGGGCCACAATTTTCATGAAAAATTCTGTCCAGAGTGTCAGATATCTCTGTATCTCGAAGGATGTCCTCAATGAAATCTTCTCCCGATGCAGCCACAAAGCAGGGCAAGACCGGTACTGCCAATAGCTGTCAAAGTGAATACATTCATGACTTGTGTGCCTGGTGTCTTCCAAACTGAATTAGGTGACATTTATAACATACTGAAGTTTGCCATCCAACTGTTACAAAAGGGAAACCACTGATGGTCTGGTTTTCAAGTAAGCTAGCTGCATTTCTTTTATTCTGGCCAGAGAGGAGTAGGTAGAGTAAGCATGTAGCTTCACAAGGATTGCACACTTTCCAATGGTGCAAGACATTATTGACTCCACATACAATGGATGTACTTCAACTGAACGAGTTCCACTCCTTCAATGTCTAGCTGGTGGGCAACTATGTGCAGCACATCAAGCAAGCCAATGCCTACTTCCTGGCATCAATCATTATGGCTTCATTTTGCATCAGTCTGTTATGCCATCTGCATTTCAGTCCCTACCATAAATCAGAAAGTGACTACTTAGAGGCAAGCGCTAAGCTTTGACTTTGCTTGCATGGGTGTACTCTCAGCAAAGTTGTCCTATGTTCTACTAGTCACTCCTACTATTAATATTTATTTTACAATGGTATCACTCATCTACAACAGTTAGCACTCCATTTGTCTTTTGCTCTGGGCACTCTCACCATTTGTTCTACTCGTTGCTCCTGCCTCTTTCACAACCACAAAAATAATTATTTTCTAGCGCCCTTCAGTCTGAAGAAGCCATATCAGACTAGAAATGTTAAGTCTGTTTCTGGCCCCATGGACGCTGAGTTTCTCCAGCAATTTCTGGTTTTATTTTCATTTGACTTTCCTGCAGTGGTTTGGTACAATGGAATGGTTTGCTAGGTCATTTAAGAGGGCAGTTAAGAGTCAACATCATTGTGCCCGGGCAGGTAAGGACAGTAGATTGCCTTTCCTGAAGGATAGCCGGAGACTTTTTACAACAATTTGATCCTTTCATGTTCATTACTGAGACTAGCTTTTATTCCAGATTTATTAAGTAACTAAATGTAAATTCTTCCAGCTGTCATGGTGGAATTGAAGTCATGCCTCTGGATTAGTAGCCTGAGTCTCTAAATTACAAGATCGGGTAGTATTACTATTATGCCACCATTGCCAATAAAAGTCTTATAGATCAAAAACAAAGTTGGTGGGAAAGCTCAGCAGGCCTGGCGGCATATGTGAAGGAAAAAACAGAGTTAACGTTTTGGGTCCGGTAACCCTTCCTGAACTGAGTTCTGAGGAAGGGTCACCAGACCCAAAACGTTAACTCTGTTTTTTCCTTCACAGATGCTGCCAGAGCTGCTGAGCTTTTCCACCAACTTTGTTTTTGTTCCTGATTTACAGCATCCGCAGTTCTTTTGGTCTTTTTTATAACTTTGTTTTTGTTCCTGATTTACAGCATCCGTAGTTCTTTCGGTTTTTAATAGTCTTATAGATATTCAGCACAGTTACTATGTTGTGGTTAGTTACTTTCTTTGGCGCTCTGCAGCTATTTGGATCTTAGAGGGCTGTCACCTGAAATGTGAGAAGGATTCTGTCTTTTTACTTACTCACTTCGGAGTTGGAAGGCATTCCAACTTTATTTTCAGTGTTGGCAATTGTTTGCCTCTCTCAAAACACTGCACACTACACTCTCCAGAGCCTCCCAAGGACCTCAGCCGATTTCTACAGAGGCTGATCTTGTTACCTCCCATCAACAAGCAAGCTGCCCAGTAACTCCGATAATTTCCAGTCATTTCAAAGGATCTGGATTTAGCTTTATTTTCATCCATTTTTCTCTACTCTTAACAGCTGTGAAAAGTGGCTTCTTGTTCTTTCCTATCACTGCACTGTTTGTAGGTGTCACATTTCTGGCTGCAAAGTTACCACTTTTAACAGCAATAATGGGCCACTTATGATGCGCGAGTGATTGTTCATTTTACACGTTATTTTCATCTCTGGCAGCTGTGAGCTTTTTGTCTGAATATGCTGTGAACGTGCATCTTGGTGTTTTAACGCAATGATTATCTGCACCATTCAGGTTTAATTTGCAGTTTTTGTTGAGTTAGTTACTATTGTACGGGCACATGTAAAGGCTCCTCAATTGGTCTCCACATCCTTGGGTTTAAGAATTGAAAATTTGATAATGTTCCTGCTGCAGGTTGCTTTTTCATAACATTTTACAAATAGGAAGAAGATTTGTCCTTATATTGCACCTTTTTCAACAACAGGATGTCCCAAATTGTTTGCAAATCAATGAAGTAGTTTTGACATGCAATCACTGTTATAGTATGAGAACTATATTCACACTGTTAAGTACACTACCAAAACAGCAATGTGATAACAACAACAGAATCCCTAGTGTAAGGAATCAGGCCATTTGGCCCATCAATCCTCCAAACAGTATCCCACCTAGACCCATCCTCCATACTCTATCCCTGCAACCACACATTTCTCACGGCCAATCCGCCTAACCTGCACACCTTTGGACTGTGGAAGAAAACTGGAGCACCCAGAGGAAACCCACGCAGACATGAGAAGAATGTGCGAACTCCACAGAGACAGTTCCCCCAAGGGTGAAATCAAACCCGGGCCCCTGGCACTGAGGCAGCAGTGCTAACCACTGAGCCACTGCGCTGCTCAGATAATCTGTTTTTATGATGCTGATTGACATATAAGTGTTGCCCAGTATTCCAAGGTTAACTCCCTTGTTTTCCATCAAATTAGTGGCATGGAATCTTTAACATGCAGCTGAGAGAGCTGATGGGGCCTCAGTTAACATCTTTCAAATCAGATGAAATCTTAGCAGTGGAGGACTCCCTTAGTAATAAGCTGGAGAATAAGACTTGAACCCAGAACTTGCTGGTTCAGAGGCAAGAATGCGACCTACTGAACAATAGCAGACACCTGACAAGAACAGGATGAGCCTATTTCAAGGCATCCCAGATGTCCTCCTATTTCAAGGTCTGCTCCCAAGATGCGGCGTTCCACACCCGGACATCCCAGATGTCCTCCTATTTCAAGGCCTGCTCCCAAGAAGGAGCATTCCACACCCGGACATACCAGATGACCTCCTATTTCAAGGACTGCAACTTCCCCCCTCCAGTGACCAAAGATGCCCTCAACCACATCTCTTGGATTTCCTGCACTTCTACCCTCAAACAACTTCCCTCAAACAAAAATAAAGACAGAATCCCCCTTGTCCTCACATATCACCCCACCAATCTCCACATCAAGCCTATCATTCTCCACCACTTCCACCACCTACAATCTGACCCCACAACCAAAGAGATATTTTCCTCCTCACCCCACCTGCCTTTCGTGGGGACCGCTCTTTCCATGACTCCCTCGTCCTCTCCACACTCCCCACTAACCCCACCACACCCGGCACCTTTCCCTGCAACCGCAGGAAGTGCTACACCTGTCCCTTCAACTCACCCCTCACCTCCATTCAAGGCACAAAACGAATCTTCCATATTAGACAGGGGTTCACGTATACATCTCCATGGTCTACTATATCCGCTGCTCCCGATGGGGCCTCCTCTACATCAGTGAGACCAAGCGGAGACTCGGAGACCGTTATGTAGAGCATTTGCACTCTGTATGCGACAAACAATAACACCTTCCGGTTGCCAAACATTTTAACTCCCCTTCCCACTCCCCGGGTGACATGTCCATCCTGGGTCTCCTCCAGTGTCACAATGACACCACATGCAAACTGGAGGAGCAACATTTCATATTCTGCCTCGGGAGCCTACAGCCTGATGGCCTAAACACAGAATTCACCAGTTTTAAAATCTCCCCACTCCCCAGCCTTATCCCATGTCCAACCCTCCCTCTCATCTCCACCTCCTTGACCTGACACAACCTGTCCATCTTCTCTCCCACATATCCGCCCCACCCATCCCACTGAACCATCCCCACCACTGCCTACTTGCACTCACCTATCACCATCCCACCTACCTTCCCCAGCCCCATCCGTCCTCTCTATTTATTTCAAAGGCCCCTTATCCCTCCCTATTTCTGAAGAAGGGTCCCGAACGAAAACGTCAACTTTCCTGCTCCTCTGATGCTGCCTGGCCTGCTGTGTTCCTCCAGCTCCATACTGTATTGTCTCTGACTCCAGCATCTGCAGTTCTTGCTGTCTCTGAGCCTTACTTGTGCCGCTCTCAGGTTTGAACACTCTGTCAATGTTCATCATCAATGTTCACATTATAAGGAATGGACAACATTTGTTCATGTAACTATCAGGGAATTAGTTTATGAAACAACAGCTCAACAAAGAGGCTACAACTGCAAAAAAGAAGGGCTATGGAAAAATTGGTAAGACAAAAAAAATGAAGAATGCATTTTGAAGGAGATAAAAGATCTCAATAATTACATGTTATCAAAACATATTAGAATAATTGTCATACTTTGTTTTGTGGCCTGAATAAGATACTAACCATTGCAAGATGTGGTCCTATCATGACGTGAGACAGTAGTTGGACATTTTTCCTTCAAAACGTATTTTTAAAGCTACTAAATCTACTAATGATGGACACTCCACTGAGGATATCAACTAACTTCAAAGGTTTTGAAGATATTTTAGTTAATGTACCTTCTCCAGCTATTATACCTATTCAAAAAAGTAGCACTGACACAATCTCACCATGACTTATGGATAGGAACGAATGAAACAGTAAGCATGAAATATACTGTCAATGGTGAATTGATGATGTACTGCATCGGCTTGACATATCGGACAGTTTCAACTCTAGAGGTGTAATAACTATATTGAAAGGTGTGGTTTCGTTTGGTTTTGTTATCCGGAGGTTTAATTTTTTTTTTGATTTGCATAAATATTTAACAGAATCTCATTTATTTCAAACTCATGTTCCTTCTTGAGTGTCGCACAGATTTAAACATTCATCAATCACTTGGAAAAATGAAAGAATTCAGAATGCCGTTAACTGTGCAGAAGAGCCAGATTTTCCTCAAGCTTTAAAAATGGACAACATTGTGAAGAAGACAGTGTTACAAAGAGAAAGGCTTAATAAAATTTCATCCAAATGTCTGGAAACTGGCATTCGAAATTGCGTACCTCATTAAAAACAGAAACTACTGCAGAACTTCTCACATGTATTAGTGTTTAGCATTACATGTCTAGGGTATTTTAACAATTGATTTGTTGGCTGTTTAAAGAATAATACTGAGAATGACTGAGCTTTCAAACAACATTGAGAATGACTGTTAGGCATAACCAGAGGAGACTTTCCAACCACAAAATATTTGTACAGTTGCAGTTTGTTAGTGAATTATAAAATTGGAACCTTATGTTCTTTCTCAAGAAAGGTTTTCCAAATGTTCACTTTAAAAAGAAACTATAAATGTAACATCAATTTGTTTTAGGCCCTATTTTTCCTTTGGGTACTTCGAAATGCCAAAATCAAATTTGAAAATAGATGTCTTGCAGTTTGTCTTTAGAATACAGGGATTACATGTGGAGACCATTGTTCAAGTTTAATAACTTTATTTTTGGAAAGTTGCCAGAGCTAACTGCAGGTATTTATTCTAGAACTTGAGCAGTAACATCAATGTGAAAGACAGAAAGATGGAACAAAACGTTAGGTTTGTTTAAATGATAGGAAGATTAAAATCTTGTAAAATTACAACTTTCATACAATTTATAGTCTATTATAGCTGTAACACACATGACCTGCATGCTGTTGAGGATACTCAAAGACAAATAACAAATCAATAATACTAAATAAAGTCTGGAGGTTCATGATCTGTTATTCTTGCCTTTTTGTTAGAACTATTTTCCACACTATCTTAACTGGGGAATTGTCTCAAAAACAAAATGAAGCTGCAAAAATAAAATCAGTCACTACTTGTTCTGTGTTCTCTTAGCATGAATAGAAAGTGAACCCAATGGCTTACAAGGTGTTGTTGGTACATGAAAGTGATTACAGTAGTACCAGCATCCACAGCAAAATACATTCTCTCCTGTTTCAGTCATTTGATATCAAACTGTGTTCAAAGTAAAGAGTGCAGAGTTACTGCAAGATGTTAGTGTGGCCCAACACAAATGTGTTCCTTTGATATTTTCTGCAGGAGTGAAAAAACAGACCAAGTCTTCTCTCCCCTATGAGCTGGGGCTTACTAATGAAACTTCACATTTGACAAGTCTGATAGGCAGAAGACATCAACTTTTGGAAAGTCACTAAGAAATGAATAAATAGTTTGGAAAATCACATTATAAAATTTAGAGCAACATTCATAACAAGCGTGTTGTATATGAAACCCTTCTCCCTTTCTGAAGCCTCTCATCGGGACTATATTTTCCAACAAATAAAAAACAGAAAGAACTGCGGATGCTGGAAATCAGAAACAAAAGCAAAAACAGAAATTGCTGGAAAAACTGAGAAGGTATGGCAGCATCTGTGGAGAGAAATCAGAGTTAATGTTTCGGATCCAGTGACCCTTCTTCAGAAATGAAGTTCTGAAGAGTTTTGAAGAAGGGTCATTGGACCCAAAACATTAACTCTAATTTCTCTCCACAGATGCCGCCAGACCTGCTGAGTTTATCCAGCAATTTCTGTTTTTGTTTTTGTTATACTTTCCACCACCAGCCCCAATCAAACTACAATGTGACCCTTATGACTAAATCACACTTTGGTCTCCCCCTCTACTCCCCCATCACCTGCGCCTGCTTCAAACATCTTGATTTACTCCTTCTGTTTCCCCTGTAAAATCCTCATTCTCTGCTGTCCCAGGTTTCTCACCAAGACTTCGTCATTTCCATCCATCCAGGCTAAGGGAGATTTCAATTTTCGTCTCAATCTACCCTTCTCCTTTCTACAATAGTTTTATCACCCTCCTGTCCTCCCTTAAATTCTTGCTATCTTCTGAACTCTCCCATGCAATCAGCCTTGGCATCTCATATGGCCTTTCTAGATCCAATGACAACATTTTCAACCACTTCTCTGCACCTCTCATACTTCACATTCTCTTAATTACTTCCAATCCACTGGGAATATCCAAATTTCTGTTGCCCACATTCTAACTTGCATCAAGTCCTGTTCACCAATTCTCCCTCAGTGACCTGTTTATGATCAGATTCCCAATGTCTAAAAATAAATTCTCACATTTATCTTGAAATTTTTCATGGCCTCGCCCCTTCCTACCTCCTCCAGACTTACAATCCTTTTGTAACTCTGTATTTTCCAACTTGGGCATCCTGTGCATCTTCATCTTTCTCCATCCCACTGTGTTGACAATGTTTTCATGGTCTAGGATTGAAATTCTGGATCTTTCTCCTTGAAGCTCTCTATCCCTACACCTGATTCTTTACCTTACCTCTTTGAATAAGCTTTTCATTACCCTTGCAATACCTCTTATCTTTAGCTGTCATCGAATTCTTTGGCTGATTATCCCACCATGAAGCGCCTTGGGATAGTTTTCTTCATTAAAGGAATATAACTGGAATGTCATCGATATTGTATAGCCTCCTGTTCACTATGTATATGGCTTAGTGTGGTGGCCTTTCTACATTCCACACTGAAGTTTGGTCAGTCTCCCAGCCTGATGATGGTAGTGGTGTGAGGAATGTGCTGTCCTGAGGGGTCAAAGATTGTGAAAGAATACAGGTCTCTTGCTGCTGATAGCCTACAGCACCTCCTGGGTATCCAGCTTTGGGTTGTTCAAATTGTTATTAATCTGTCCCACTTACCAGAGAAGATGCTCTGAAGACCAGAGAACAATATGTTGGCTGTTAGCTGCATGTTTCAAATGAAAATGCACTTTAAGTCAGCACAGAGTAAGAATCAGACCCAGGTCCTTCCTATTCACCTAAGGCAATTGTGTTTGTACTAATCATTACAGTTAGATCCATTCATGCTGTATTGCATCAGTCTTACTCTATACAGGGAAGTAGTTACTCTTCAATAGCAAAGCGTATTATACTGCTAAAATGCTGTTAATTTTTGCCATTTTTACCGCATAAGTATTACTTTAATGCATGACCACCTTGTAAAACCTGCCAACCTGATATCATAATTTGTTTGCATTATTGTCAATTGCATGTGATTCAATGAATGCACTGAAAAATTTCACAGCAAAACACAATTCATGGATATAGATGTATTTCAAGTATGGAAATGCTTCTGTAATGTTGTGAGCCAGTCTGCATTTTTGTGGGCTTACTCGAGTTCTGCAGGGCTTGTCTCCTTTGCTCATAAAATAATCTCAAATTGAACTTGTACTTCAAAAGCAGATTTTGACTTAGTGGTCACTGTTAATTTTTTGCGTTTTTCACATAAAAGAATTAAGAAGTCTTTCACAGCATAACTTTAATCTTTGAATGCATTGCTACTGCTCTAATGTTTTATTTAGTACCGGTACATACAGGAAGACATTTTGTTTTGGATTGTTTTTGTGAAGAAAGTGGAATTTGTTATCTGGGCATACCAGCTCACTACACTGTAAAGCTGCTGCTCATGATGAAGGTTTTTGCCACCATTTTTCTTTGAAGTGTAGAAACTACAGGGCCTGCTTGGTCTAGTGCGGTAGCGGGAAATCATTTCCTGGTCTAACTAGAGGAGTGACTTGCAGCGAATAAGGTATACTTTCTTGCATACTAGCTACTAGTTACATGTTGCATTGATATGATAGACATTGTCAGAGAGACTTTCAGAAGGACATCAAATTGATATGTCTCATTCTTTCAAGATCATAAGATGATTTGATCATCAGTCCTTTGTTTTATTCACTTCTGAGACATCGGCATTGCTAGCTGGCCAGCATTTATTGCCAAGCCCTAGTTGCCCTTGAGAAGGTGGTGATGAGCTGTCTTCTTGAACTGCTGCAATCCACATGTTGTAGGTTGACCCACAATGTCCTCAGGGAGAGAATTCCAGGATTTTCACCCAGCGACAGTAAAGGAGCAGCAATATATTTCCAAGTCAGGATTGTGAGTAGTTTGGAAGAGAAATTGCAGTTGGTAGTGTTCCCATGTATCTGCTGCCCTTAACCTTCAAGATGGAAGATGTCATGGGTCTGGAAGGTGTTGTCTAATGATCTTTGGTTAATTTCTGCAGTGCATCTTGTTGACAGTACATACTGCTGTTACAGAGTGTCTAGTGGTGGAGGGAGTGGATGCTTGTGGATGTGGTGCTAATCGAGTAGATTGCTTTGTCCTGGATTGTGTCCAGATTCTTGCGTGTTGTTGGAGTTGCAGCCATCCAGGCAAGTGGGGAGTATACCATCACACTCCTGACTTGTTCCTTGTAGATGATGGACAGGCTTTGGGAAGTCAGAAAGCAAGTTACTCGCCGCAGTATTTCCAGCCTCTAACTCTTTTTTGTAGATACAGTATTTATATGGCAAGTCCTGTTCAGTTTCTGGTCAATGGTAACCCCCAGGATTTTGATAGTGGAGGATTCAGTGATGGTAACACCATTGAATGTCAAAGGGCAGTGGTTAGATTGTCTCTTATTGGTAATGGTCATAGCCTGGCATTTGTGTGGCATGTTACTCGCCATTTATCAGCCCAAGCCTGGATATTGTCCAGATCTTGTTGCATTTAAACATGGTCTCCTTCAGTATTTGAGGAGTTGTGAATGGTACTGAGCATTGCACAATCAATGGACATCTCCACTTCTGACCTTACGATGGAGGGAAGGTCATTGATGATGGTTCGGCCTAGGACGCTACCCTGAGGAACTCCTGCAGAGATGTCCTGGAGCTGATATGACTGACCTCCAAAAACCACAACCATCTTCCCATGTGTCAGGTATGATTCCAACCACCAGAGAGTTTTCCCCTGATACCCATTAATTCCAGTTTTTCTAGGGCTCCTTGATGCTTGGTCAAATATTGCCTTGATATCAAGGGCTGTCACTCTCACCTTACCTCTGGAAATCAGTTCTTTTGTCCATGTTTGAACCAGGGCTGTAATGAGGTCAGGAGCTGAGCGGCCCTGGTGGAGCCCAAACTGGGCATCACTGAACATGTTATTGCTGAGTCAGTTTTGCTTGATGGTGCTGTTGATGACACCTTCTATCACTTTACTGATGATCAAGAGTAGATTGATGGGGTGGTAAATGGCCGGGTTGGATTTGTCCTTCTTTTCGTCTACAGAATATATCTGGGCAGGTTTCCACATTGTCAGAGAAATGCCAATGTTATATCTGTACTGGAACAGCTTGACTAGGGCAGCTGCAAGTTCTGGAACACAAACCTTCAGTACTATTGCTGGAATTGTGAAGACTTTCGGGGCAACTCCCTCCTGACTGTATACCATAGTGCCACCACTCCTGCTGGATCTATCCTGCTGATAGGACAGGACATATCCAGAGACGATGATGGCGTTGCCTGGGACATTGTCTGTAAGGTATTGTTCTGCGATTATGACTGTGTCAGGCTGTTGCTTGAGTGGTCTGTGAGACAGCCTTCCCAATTTTGGCACTAGCTCCACATGGTAATAAGGATGGTCAATATGGCTGTTTTTGCCATTGTCATTTCCAGTGCCACAGCAGATGGTGAAATTTGAACCCTAGGCCCCAGAACATTAGCTGAGTTTCTGGGTTAAAAGTCTAACAATAATATCACTAGGCTAAAGACTATGACATCATCATAGTGGGTGGTGCTGATGGCAGTCCTCAGTATTAACCTTTTCAGGTCTCCTCAGAAACACATACAGAGCAGATATTTTTCATACATGTCTATAATTACTATTGTGGACACAATAGGTCAGGCGAAGAGGAGTAGTAGCAGACTTGTCAAGTATCTAATCACCGAAAAGGATTTGTCGGGCCAAATGACCAGATTCTGTGCTATAGAACTGGATAATGTATTAAAGTCTTGCTTCAGTAGGATTATTGTAAGCACATAGAGCCAATGAATACCCTAAAATTGTGCTTTATTTGTCCACATTTTTTGTACTGCACCTTACTTGAAATCAATGAATAACTATTAGAGGATTATTTTTCCCAGCACAGGATGAAGGGGGTGGTGGGGGAATTCAGGTTCATAAAATGTTATGAGGGCAGAGAGGAATCTTGTGAATGCTGCCACAGAAAGGAAGAAGGAAGTTGCAAACACAGGTGTGTTCTCATGTGATGACATCGCCCGAGCCCACTGGGTTGGCTGCACACAGCTGCTGACTGCATACAAGTACAGGTGGCCTTGTGGTAGCATAGCATACAAAAAAAAACTGCTTCCATCCTGACCCCACCACAATCTACTATTTCTTTTTTATCCAAAGCAAACATTCCTACACATCCTGCTCGGCGAGTCAAAGGATGTGGGAGGGCTGGGGGATTAGATTCTACGAGGAAATATGTTTAGATGTCCTTTTGCCAGTGAATCCCTGATTCCTGTTGCCTATGTATGGGCTAAAATTGAAGCCAGTCCCTACGGAGTACTGCATTCCCCCTCTCACCCGCTTTTACCTTCAAGATTGTAGAGTTGAGTGTTCATGATACGTAGGAGCAGGCATGAAGGAAGATTTCTTAGTCAATATTATTATTCTCAAATAAATTCTAATCTTGTTATATCTGCATTCAGACTTACATTTTATGCTAGTAGATAAAATGTACAATTAGAATATTATATTCAAATCATTGTGTCATGAAGAAGTCAGCGCTACATATCTCTATTAATTTTATAATAAACGGGAAGGAAATGTTGAACCAAAAGTTAATGCCATGTTATATATAATTTCAGACAATTCCCCATTGAAATTTTTTTATTAATAGTAATTGAGGATATAAATTATGAATGAATGCTTTTCTTCTTTTTACTGGAAAAGTATCCTTGATGGCAATAATTCTTTCTAATAATTTTTTCCCCAGCAAAAAAAATGTAATCATTAGTGTGTTATTTTTAACAGCCGTCTGTTTTATCCTTTTGCTCCACCACATGTGAGACACAGCTCCCTGCTGAATCCAGCTGCTTTCATTTACAAGCCAGCCAGATTTCAAAGTCTGTGGCATTCATCGGGCACCTTTTCACTAATCTTTGTTTTTTTTAATTCATAAAATAATACAACCCATACCAATGGCTAGCTATACGTTTTTGCTCTTTATGCAATAGAACAGTAGCAAAGCAGAAATGAATGCTTTGAAAACGCAAGGTAATAATAGAACTCCATGGGTGATATGAGCACAGTGCACCTGACTCTACCCATGGCACTTGGAAACCTGCTTCAGCTAAGACCCTTCAGTGGTCATCTAAAGTTTTTGTCACCAGTCTTACAGAAAATGAGTTTGACCCTGGAAAAATATCCAA
Organism: Rhincodon typus; assembly: GCF_021869965.1. NCBI lineage: Eukaryota > Metazoa > Chordata > Chondrichthyes > Orectolobiformes > Rhincodontidae > Rhincodon > Rhincodon typus. Next base: position 50,067,071 of record NC_063341.1, on the reverse strand, counting down.
TTGTGGCCTCAAAGTTATTCACTCTTATTGTCACAAATAAACAGGGACACTTGTTACAGCCTGCACTGCACACCGCTTTAAGAGCAGAAATACTTATCTATTTAATATCATTCCCATCCAAACTGTTTATTAATCTTATGTTGTAAGTACTTATCTTCTTCATGTTGTAGATATGAAGTTTTATCTCTCGAGTGTTCAATAAAACAATTTACCGTTTTAGATAAGGCCAAGATCACATACACAATATACCAATTACCCTCATTGTGAACAGGATATCACATATCATCTGGTGTAGTCTGTACTACCATTATTATTTTTACAAGCAAGGAAAATTGCGCCATTCAGTTTTTGAGACAAGTAAAATAAAATTCAAATCGTATTATTATACAATCATTTGTAATCTTCCATTCAAAACAACTGGGACACAAGAACACAAGAAAGACTGCAGCTAAACATTATAAGGAGTTATTAACTTGGCTATACTCTCTTGGTTGCTGAGTGACTACACTTGCTGTTGGGATTTAAAATGCTTGGCTCCGCTGAGACTGAAATGTCATGAGAACAGCAGCTCACACTTACCGTGAAGTATTCTTATTCTTGGATTTAACAAACTGAAACCATCTGATGGCTTGTGATTCTACATATCTTGAACTTTTAGAAAATGAACTTATCTTAATATTAATGCAAAATTAGTTCCCAAACATGCCATGCAGGAATATGGCTCTTCCTTCTTCCTATCAGGTAATCTTAAGTGAGGCGATGAGTTTCAAAACTATGATAAATCTCAGCTGGAAGATTCTGACTGACAATCAATCTTGTATGTTCTCGTACCACCTAATAATAAGCATCGCATTAGAAGAAAGCTAATGTTAGGAGGTTACTGTGTAAGCTGATAGTGAGCTTGACAATGAAGTGAAATTGATGAACATGCATAAAATTGAATTTAAAATAAAACATGAAGACTCGCCAGGTTATTAGCAGTAATTTTATAAACGTGCCCAACTTTCCATTCACCTGTGGGCTTAGTAGTTTCTCCCACACAGTTTCAGCTCACCATTTCAACAGAAACACAGGGAAGAAAATGCAAACATTAATCTTTTTTTTGTAGCCATTTGAAAAACGGTCCTGAGGAAGAACCAATCTTTTTAGAGTGTTTACAGAAAAAAGTCTTTGTTCTGATTTATCTGCAGATCAGAATTAATAGGAAAGTAATTTCATAATGGATCAAGTTGGCTGAAACACATTACAGAATAGCTTGTAACTAAGGTTGACAAGGATGGTCACTAGTCACTGTTCTATTGTACATCAAATTTGTGTAGACCTGTTTTCTTGATAACAAAGGTACTTTTTTGTCTCCATAATTATGCCAGTACTGCAGATGCTGACATCTGATGCTGAACATGGCAGTCCCAATTTTAGGCATGCATGCAAGGGGCATTTGACTGGAGAAGGCTAATGATGATGTCAATTGTAATGTAATTCTGATTGGATGCCAGCACAGCCACATTAGAGCCCCCTTTTAACCTCACAGAGCTAAACAGATTCAGTAGAAGGAAAGACACTACCTACCCCCTCATATCTGAAGGGATCATTGACAATTTTTAACTTAGTTTATGATTGATTTTGACTAGTCCTTGCCTCAATTATATATGTTCAGTGGTTTCCTGAGTTGTTTAAGGTTGTTAAAGTCTACACAGAGTGGTGTGGTAGATGTTAGCGGTTTTTGTTCTGACCTCAAAGATTCTGCACAGACCACTTGCTCTCAGATAAAGGTGCAGGTAATTCACATCCCCATGGCCTAGAGCAGGAAAGAGAGAGAGAGAATGAGAAGAGATGACACAGAGATCAGCTGCTGGAAGAGGAAAAAGGGGGCGGAGAATTGCCCCTGGAGCATGGAAATATATGTCTATAGTATTCTGGGATCAATTTTTCCAGATGTCCTCACCTAGGAAATGTGGTTAGAGATCACCAATTCACTAAGGGCATCCTCCTTGAAATCTGCCAGCTGATGCACCCACAACTGCAGCCCAGAGGAAGACAGAGGACAACAGTAAAGGTATACATGGCCATGAGCTTGTCTCCTTCCAGGCTGGAATAGTCGATATTTGCAAAATCTTCCAAATCACTGTCTACAGCTGTAGAGAATAAGTCACTGAGGCTCTGCATTTCAAGAGAGCTGAATAAATTTCTTCTCTCTTGCCAGAGAGAAACATGCCAACCAAGCATGTGCTTTTGCAAGAATTTCAGGCATTCTCATCGTGCAGAATACCACTGAGTGTATGCTCTAGAGTGGTTCTGCCTTGCTCAGTGCCCATCTGGTTTGTAATCATAAGCAACAAATCACACATTTCCAGACAGTGGTCATGATGCCTTCATTTTACATAAGTCCAACCTCAGCCATGACTGTTCAAATGATGACAAAACCACAACCTCCATAAGGTGTATTAGTGCCTGTTCCTGACAATTGGATGCTGCTGCCTCAGGCTGTACACAGCTTTGTTCTGGAAAAGGGATGGAAGTGTGTCAGTTAGCCTGGTACTATCTGTTTAGCTTATATGGCTACCATGCTTGAATAGCTAGCAACTTGTGGAAGTTGTCAGACAGAGGTGACATTTGCAGCACTGTTCATTGGGTGAGGTTTCACCTACGGTGTGAACAGGAGATATGTGCAATGAATGGCAGGAATCTTTGGTGGATACAGGATAGGGATGTGCTGCACCAAACAATAACTGGGGAATTGAGGTAACTGGTGGGCTATACTATTTGAATATGCTTTTACTGATTTTGACCATTCATGTAAGTTCACTGAACAACTTGTGGTGCTGTATCCATACCTCTGGGCTGGACTTTTGGTGTGGACAACCATATCTACTGAGTTCCACTGTCTTCTGAGAGTTTATCTGGGCAGTACCCTGGTCACTTGTAGGTAGACAACATCTCTCCTCCTCTGCATCTCAATGACTGAGACCTCAGAGCCTGCTCTCTCCATGCTGTACCATTCTTCTGCCTTTCCAAAGACAATTAAGCTCATGCAAAATACATTTCCCCTTTAAGGGGCAGCAGGTTTCTAAATAGTGCAAGTTACAAAAATACTCATTAACATATGAGATAGAGGCAGAAGGAGGCCAATTCAGCTCTTCAAGCCTACTCTGCTATGCAATAAGTTCATGACTGATCTGTCGTGTTCCTATTCCCACATTCTCATCTATACCCAGTAACCTTCGCTTCCCTTACCTAAAAAGAATTACTGCCACCTTAAAAATATTTAATGCCTTCGCCTCTATTACCTTCTGAGACAGAGAGTTTCAAGGTTGCACAACTTTCTCAGAAAAAAATGCCCCACATGCTAAAAGGGCAACCTCTAACTTTAGAACAGTATTCCTCAGTTCTGGACTCACCCCACAGGAGTCAACATCCTTTCCACTTCCACATTGTTAAAACAATCAGGATCTTACATACTTCAATCAAATCATTCCTCATTCTTCTAAACTCCAGCGTAAAGGAACGCAGCCTGTCAAATCTTTCCTCACAAGATAACCGGTTACTTTGAGGTGTCAATCTAATACATCTCCTCTGAACCACCTTCAACACATTTACATCATCCCTTAAATAAGGGGAACAAACTGCATATAGTATTCAAGATGTGGTGTCACCAAAGACTAGTATAACTGAAGTGTGGCATTCTTGTTATTACGTTCAGTTCCTCTCATAATAAAGGGTAGCATTCCATTAGCCTTCTTAATCACTTGCTGCACCTGTTTACGAACAGTTTGTGACTCATGTACGAGAACACCTAAGATTCCTCGGTATCTCTAAATTCAGTAGTCTTTCACTGCTTAAATAATACTCTGCTGTTTGTTCTTTCTGCCAAAGTGAACAACTTCATATTTTCCCATATTGAGCAAAAATCTGATAGGTGGTGTACAACTATAACTTATTTATACAGATTTGCATCTTTGCTACATTTCAAGCAAAACTAAATAATATATGGGAATGTGGGAAATCTCTCCTTTGTTTGGAATAAAACCTAATACAAAGAAAGATGGAAATGACTGTTGAAGGTCATCTCAGTTCCAAGCGTCACTGCAAAAGTTACCAAGGCCCAACAATTGTCAGCTTCCTCATCAATGAAATTCCCTCCTTCATTGGTCAGAAGTAGGAATGTTGGTTAATGATTTCTTAAAGTTCAGCAACATTTTCAATTCCTCAGATACTGAAGCAGTCCATTTCCAGATGCAGTAAGATCTAGGCTTGGAATGACAAGTGATAAATAACATTCATGTCATGCAAGTGCCAGTCAAAGATCATCTCCAAAATGAGAGAATTTATCCATCACCTCTTGAAATTCAATGGCATTACAATTGTTGGTGACCCTGCACCAAATGGACTGCAGCTGTTCAAGAAAGTAGCTCACTAACTCAAGGTCAACTAGAGCTGGGCGATAAATGTTGACTCAGCAAAGCCCACTTCCAAGGGAAGAAGAAAATCTTCACACCATACTTTTCTCCTTATCTTTGTATTATCTGTAATCTTAGCCTTTGATACTCTCATCTAAGTCACAATAATATGGTATAAATTATAAAATGTTAAGAACCCAGCATAGACTCATACAGGACCCTACTTATCACATCCTGCCAATCTGAACAAGATCCATTTATGCTTACTCTCTGTTTTCTGTTGCCAGCCAATCTCTATTGATGCTTGACTGTTACTCACTATACTATGTGCTCTTATTTTCCACAATAACTTTTTTTTATAGCACCTTGTCAAATATGTTATGGAAATCCAAGCAAAGTATATCAATGCCTTAATAGCAGTAAGCTGAGTTAAACTGAACAACTCTTTTTATCCACAGTACATTATTTGCTCAAATAGTTACCATAAATTGGCTAAACACAATTTCCCCTTCACAAAGCCACTCTGACTCTTCCAAATTACATTGAATTTTTCCAAGTGCCCAATTTTAACCCTTTTGATTATTGAATCTAACACCTTCTCCACAATAGATATCATACTTACAGGTCTACAGTTTCCTATTTTCTGTTTCCTCCCCTTCCCTTCTTGAAAGGAGAAGTTATATTTGCGACTTTCTAGTCTAATGGAATGTCCGCTGAATATGGTGGATTTTGGAAACATCTACTGAACTTGTGATAGCCCCCTGCTTAGATGGGCATCCATTCAACAATGTTGGCTGCATGTTGCAAACAGTTAAATAAGCATGTACCATAAAGTTTGCATGCTGACTGCATTGAAAGCAATTGGTGTAGGTCAAACACATATTGGAATCACCTGCCCATTTAATTTTAATTTTAATAGACAATAGCTATGAAATTTGATAAGATCCACTTATTTTATCTACATTAATAAAATGAGCAGTGTTTTTTTGGAAATATGGGCAGAGATTGAAAAGAATAACAGTTTGGCACGACTTAGCTTTTGTATCTCAGCTTGTGAAATGACCTATATTCTGTTTAGCACTCCCATTCAAACAGCACCACAAGAGATAACAGTTTGGGAAAAGTGGTTGACTCTAATTAAATTCTGAAATGCATTGTTCGTCAATAGTGCTTCCTCTCAGTCGATTATTGTTTTAATGTAATGTCTCGAAGTGCCTCAGTTTATTGAACAAACACAGAAGATGGTTTTTAATGGTTGTACGTCTGCAGAGGGAAAAATGTTCCTTTTATCTCATTGGTCTCATTAAAGGACCACTGTTCCCTAATTGTAGATGTTGACAGTAGAGTCAATAATGCTTTACTTTAACCAGCAACAATTTTCAAATTAAAAATGTGTTGGCTCATTCTTATTAATAAAGTGTTCTGGCTGCTCTGAGCCTGAAACTGTCAGAAGCATTGAACAATATCTTGAGATTTTGCTGCATTAGTCACTCAGGTAAACTGTTAATTTCTGTTACTACAGGATTTTATACTCACATAAACAAATCTAGACAATTGCTAATTATCTGATGAGGCCTAAATAATGGCTATTGTAACATGTATGTAAATCAGATCATCATAATATCGCTCATTTTCTTTTTCTTGCTTGTACATTGCTTCTTTTTCAGTGTACTCTTTTTTAATTCAATGTTTCTTTAGCAGTTAACTGACCCTTAATAGTTATGCCATCCATCCCAACAAACATCATTTCCATGGCACGGTGGCTGAGTGGTTGGCTCTGCTGCCTCACAGCGTCAGGGACCCAGGTTCATTTCCACACTCACACGACTGTTTGTGTGGAGTTTGCACATTCTCCCTGTGTCTGTGTGAATTTCTTCCAGGTGTCCTGGTTTCCTCCACAGTCCAAAGATGTGCAGGGTAGGTGCATTGGCCATGCTAAATTACCCATAATGTCCAGGGATCTGCTCGCTAAGTGGATTAGCCATGGGAAATGCAGAGTTATAGGGATGGGGTGGGTCTGGGTGGGATGCTCTTCGGAAGATCTGTGTGAACTCGATAGGCTTAATGACTTGCTTCTACACTGTAGGGATTCTATGATTACTGTTTATTCACTTCACAAGAAGCAACATAATTGTTCAGAAAGGCTTCTATGACTGAGCTGTCCTCATTCAAGCTCAGTAATTTGCATTTTCCACTAGTTGCTTTCTGCAGCAACCTACTACAGGTTCTGCACTAGAATTCTAGAATAGTTGTAAGGGCTGAAACTTGGAGAAGCTAAAGTCTGTGTTGTGTTTAAAATCAAATTATTTTAACTTTAATCAATTGTATCCCCGCTACTATAGTGCAACACCATATTAATCTGTGACAGTGAATCAAAAAAGTGAGAAAACACATTGATTAAAAAAATGGACTTTTATGGTATCACATGCATCTCCTGAACATGGTTATGCAAATAACATACCAACAAATCTTAAAATTTAGAGAGGAAGAAATACTGCCAACCATAACCTGATTCTATTGAAAAACATTGTGCATTTAGGTTGAAGAAGAGTTAAGTACAGTAATCAGAAAATAATTCCTGTGAAATGGCATGAAACACTCACAGGCCCTAAAAAAGATATCTATCTTCCCATGTGAAGTGTAATGTGGCTGACCAAAGATGAAGAGATTAGTAAATGGGTGCATCATATTGGAATCAAATACCTCAGAAACAATTTATCCGATCATCAGTGATTGCTATCAACACCCGACTGGAGCCAACATTCACATTTTTCTTGGTAATTTTTACCTTGTCCAGTTGTAATGGGAGCCTGGCCGAGTAACCTGACCGTATAAATATTTGCCGTGATTGAATCACACTAAGAGCACAAATAACAACTTTGTTTTTTTTCATTAAGTTGTGGATGACAGCTGAAGCAAACTGGCAACAGTAACTTGAGAATGCAGTTGTGTCATGCAAGAAGAACTTAGAGCTAATATTTGCTGACCACATTAATCTTCAGGAGGTTACACAATGCATGTTTTCTGATGCTCTTACCATTTTAAAATTATCACAATATACAGAGAATAAGGGGTAACTAGGAGTGATTATAAAAGGCAGTAATCTAATCGTGAGGTTTGGATGATGTCATCAGCTATGTGAGAGAAGCTCAAGAGGTTTGTAACTGTTATCCAAATATCCCAGATTAGATTACTGCCTTTAAACTGCTCCCTTGGTATTTGTTATTATTTATAATATTGGAACCTCCATTATCTGCCATAATGGAAGGGGCCCCCTGGCGGATAATGGAAGTTGGCAAATAATTGAGAGTGGCCAAATTTTGGTATCATAATGCATTATATGATGTTCCCTTGGGATTGGGAATGAAAGCAAGTACGGTGCAAATAACATAAACCAAATTTAATCTTTATTTAGTTATGTTTTTCTTGAGAAGGAGGAAATTGTTGCTAGTGGACTGTGCAGCAATGCAACTCTCTGTCACTCCCTTGCAAGTCTCTGGTCTTTGTCACGTAAAATTGGACAGTGTGCTTACAATGGCAGTTAAATTATGTCCTGATTTGACTGTTTTATTCTTCTTTTCATCAACTTTTGTAGTCAATAGATTTCAATGCAACTGTGATCAATGTGCTCCATATCTTCGTGATACAACCGACGAAGATTCGGAAATAACATCAAACTGTCAGTGTACATTATACACTGTGGAATGTCACCAATTTATGACTGATGTCAGGAGTTTTGAAAATGCAAGAATAGAACAAATCTTCCCTTCAGAGTTCAATGTAGATTACATAATGGCTCCAGAAAATGAGAAAGTGTTTGTCCTTGGACTTTCAATGCAAAGAAACCTCAAAGTCACTCTCACGCCAGCCAATATGCAAGATACACCCGAAATCACAAAAAGAAGACAAAGAAATGAAGAAAACATTAATATCACTACAATTTTCTCTCCTCTTTTAAGCTGTCCCTTAAAAGCTATCATTTTAACCACAATTTTGGTCACAACTCTTAATATCTCCTTAATGGTATAACATTAAATATTGTTTGATAACGCCTGGGGATATTTTAATTACTTTAAAGGTGTTCTATAAATGCAAGTTGTTGTTGAAACTCCTGGGCCAACTGCTTCCTGATGGCAAAATTTTCAGCTGACAAGAATGAGTCCTGTGTGTTTACTAGTCAAGTATCTTGGTGAGTAATCCAAACAGATATTGAAGGAAAAAGAAACTAAAAACAAGAAACAATTCCATGAGGGTGCTTTGATTTTCTTTTGACTTTCTTGAAAATTCACAGGCTGAACTCTACCATTGGCCTCTAATTGATAGGATTAAAGGCAAGATCAAAGAAAGGAATGAGCTTTTGGAAAAGGCCATCTGTGGAACCCCTTCCAGAAGACCTTGGAAATGTCACCAGAGCTTTCTAGATCCCCCTTCCAAAACAAAATCACCCTGTCCATTACAAAGACAGTTTGAAAAGCTCTTGTCACTTTACTTTTCAGAAGTATGTACCTTAGTTCAGGTCCACGTGGCTCTCATTTCTTTCCATTATGGAGTCAGAGATGTTATGACACACCCCTGGAGTAGGTGGGACATGAACCCAGATCTCATGGCTTAAGGGTATGGACACTACCACTGCACCACAAGGACCCACATATGATCCTCATTCTTTTTCTTTGTTTTCCTCTTTATACATGTGGTCCTCATATGTCCCAAGGATCACCTGACACCTGTTCCAATCCAAATCCTATCCTGATTGACAGCTGCACTGCCAGAATTGCTTTATTGAGAGTCCAGCTGTGGATTGAATCATTCCCGTCTGTGTCAGTGATCTTAGAAGGAGCAAAGTGGAGAGCAATTCAAACTTTTTCCCTTTACTTGTGTTGATTAGAATTTGCGCAGAGATTGCAAATATTCTAATATGGAGCTTAAATCAGAATATGATACAAAAAGGTATCCTGTTTTCCAGTTTGACACAGAATGGTCCATGTTGCTGTGGTTTCAGTTGTGCTGGTAGATTTTACTCTAACTCTGATCATGTACTGCCATGTTACTTTTAGTCATGCAGTAAACTCAAAGTGTATTTCAAAGGGCCCTAATAAAACTGGAGTCAATGGGAAAATTGTCCACTAGTTAGAGTCATACCTAATGCAAAGCAAGATGGTTGTGGTTGTTGGAAGTCACTCATCTCAGCTTCAGGACAACTCTCTGCTGGAGTTCCTCAGGCTAGGTATTGTTTTTCAATCATTCTGCTCAGTGATGTCATTACACACCTCTGGAGCTGTTCAGACTTGAACCTGGCTCTCCTGGCTCAGATGTAGGAACACTACCCACTGCACCACAAGAGACCTTAGTTCTTCAGGGTAGTTTCCCAGGCTCAAATCTCTTCAGCCACTTAATCAATGACTTCCCTTCCATCACTGCACAATATTCAGCATCATTCATTGCTTCACAGGTAGTGAAGCAGTCCATGTCCAAATGCAGTTCTGAGGAAGGGTCACCCGAAACATTAACCCTGATATTTTTCTTCAAAGATGCTGCCAGACCTGCTGAGCTTTTCCAGCAACTTCTGTTTTTGTTCCTGATTTACAGCATTCACAGTTCTTTTGGTTTTCATCATCCCTTAATATTCAGTGGTATCACTGAATCCTCCATTATGAACGTCCTTGGGGTTACCATTGACCAGAAACTGATCTGGACTAGCCTATAAACACTGTAATTCCAAGAATTGATCACAGCCTTGGATATCTACAGGGCACATCAAGTGTATGGTGGAATTCTCTCTATTTAACCCATGAGGTTCAACTTGACAATACAGCCCACTTGATTGGCATCTCATCTAACAGCTTTAACATTGTCTCTTTCCACCACCAATGCACAGAGACAGCAGTATGTACAATCTACAAGGTGCATTGTAACCCCTTCCAAATCCATGATCTCTACATCTGAAAGTGGAAGGACTGCAGATATATGGGAACACCCAAAAGTTGCAAGTTCCTCTCCAAGCCACTTGCCATCCTGACTTTAAAGTATATTTCTGTTACTTCACTATCACTGTATCAACATTCTGGAACTCCCTCCCTAACAGCACTCTGGATGCATTAACATGACATGAACAACAGCAGTTCAAGAAAACAGCTCCCCACCACTTCCTCAAGAGCAGTTAATAGATGTAATAGATGCTGGCTTAATCAGCAATGCCAACATCAAATGAATGCATAAAAAGTGGTGTAGTGAGTTAGTTACTTGACGACTAAATCAGAGTTCTAGGCTAATGATCTCGGAACTGTGTTTAAATTGTACCAAAGCAGATTGGGGAACTTAAGTTCAATTAACAAAATACATCTGGATTAAAATATCAGCGATGGTTACTTTGAAGCTCCCAGCTTGTTTGTAAAGAAAAGCCTACTAGATTCACTAACGTCCTTACGGGAAGAAAATTGGCTGCCCTTACATGGTCTGGCCTCTGAGACACTCCAGACAAATAGCAAGGTGGCTGATGTAATATTTAAGCTAGAAGGATGCGGCCACCATCCCTCTTTTCTTGAACAGGTCTATAAGAACAACCAAGGCTATTGGGAGACATAGATGATATATCTGACCCCTCAGAGGCCTGGGGCTGTTCTTCAGTTTCCTTATCCATAATCCAAGTGGAGCTTACTGCAGTCTCCAATGTTAACCCTTTCAGAGCCATTACTTTATATATCAGCTAGCTCTTAACTGCCCACTGAAATGGACTAGTAAGTCATTCAGTTCTACGAAGAGGAATAATAAATGATGATTTTACCAGTGATACATACATCTAATTAGGGGTCAGTTAGCTCAGTGGTTGGATGGCTTATTTGTAATGCAGAGGGATGCCAACAGCATGTTGTCAATTCCCACACCATTACCATGGTTACCATGAAGGATTGTCCTTCTCAACCTCATCCCTTAGGCATCGTGATCCTCAGGTTAAACCACCACCAGGTTGTCTCTTTCCAATGAGAGAGCAGTCCTACGGTTTGGTAAGACCATGACCTTTATCTAAAGGTAATTTTACCCCGACATCTAACGAATAAATTAAGAAAAAAAGCAAAGTTTCCAGCTATTTAAATCAGGGGCCTTGTGGCTTGCCTTTTCCTCACAGTGCAATATGGCAGAAATCTGCATAACCAATCTCTGCTGATTATGTCCTGGAGTAAAAATTCTCCAACTGCTCACACGCACAAATTCGATAACTTGTAGAAAAAAAAATGCAAGAAATCAATGAAGCTTCTAAGAGCACATATATTTAAAGGAATACTCCAGAATGTCAGCTTTTACCTTAGAACATCCATCTTAAAAATATATTCCAGTTCTTTTAAATGGGTTTGAGTAATGGTGTAAAATTTTGCTTGATTCTTGGCAAACTTTACTTCAGGTCATTAAATGGGAATAAACACAAAACACAGTGGCTCTAAGAAGTCTGAGAGAGGAATGACTGATTTTAATCCAAAATTTATTGTATTTGTGTTGGAAGTCCAGTTATTAATTCAAGTCATATTTCATTTAGGATACCTTGATGCACTTTGGTTCGTCCCTGTTACGACAACAGAATGATCCATGACATAGAGAAGCCTTTGTTTAGAAAAAGTATCGTCAAATCACCAGGACCCATCAATACCAGGGAAACAGGAGGAGGCCAATTAGCCCAATGAGTCTGTTCTGCCATTCAATGTGATCATAGCTGATATCCCTTAATATCATAAGTTAACAAAAATTCATCAAACTCAGTCTTAAATTTAACAAAAAAAGTGCCATTGCAGAACAGAGCTTCAAATTCTATCACCTTTTAAGCAAAGAAGTGATTCTTGATTTCACTCCTGAAGGTCTAGATTCAGTTTTATTTTGACCATCCCCCACCCCACTACCCCCACCCAAGTGCTGCACTTCCCAAACAACAGAAATTGTTTCCTCCCAGACAATGCTTCCCCAAAACGGTGCACATTTGCATCCGCACAACAACTCAAAAATTACCTTGTAGTCCACATGCAAGTTACCCCCTTTAAGAGTCTGCACAGCGTGGCCAACTAAAAGATTAAAATGTACCGTGCACAGAAATGAAAAATGACAAAAAGCGGGGGAGCAATGTTCATATCTGTTCATCTTAATAATTTAATATCTGTTCACCTTAATAATTTGATATTATTTAACAGAACTACAACATAATCATTTCTGTTCCACATAGCAGAATGACAGAAGTAGTCCTGATTTAAATAGGTTGTGCTAGACCTGACACCAGTGGAACTTTTGATTCTTAAGGGGTTATTTTAGCCAAAGTGTGAAAACAGGTGTTGAATAGGTCCAATGCTAATAGGACACACCTGTTTGAAAGTCTTTTTCTGTATAATATACAATTTTAGGCCTAAATTCTGATTAACAGTGTCTGAAATTGCTTGGAGCCACTAAAATAGCCACCTGTAGTCAGCACTCCAGTGCTCATTAGATCACAATATTCGTAAAATTATATATGTGGATTAGACTCAGCCAATTTTCTACTAAAAGCATCAAGTGCTTCGGCTAGCATACAATAACATGCTGCAGGATAGCACAGGCACTGAGGGAGAGGGTGCAGATGTAGCACTGGAGATCTTCATTGGAGAAGGCCCAGAGCTGGATGGATATCCTATACCTGCAGAGAGAAGGTAACACCACCTTACCCTTCTGTCAGGCTTCATGTCCTCCCCCCATTTCCTATCTAGACCAAGTGGAATTCTTGGAAAAATGTCAACAATCATGCATTCACACCTTCCTGGTGAAGCTTATAAGATATCCAAAAAGGTGGAGCAACAAGCACTTCTCGGTTTTACTCATTTTTAAACTCTCAGAGAATTTCCTGAATAAATGTTGCTTGGCATCTGGTGAATTTTTTTGACAATATGTCCCAGAAGTCTCCTGATCAGTGCCAGAGGTTCTCTTCAAAGCTCAAACATCAAGTATCCCTTGAAATAATAATTGAAATTGGCTTCAACGTTATAATTTTTCTCTCAGATAGCTCAATGCTGACACATAGAAACATAGAATTTAGGAGCAGAAGGAGGCCATTCAGCCCTTCAAATGTCTCGACCATTCTTCACAATCATGGCTGATCATCAACTCAATAGCCTAATCCTGCTTTCTCCCCATAACCTTTGATTCCATTCGCCCCAATTGCAATATCTAGTTGTCTCTTGAATACATTCAATGTTTTGGCATCAACTGCTTCCTGTGGTAATGAATTCCACAGGCTCACCAGTCTTTGGGTGAAGAAATGTCTCCTCACCTCTGTCCCAAATGGTCTACCCCGAATCCTCATTCTGTGACCCCTGGTTCTGGGCACACCCACCATTGGGAACATTCTCCCTGCATCTACCTTGTCCAGTCCTGCTAGAACTTTATAAGCTCTATGAGAACCTCCCTCTTTCTTCCGAACTCCAGCGAAAACAATCCCAACCAAGTCAATCTCTCCTCGTATGTCAGACCCGCTATCCCCAGAATTAACCTGGTAAACCTTCACTGCACTCCCTCAAGAGCAAGAAGGTATTGCTCAAAGCATCAGCCACCAACATCCCATGCAACCCTAGCAATAAGCTGTAGTAGGCATTTTAAGTGAAAATCAAGCCTTTGATGCCCTTCTTGAGCACTGGCCTGAACTCATTTAAAAACATGGAACCTTGTGCTAAACATGGGTTAAGTTTATGTCTCAGCTTTAGGCCCATTCTTGGCTAGCTTTTTACTGTCTGAAGTATCTGCCAAAATCACCACTTCACAAATCAGTGATTGAAATCCTAAATTTCCATATTAATATATATTTACACATTAAAGATGCTCTTTAGTCGCTCAAATATTTACTCTACGATCTTCATTTATTTTCAAACACATTTTTGCTTGAGGCAGAGATTTGCTAGTTGTAATTTTGTGTTTCTCCAAACAGCTCTAACAGTGAACTGTAATGCAATTTGTTTGTACCTCTAACATTTGCCCTTGTGGTCTATATAAAGAAACACATCATGACCAATGGTAGTTGCATTCCTCAGAATATCGTTCATAGATAACATTGCACTATACTATCCACATGCTGGTCTCAGTGTGGGTTTTTACTGACACCATTGGTAGCAATTTTTAAAAACTTGAAATTTCCTGTCACATCATTTTCCTTTGCTGTAAAATATACAATAAATAATGCTATTCCATATCCAAATTACTGAATACCCCAGTAAAACCTTTTTCAATCGAAGTATGTTAAAGATATCCTTTGGCACTTTCACAGTGGACAGGAGGATGTGCAGTTTCAAAAAGAAAAAGCAGTAGATGCAACACTCAATGTACATTAATCCGAGGAGCAGTACCTTTTCCAAGTTTAGGACATTGGGAGGCTGTCTAGTCTTAGTAGATCCTCAGGTCAATTAGAAATGAGATTAACATTATCCTTTTGAAGTACAAATTCTGAAGGCAATTAGCATTTTCTGCATCGTCCTTAGATCAATTCAAGGCTGATTGCAGACAAAAATAGAAATTGCTGGAAAAGCATAGCAGGCCTGGCATCATCTATGGAGAGAATCAGAGTTAACATTTCAGATCAAGTGACCCTTCCTTAGAATTGACATTAACTAGGAAAATGTTGGTTTATATGCAGAAGATAGGGTGGGGGAGGGGCTAAGGAGTAAACAATAGGTGGGGAAAGAGCCCAAAGAGAAGAGCAGTTGGACAGACAATGGAGTGGATAATGAGACAACAAGGTGCACAGCTGGATGAACACAGCAGGCCAAGCAGCATCATAGGAGCAGGAAGGCTGACGTTTCGGGCCTAGACCCTTCAAACAGATTCCAATTTTTAAGAATTCCTGAGTAAAACATAATTTGGTATTAGTTCAGTGAAATAAATCTTCTTACATGAGGTGATAACATAGCACAATTTATTGGCAAGAAAACTTCCTCTTCAGTTTATGGACCACAATGATACACAGTAAAACTAGTATATGAGTAGCAGTGATGAAAGATTCTACTTCAAACCTGCAAATTTGGTGCAGAGGTGAAGATTGTGGCCAGTGTGAAGAGTGCTACTAAGGTGTGTTCTAACAGTAGTTTGTTTTCTTCACATTGTGGCACAGATTACTAGATAAGATTCCTTATATTGCAATGAGTTTATCTCCTGCCTCCCCTTCTTGGGACAATGAGTAATTTGAATGTCAACAAACAAAAGCCAACCATGATTCAATAACAGTTCAATAACCTCAATAAAAATTGTGCAGTTTAAAGAAATTGCCATTTGACCCAGTTACTTTTGACGAAGTCCATGATATCACAAGGCCGGACCTGGTTAACATGTAACTGAAATGTGGCCAAAAGTATTTCCAAAGGATTTGTTTAAAAAAACTATTAAAATGTGAGTCAAGATAATATGTGACGGATGATTGAGAGATTGCAGGTATGACGTTTCATAATTGAGCACACTTTAAATTCTGTATCCTCTATAAAATTCCGCAAAACAGTATTGTCTGGTTTTACCAGAGATAGTAGGAACTGCAGATGCTGGAGAATCTGAGATAACAAGGTGTAGAGCTAGATGAACACAGCAGGCCAAGCACCAGTTCAGTTAGTTGCACGGTAAAATAAAGAATTGTTTAATTACACTTACAAAATAACATTCACATGAACGATATACCAATGACCAATACTCTTCCACCACTTCCCACAATAAAGTTCCACCAGTTTGTTTCAATATTCCCAAAAAAAAACTTTTGATAAACACTTAATTATAGCAGTGAGGATAGTGCTTTTTAGTTGGTTTTGGTAAGTGCTTAACAAAACAGACATAAAACATATGGGGCATTGCGGTCTTCAATCTTGAATCAATTTGAATTGTTTTGTTGAAGTGCCTCTTCCCATTTAGACAGTTTTCCATTGAAAACTGCTTCATTTCAAAAGTATCTGTGGTAACTTAACCTCCCCTGGCCTTTGGCAACAATGAAAAAGAAATTCAAATTTATTTATGCACAAGTATATCCATATGAATCAAGTTGATGAGAGAAGGAAAGTTTTTATTAAAAAAAGAGACATTTTAAATAGAGAGAGGGAGCTTGCTAGGTAGAATTAAGAAATGTCTGGTCGTGATAGGGGCATACAATAAGAAAGGTGTATACAGTCGTTTTCAATTTAAAGGTAGTGTATATGTTTTTGGTGGATATAACTTGTTAACAGAGACTATTCTGCAGCCTATTTCACTTTCAGAAACACATAGCCAGGAAATTCCCTTTAACATTTTCCAACTCATTGTGTTCTCCATCCCATTTACTCAGGTTAACATTCTGCCTTTGTATCAAGAGAAAGTGGAAATGAGCAACCTGTGGACCACCCCATGGTCCACTGATAAGCTACCAAGATTTTTGGAGTAGATTTGTAGCTCACGTTGTGGGTGTTGAGGTTGTTGAGGTTGGTTGGCTCGCCAAGCTGGTTTCTTGTTTCGCAGACGTTTCGTTACCATGCTTGGTAACATCCTCAGTGCAGCCTCCAATGAAGCATCGGTGTGTTTTCCCGCCTGGTTTTTAAACTCTGGGATCCGTTGAGATGGATTGCCTCACTTCCGGTTTTCCTTCGTAGTGGAATGTATATGGGGTCGAGTTCAATGTGTTTATTAGTAGCATGCTTCGTGGAGTGCCATGCTTCCAGGAATTCTCGTGCCTGTCTCTGCCTAGCCTGTCCCAGGATCTTGGTGTTGTCCCAGTCAAAGTCGTGGTTCTCCTTGTCCATGTGGATTGAGATGAGTGAGTGTTGGTCATGTTTTTTTGTAGCTGAGGATGTTACCAAGCATGGTAATGAAACGTCTGCGAAACAAGAATCCAGCTTGGCAAGCCAACCAACCTCAACAAGCTATCAAGAGTTGAAAAAGCAAAACCACACACATCAAATATTCATGTTCAGATGTAGTACAACAATTATTATGCAAAATACCTTCTAGCCTGCCTGAAAATACATCATACCACTACCTTGAAACGTGACTTAAAAAATGAACAAACCACAACCATAAAATTTCAGTACACCCAAAAAGAGGCATGGAGTGACCACAGGATGTAAGCCCCATGCCTGACTGGATCAGCTTGAGGTGCACGGTAGCAAAGAAAAGGACTCTAACATAAATGCCACTGGGTTGTGATTGGAGGAGGAGGGACGGTGATCAGGTTGCTGGTGGTTGGGGAGATGAATACCTGGCAGCTGCAGTCCAATAATTTGCCTGCGTGATCGAAGGAAAATCTTGCATTATTTTAGTCAACCTGTAAGGGACAACTTCAGGATCCTGAAAAGCAACTGGGTTCACTACCTATCTAGAATACCAGAGATCAGCCACTTCCATCTTCCTTCCCCTCCACCAGTCCTATCTTCAACTTACCTTGCTGGCAGCAGATCTGACACAGGTATTCAGTTTCAGTCAAGAAACTGCAATTGGGCACTATTTGGAGGCACACTGATTGACTCCTAAATTGAAATGAGACCAGAGACACAAAACGGTCATCCATGCTAGAACAGCTGGTTGACCAATGCAATTTGCCAGGCAACTTCTCAAAAGTCAAAATGAACCACTTTGTGCCTGATGCAGCTATAAGTTGTATTCCCACAATTTATTTAAATTCATCAAATTTTTTAACCAATTTAACAGTTCATTCACATTTTCACTTTCTATTTTCAATTACGAAATAAGAGAACGTGGGTTTAATTTCAGTAAAGGACTGAGTGACTAACTCACACTTCTTCTGAGAAGCTGGACAATATTTTGTGCAGCTACATGTGAGCATGCACATTTGGGCACACACAATGGTCCCTGATCAAATTTGAGCCCAATGTTATTTTCTCTCCTTCGGCCTAAGGTGCAGTCACCCAGCAAACAACCTTCCTCTCACCCCATTCAGCCAGAGGTTAATTTAGTTAGGGCTATAGCATTAGCCATTTGAAGAATAACCTACTGGCAAGGCCACACTGCCTGACAAAATATTAAGGACTTGCCACCGTCTATCAGAGATGATTAGGTGGCATTAATTGGTTTAGTTAGTGCTGTTTGCACAGGCCTCTGAGGCGAGGCACTAACTCTGTTACTTAAGTTGTTAGAGGTTTGACCCCAAGATATTGGTCCCAGTGCTAATTCACCCTTTGGTGAAACTTTGCCTTTTTGACCTTTACAACATATACTGCTCGGCGCATTGGAGGTAAATATATAGCATTTTCAAAATGTAAACGGAATTGTGTGATAGCTTGTGGTATTCCTGTGGCTGATTTTGTTCAAATCTTTAGCAAAAGGCAAATAAATGCTATTAAAGTTTAGAATAAGTCTGTGGTTGACAATTTAAATAAGTATAAAATAACCAGCCTAATGACATGATCTTCAAGTCATTTTTTGAATCATTATCAGATTTCCTATTTGACTGTTACAATCCTTTTAGGCTTAACTCTGATTTCACATACATACAACAATTATTAGCAGAATTACTGTACAAGAAAATAGATGTCATTAAATGTGACAACAGACATTGATCACGATGTATAATACTAAGCTTGAGACGCATTTGTTATTGAAATAAAGGTCAGAACTGTAATTTGTAATAATTCATGAATCCGCCTTCTGAGGAAAGAAATCAGATTCTTTCCTTCAAGTATATCTAAAACCATGACCAATACATTATTCCCACAATTCATGGGGTACAAATGCATTGCTTTGTTGACTTAACTGAGCTTTCTGGTTATACTTATGTTAAGGTTTTATTATTAATACTCTGTGACCAATCTCAGTACAAATTTTATATTGGCACTAAGAAAGACTAGTGTATGTGGACTAATGACTTTGTGTATTCTAGAAAAAAAATAGTGATAGCGAATTCAGAATTCTCACACCTCTAATAGCTTAGAAACATAGGCCGTGGATGTAATTATGTTTGCATAACACACAGAGTATACTAGATTGACAGCTGTTAACATTATGTTTCTAGTTATTAAAATTCAAGGGGGTCAGCATATATAATTAAACATACAACTAAATTAAACCAGTTGTCAGGGACAAGAAGCAAAAGTGTTCTTTTGTAAAATAAAAAAAATTGCTACTGTTAGAAAATAAAGAAGTAGACGCTACAAAAAGTGCTCAAGAAAGCTGCTGACCAAAGTTTCTAAGAATGTACATTACTTAAAGATGGAGACATAAAGATTACCTTTGCTTGAATAGCAAGTGTTCCCAATTAGAGAACATTGAGTAAAGGTAGTGAATTTGGAGACAGCTACAACTGTTTCAAAGAAAGGGTAAAGTCTTGCAATGCTTCTTTCAATGATTGTCAGTGAAGGTATTGACCTACACAGCACTTTTACGTGGAAGCAATTAAAAGCAAATACAGAACATAACACAGAGATTTGAGAAATCAGTTGGCCAAAGTAGAATGGTATAAATTCAAATTCAACAAATCACATGGGTGCAAGCAATTAATCATTATATGAAGACATCAAAGACCTTTATAGACACATTCAATACTGGCGAACTGACGAAATCATCAATTCGTTCCAGAATCATCTGTTGCTTGGATCATCAAGTGAGAAAGAGAAAAGAAGTTTGTTAATTAAAAAAGGCCTCAAACCCCAAGCATGGTGATGGCACATGAGGTTACTCAATGACTGATGAAACATCTTCATAATGTTGAAACTATCTGTACTGTTTGGTGAAAAGAGAATGTTAAAAAACCTGGTAGGAACCGCAGCAATTGGAACCTAATGGGAATGATACTAAATGAAGCTCACTTGTATCTATGTTTGAGTCCCTTTCTCTATTGAGATGACTGGAAACACTCATTAAATATCCATAGTTTGCTAGCACAATGAATTATTATAGATCAACTGATTGTGAAAACAAACAATTTAAGGAAAAGCATCAGTATCCAGCATTTCTGCAGAAATGTCATACGTCTAGTCTTAAAAGTGATTTTGATGTAATCTTCTCGTTATGTTTTTTGCTAACTCAAAGTTCCAGCTATAGTTGTTGACTGAAACTAGACTGCTGAGATATCTCAAGAGGCAATTTCGAATAGCACACATTAAATACCCATTGCTATATAGTAAGTGAAGTCAAGACAAAAGCTAGCCACAGAACATCCAGTTTTAAGGAATTACAATGTGATGGAGGCCACATTAATTTGATACTCCAAAATCAGACTTTATACAAGAATGACAGCCAATCACCTGCTTTAAAAGGAAAGAACCATGCATATGTCATCCATGTGACTTTAACAATTTGCATTTGGAAGAGAAGTTATAATTCAAACTAAGCATGAGCATTTCGAGAAAACTTTTGTGAATGTACCCAAATTAGTCCATTTATTGAAGCATAACTTAGAAGAGAAATAAAAGACTAAATATGGTAACTACAAACTCTAATTTTGTTACTGAGAGTTTAAATTCTGAAGCTAACCATTTTGACATACATAGTCTACACTCCATTACAGTAGAACAATTGGGGGTGTTGGGGGATAAGCTTTCACTACTGTATGGCTAAAATATGGCCTATCATATCCCCACAAGATTGGGTGTAAAAAAATACTGTAAGCCCAGGAGGATTTACTGAGGCTTTCAGTGTCTACTTGAGTAAATGACCTCATAAAAATGACAGAAATATGCACATACGAATCCCTGTTAAATTTTTTATTGCTAATCACCTGATCAGCTTCTGTAGTGTTCATCTCCAAAACAGAATGTGTTCCTTCTGTTTGCAAGGCCTGGGAGAGTTGATTCAAATGAAACTGTCATTTCCTGGTGGCCAGCTGTCAAAAGTTGGTCCAGCTGGTTGGTTTCCCTCATCATTCCAGTGACTTACTTAAAGTAAGACTGGGTGGGCACAAAGAAACAAAAACATTCACATCATGCTGCACACAACCAGAAAACTAGCAGAAGTATTAAGAGGAGCACAGCAACCTCCAGAACACAGCCAGGGGTCAGAGGTGTACAAGGAAAGGTGCTAGGTTCATGAGCTCATTGTCTAACCCCATGCAAAACAATGTGGAAAATTTGTACAAACTGTTGGGGATTCCTTAATGAGCTACTACAATACAAAATAACAAACTCAAAGAAGTCATGCACCACTAGTTAACTGGTGGTCTTGAGTGGTTGTGGGCCTTCTGTTTTATCTAATCAACTGCATAACTTAAGACTTTTGCTGAGACAAACATTTAAATAATATTTTCACACCTTTTTTCTGAAAATAGCAATTCCTTTACCAACATTGCTAATATGTTTGTGATTACTGTATATGGAAGTATATTTTACCATAAACTGATTCAAAAGTTGGGAATGCTATTTTATTATATACTAATATACGGAATATTTCATGTTCTAAGGGGAAGCTCATAGTGATCTATCCAATTAATTACAACAGGGTCCCACTAATAGCAAATAATATAAATATCCAGTGAAACGGTCAAGGGCTGAATGTTATTGACTAACCTGGGAAAACTCCTCTGCTCTTCTTCAAAGAGTGCTATGGAGTCTTTTATATTTAACTGATCAAGAAGGCCAAGCCACAAATTTATATTGTAATCTAGAAGATGGTAAGTCTGACAATGCATACTCACTGAATACTGTATTAAAGTCTTAGCCTCGTTATAGACTCAATTCTTGGAATGAAGTTTGAATATAAGATCCTTTGAGGCACAAATGCTACATCTGTGTCAAACTGACAACAGTAATAGTTGTGTGATGCCATATATACAGTCATAGAGTCATAGTCAGACAGCATGGAAACAGACCCTTTGGTCTAACCATCCATGCCAACCATAATCCCAAACTAAACTAGACCCACCTGCCTGCTCTTGGCATATCTCCCTCATATATCTTTAGTCACTTAATGTAACATACACATGCACGTTGGACAAATAAAATCACAGAATCATAGTTAGAGACAAAACAGCTGCAGATGTTGGAATCCAAGGTAGACAGACAGGAGACTAGAAGAACACAGCAAGCCAGGCAGCATCTGGAGGAAAGGAGAAGCCAACATTTCGGGTATTACCCTTCTTCAAGACTGGACGTGGGGTAGGGGGAGCTGCAAATAAAAAGAGGCGGGGAGGGGGATAGTAGAATGGGGGTGATAGTGGACCACGGTAGTAGGTATGACCTGGTTGGTCGATGGGAGGGATGAATCCAGTTGGTGGCTGGAAGGGAGGGTCAGAAAGTGGAATGGAATGGAGGAGGTGGGGCTGGAAAGGGAGCCAGGGGATGGGTGGGAAGGTTATTTGAAATTGGAGAACTCAATGTTGAATCCTCTGGGCTGTAGGGTGCCAGGCAGAAGATAAGGTGTTGTTCTTCAAATTTGTGTTCTGAGTCGCTGCAACACTGGAGAAGGCTGAGGATGGACATGTCAGATGGGGAGTGGGGATGGGGGGGGTGAATTGAAATGGGCAGTGACCGGGAAGTTAGGCTGGCCGTTACAGGCCAGGGGAAGATGCACGACGAAATGGTCACCTCGTCTATGTTTCGTCTCTTCGATGTAGAGAAGACCACATCAGGAGCACCGGATGCAACAGAGTAGGTTGAAGGAGATGCAGGTGAAGCTCTGTCTCAGCTGTTTAGGGCTCTGGATGGAGGTGAGGGAGGTGGTGTGTGGGCAATCTTTTATGGTTACAGGAGAGGTACCAGGAGGGGTTGGGGTGGTTACCTTCCACTCCCCACCCCTCTCTGCCTTCCACAAGGACCATTCCCTTGGCCGATAGTAGGAACTGCAGATGCTGGAAAATCTGAGATAACAAGGTGTAGAGCTGGATGAACACAGCAGGCCAAGCAGCATCATAGGAGCAGGAAGGCTGACGTTTCGGGCCTAGACCCTTCATCAGAAAGGTCTAGGGTCTAGGTGATGAAGGGTCTATGCCTGAAACGTCAGCATTCCTGCTCCTATGACGCTGCTTGGCCTGCTGTGTTCATCCAGCTCTACACCTTGTTACCCCATTCCCTTCGCCACTCCTTTGTTCACGCCACACTCCACACCAACCACTCCAACCCACCCAGTACCTTCCCCTGGTAATACCTGAAACATTGGCTTCTCCTTTCCTCCAGATGATACCTGGTTTGATGCCTGGTGTTCTTCCAGCCTCCTGTTTGTCTGCCACAGAATCATAGAATTGCTATAGCATCTCTATGATTCTGTGGTAGACAAACAGAAGTATACAGTAAGTTGGACTTAAATTGAGATTTTAAAACATATTTGACTTCAAACGACTTTCTTTCAGGCAAAGGTAGTTAAAATAGGGATAATTTTAATTCATGGCCAAGTAGGAAACCCACATGGCCAGATATGTCATTGGTTTTGACCCCACCTGACGTTTATCTGAATATTGGTGAAGAGAGGAATTGTTGACGAAGCATTTTGTGCTGCACTCATCAGGCCAAACATAACAATTCGTAATGTCAAGGTGATCACAATAATTTATACAAGAGAAAACGTGATGATTAGTTGGCAAGTTACTCTAATTGGCCAAGGTATTATCACAGAGAGAAAAAAATAGAGAACTGTAGGCAACCTACGCTTCCAAGTAATTCAAAAAAGGTGATGCTGCTTGGCCTGCTGTGTTCATCCAGCTCTACACTTTGGTATCTCAGATTCTCCAGCATCTGCAGTTCCTACTATCTCTCAAACTTCATCATATTCCTTTCATTTACAGAGATTGAATCCCTCCATAAGACAATGCATCATGCTTCTCAAATGTACAAATGAGTCACATTATGAGCTGGACTGGTTAAATTAAATTAGTTGTTGGTGGCACTATCAGCTATCTCCATTGACTTCAGTGGACAGTATAACTGGGAGGGGTATAAATTCAGTCATGCCCTCAATCCAGTCAGTTGCCTAAAGAAAGAGTTAGGTTAAAAATTTCTCCTCAATCTCTTTAAACAGCTTGTTTTTTAGTCAGTCTCAGTACAGTGTCAAGAAGGCTCAATTATATCATTCCTGTCTGTGAGTCCATAAACAGAGGCATTGAAACATGCCGTTCAAATCCACCCATTAGATCACCCAGTCTTCCGTGTTCTGCAACAGACAACGAATTATTTTTGGATAATGCTAAAAAAAATTGAATATGTATTCTTGCAGCATTCCACATCAGAAAAGTAGCTTTCATGAAAACTGTATCCCAGTGCAATTCCAGCCACTTCAATGTTTAACAAATTGCGTTTTTTTAAAATAAAGCAATGATCTGCAAAAGTGTTATGGTTCATTTAAAAACAGACTAGGTTAATGTAATTTTTAACAACCCAAAAGTTTACTTGGAATTCTGTACCTCTCTTTCTACATGGATTAAAACACATTTTGGAATCCAGGGTGACAAATAAAGAACCTGGGTAATATCAAAGCCAGTACTGAACAGGTCAATATCAAGCACCACCTTTATAATCAGCTCTGTGTTGTTTTTAATGAGTACAAAACCATTTTCTGACACAGTAAAAGGTGACCAACTGCTGATATCTGAAGCAGGAAGCTTGATTCTCTTTCAAGCATGACCAAAGTGCATCTTCTCTCTTTAACATTACAAAAGGACTGCAAGTTCACTGCAGACGGTGGAATATTAATTGAGCTATGATGAAATTGTGTTCACAAGCAGGTGACATTTGTTTAAAGAATCTCTTTATTGATATTTTGCCTTGTTATATGTAATATGTAAACCTTACCTTGCTTGGTAATTCAGTTCTGACCCAGCATAAGAAACAGTAATAGAAACTTGCTTTGACAAAGAAGGAGAGAAAACAAATCAAAAATCAAATTTATGGTCGGAATTGAGTGGGGTGGTGGGTGATGGGGGTGGGTGGTGGTTGTGGTGGAAGCAAAGAATAAAGCTTGTTGGATCTTTTCCTGAGGTAATTTGTCATGTTAAAAACAGGATGCAGCAAGCTGCCTAGAGCCATCAATGTCTTTGAGGAAGCCTTCCCCGTCTGAGGCAAAAGATGAAAATGCAAAAGGAACTAAATAAATGAAAAACTGAATTGAAAGAAGAAAGGGGGAGAAAAAATCTTTCCCTCACTGCTTAATACACCGTGCACGATGGCCCTGCAAGAGTCAACTCAGAGAAACACTGTCGTGAAAAGAGTGACACTGATTAAAATCTCTCCCCTGTCTCTTCCATAGGTTTGGGGAAGCATTCACCTTCTTTTATGAGATACATTATTTGGTGAATCTGCAGTATGACACATAAAGATGAGTAGATATTGAATATGCAGTCAATCAAGTGACTAGACAGCTGAGGCCTTAACAAGCACAGATGCTGAGACACTGGGCTCCAAATGCACCCCCCTGTTGAAGCTATTACCTCAGTGCCACTTTCATTAACTGGTGTGAACTTTGCATGACCCTTTGGCAAATTTTTTATGTCCATTATGGTAGAGGCGAATGATTTACATTGTCATTCATGTCATAATTTGATTTTTGTGCAAGCTTTAGGAGAATGGGTAGAAGAGGCTAATAGAGTAATCAGGCCCTCAGTTACATAGTAATAAGATTGCCCCTAAACAGCGATTACTATTACTTGGCCCAGTGATTACTGAACATTAATAGCATTTTTCTCGGCTGCTTTGCTACCAATTAACAGTAAAATCACTGGCTACAGAAGACTCATTGTCTTCTGCCTGCACTCAAAAAACTAATCATCCATTAAATGTTGCAGTATTTTTAAAATAAACAGCTTTCTTTACAATTTTGAGAGCTTTAGGTGTTTTAACATTAGGTAGGCACATAGAAGCAAAGCAGTAAAAAAAAGACAGTAAAAAAAATGTACCAACTAAGGGCAACATATAAGGTTTGTGTCCATGGGCTGCCCAAACCAATATTAGACTGGGCCATTTTTCAGGCATTGCTACTACCCATCTAGAGCAACATTAGGCAACTTACAGATGTAAATGGGGAGTTCAGCATCAATTTCACCCAACTCTGTTACAGTGGATATCCCACAGTGAGCTCCACTCAAGATTCTTAAATAGTTATCATTAACAAAAGAGAAAATATTTTTAAAAATTTAAATATTATGAATGAACCAGGAAGTGTAGGAGTGCTACATTGTCTTCACAATATACCAGTTGCCACCCGAGCCATTATTGTTTCAGCTTTATTCACCTGGACTTACCTTCAGGATGCTGCCAGCAAAGCAAGCTGAAATATTAATTCATTCATTAGGCAATCTACATGCAGAGGCAGCAGTAGGTCTCCAAATTTGTATTAATGAGGCCCAAGGCTGAGTATCTAGCTGGCCTTGGTCATCCCACTCCAAGCACACATTATGACTGTATTGCTGCTTTCACACCTGAAACAGGAAGATTCAATCCTTATGAATTTAAGTACTTATCTGTATGCTTTTTAAAATTTATTTTATACCCTTCAATAGGTTATTTTCCTTTTGTTTGTCAGGTTTCACATGCAAAGCATCCTATCCTAGTCTTTCTTGTTGATTTTCTTAGTCTTTTGGCTCCTTCTCAGATTCACTCTCTCTGAGTGTATCAGTCATTTGTTATGTCCTTTTTGGTTCCTCTCTGTTAATAATGGGATTTGCAGTTTCCAGCAATCTATAACACTCAGATTTCACTGACAAAATGAGATCACTAGACAATTTTTTTCGCTTAATCAAAATGGCCAAAACACTCATTAAAATGAATTTCTATTTCCCAGCTGAAAATGTACAGAAAGTGTCGTTAAATAGAATGTGTTGGTGTGATATGATAAATATCCTCATTTGTGAGACTAACTGTAATCCACTTGTCACATTGTTGCTCGCGAATTATTTGGTCATCTCATTTGTGGCAATTTATCATACTGCTGACTGTTATATTTCATTTATTTACAATACGTTTGCAGTTCCAAAACAGTAAAAACAAAAACCATATTCCAATACTTTTTGGGAGTCTGATTTTATCTGTGAGCAACATGTTGTTAAATTATGATCTTGTTCATTAGAAGTAAGTTTATGATTTCATTAAATGCACAGCAGACAGAGGAAATCATCCTCCAGTTTCCCAGATTAATGTAGCTGTTGCAACACATTAAAAGAATTTTTCATTTTTGGTGAGATGCATAACATCAGCTTTATGAAGCCCAGTGCTTGATTTTTTTTTTGTTTACATTCATGAAGTTCAATATAGCACATATAGGCTGTTCCCTTGGTTATATGACCAATTCACTGAACAAGATAGAAATCAGAATGCACAAAACTCTATGAACCATTCCCTTTTCAGTTTGATTCAACATCCCACAGCCACCTGTAAAAAAAACTAATCAATATTACATTTTTTCTGTTATCTATGTGTACCTTCCTTTGTTTTCTTCAACTTCCTTTTTTAAGCTTTTCCACAAATAATACTGACATAAAAATTTTAAGCCTTTTCCATTGCTACTCTGGACTTGAATGATTCATGACGTACTGAATATTGTAATTTTTATTCATTCACTAAAGTGTGGTACACTCTGTGATAATCATATAATTATTTTAAGGTGACAATTGCAGCTCACACCTTATGAACATCATGTGAAGCACTCATACCCAGCCTCTTACCACTGTTGTTAAGTTGTCCATCTGTAATAGTTTTTTTCTTTAAAAAAAACAAAGAGCTGTGGATGCTGGCGATCTGAAACAAAAACAGAAATTGCTGGAGAAACTCAGCAGGTCTGACAGCATCTGTGGGGCCAAAAACAAAGTTAATGCTCTGAGTCAAGTGGAAATTCTGTCCACAGATGCTACCAGATCTGCTGTGTTTCTTCAGCACATTCTTTCATATTTTTAGCCTGGAACCTGTGGAAATATCATTCATATCTCACATTTGTGATGTTATTAAAATGTGAATTCATCTTGTATTAATATTCTGTAATATATGATTCAAATATGTACTAGGTTGAATTGAAATCTTATAGCTACCTGCAGTTATATGTTGATCATAATTCATAAACAATTGCAAATTATTTGATTACCCAATTTTGTAGTGCTTGGCTTCATCACTTTGCAAACCTAAATTCTCACAAGATCCTTAGACTTTAATACAAAAGAATAAAAGGTTGAATATTTTTGAAGGCCATTTTATTTTATTCTTTTCTTCTGTACCTTGCTCTTATACAGCCACTTGAAAGATCCTATAGTACTGACCAAAAAACCCTCTAAGAACAAGATATTGAATAGATTTCCATTTCTCTGCTGATCAAAGTTCCATAGAATACTTCCCTATCATTCTTACCTTTTTGCATTTCTCTAGTTCTCCCTGTCATTCATTCAGTCATTCATTTTCTTTCCCTCTTTCTAAAACTCTCTTTTTCCTGGTTTTGTTTCCCAGTCACAATGCTGCAATCAGAGTGAGGCAGTACTATGAATGGTCCTCCTCATAGCCAGTAAATCATCACTCTTTTCTGGCAGCTGACAGCTTTCCTAAGTGTGGTGTCATGACTCGGTCTATCAGATTCCTTTAAGACACTGTTTGAACAAATTGCAGGAACAATGCAGCCAGTAACCTGAGCAACTGCAAACGGAGTACAATGGAGACCCTTTGTGGAGACACAACCCCTGCAGCCCCGAGCTGTACATTACACCAGAATAGCCACTCTCAATTACCTTTTGTGCATTACCACCAAAGAAAAACCCTTCCACACAACATTAAACTTTATTCCTTCAGCATTTCAGCTGTCACAGCTTCTCTTGCCAAAGGGAAAAGCTTGCAAAAGTGTATCTTCTTAAGCATTCTGGTCAGTGAGAAAGTTTAAACCTGCTTGCATACAGCTTGAAATTCTATTTTTTACCCTATGGCAGTTGTGCTTGTTTCAGAATTTCCTTAGTATCATTCACTTTACAGGATTAGATGTCAGGGTTGCTGGAAGTTAACCTCCAGACTATTGACAGAGTAAAATTCATTTGGATTACACCATGCAGCAACATGATTAGCCATTTAAAGCTTCTGTGTCGTCAGGAATTCTTTGCTTGCCAACAAGATACTACTGCTGAGATGCACTGATACAACATGACCAGCTGGTTACAAGAAGATATTATTGTAATATCAACAAAAATTGTGATGTAGAGATTTCCATTCTGCCTTCCCTAATCTGATGTATGTAATTCTACAATAAACATTTTTTTCAAGTTTGAAAGCTATGTAATTTTGCATGTGAAGCTTCCTGTTCATCAAGTCGGCACATATATGTGCACTTACATCCATTCATGAATTTGCACTTGGATAGGAATTATCTTGCTTTAAGGGCAATAATTCTTAATGATGCAAGGTTTCACCTCAAATAGGAAGAATCCACTGCCATAAAATTAATGGCAAGTCACCTGAAATTATGGCTAAGAAAGTGGTTTGAATCAGATTTCAAATATGAACCCAGCAGTGGCAGGAAGCTTCATGTCTAAACTGATATGCAACAGGACTATGCAAAATTATTCCTGTTGAGATGAGGACATTTTGAAAAAAGCCTGTTGGAAGTCACTAGTGTCCTTGAAAAGGAGGAAAGTCATACAGCAGAAGTGCCTACACAGAGAGTCCACTGAGAGTCTGGAAGGGTTTGTGCATTGCGTAATGGACGAGCAGAGGGGACATAACAGGTGACCAGCAGGTATCACAATTACAATGTGAATTTGGGAATACTTCTGGAATTAAAGTACGCTTAGAGTAAAGTAATTTGCAAACATCACCCTTTTGTGGTCATTTCTACCCATTTAGCTATTTTACATCAGAAAGAAACATATACCCTTAACTGGTTCATGTAGCATTCTACCAACATGGAATGTGTGTGTATTATATTGGACCCTTCAGTGCACCGTACCATCTAAATAAGGGTGCTGCACAATCCAATTTCTAAGCCTACAATCTTCAACCTTCACATCATCCACCTTTATTTCACTCTTAAAGGCTTAAAAGCCAACATTTTATTGGGTCAGATGTAAATAAATTAAGAAACTGTGGTAAATCACTAATCACATCACTCTGTTCAAGTGTCCTCACAAACTCTGTAAACTGCTTCATAAAATACTTCACTCAGCAGCAATGTGCACCAAAACACATAAAATAATGCTTTAAGAAGGATACTGGCACAGAAATTCCATTGGATTTTGAGGCCACTTTAGAAGGATCACCAAAACCCATTATCATGTTTGCAATCTGTCAATCAGAAGCCGCAAAATTAACCTGACTTCACTGTGCAGTGAAGTGTTAGAAAGCCATGCTGGACAAGGACACAAGATATGAATTGTGCCATTTCCAGGAGCCAGACTAGCAACTGAAGAGCAAAATCTCATGAATGAATAACAAAAAAAAATCAGCTTTAATACCAGTCAAGAATGATAAAGATGCACAACTTCTGACAATTCATTCATGCAATGTGGGCATCGCTGATAAGGCCTGCATTAGTTGCCCTTCTCCAAATGCCCTCAAAGACAGTGGTGAACTGCTACCTTAGAACATTGTAGTCAAATGGACTGCTTTATCCTGGAATGCCTCAAATTTCTTGAATGCTATTGGAGCTGTACTCCAAGGAAGCACAAGCATTTCCATCACATTTATGACTTGTGTCATGTAGATGGTAGAAGACTTTGGTGATTCCTGGTGAGTCACCTATATACTCTTCCATCCAGTTTGATTCTCATTGTTCTTTTTTGTTGTGGCTTTGCTGCAAACTGTTACACCATTTCAGAGGGCAGTTAATGACAATTGTTGTGTCACATGTGGGCAATTTTTGGAAAGGATAACAGATTTCTCTTCATAAAAAGCATTAGTGAACCATTTTCTGAAGAAGGGTCCAGACCCAAAACATCAGCTTTCCTGCTCCTCTGATGCTGCTTGGCCTGCTGTGTTCATCCAGCTCTACACCTTGTTATCTCAGATTCTCCAGCATCTGCAGTTCCTACCATCAGTGAACAAGTTCAGTTTTTATGATAGTCTGATAACTTCATAGTCACCAATACTGTTACCAGTGCTTTATTCCAAACTCACTTTTTACTTAATTAGCTGAATTCAAAGACTTAAGTAATTAGGTAATAAATGCTAGACTTTCCAACAGCACCCCAGGTGTTGGAACACGTGACTGGGCAAAAGGAAAAAACATATTGCTGTCACTTTGGGACCGGGACTTTCTGGATTACTAGCCCATTGATATAACACAATGCAATCAGTTTACATCCACCATTGCATTGCAATCACCTTATTTAGTTATGCTGGTGAATATGTTACATTTGATACCTGTATGCAACAACAGCATCAGAGACCAGCAAGTTCCTTCTAGAGTGGGTAGTCTGTTCAGCACTTGGGGCAGCATTGATTGCAAAATAGGTCCACTTAAGCACCTATGCAATATTTTATGGGTTCATCGACAGAAATGGATAAGAGTTGATGAATGTCCAAATGATCTACAAATTCCACCAAAACATTATACATGTAGATGCATAGTTTGTAGAGAGTGTCAATGGTCTTCATTTCTTTTGAGAGTCATAAATTGTTTTGCTTATTCTCAGGTGAAGACAAGTGGAAAATCGGCTTCTTTGAATATCCTTAGAGGCTTCTGATGAGACTTCTATAAAGATGTTTGATTCTGCTGGCCATCTAGCTTAACGTTTTCAGATCCAATTTCTCTGCCTTGCCCTGTTCATGCAGATACATGCTGCTTGTTTTGAGTTGTTATGGGCTGAAAGAGACAAGAATTTGGTTGTGACTTGAGAGTTACTCAGGTACAACATAGGTAGGACTAAGAAACATGTCCTACTGAGGGAAATAAGCAGCTACAGTCTAAATTAAAGCACCAGCACAAAGGTAATGTCTGGATTACTATCAGAAGCACAAGTAAAACTGGCATAAGGTAAACAAAATTAGAGAGTTGAATGCATGGCTTTAGATTGGTGTTGGAGAAATGGGTTCAATTCATGAGGTTTCGCCAGCTGTACTGAGGCAAAAGGGAGCTGTATCATTAGGATGGTTTTCACCTCAACCATGCTTAACCTTAACTGTGTTTTAGAAAGTCATATAACCAAGCTTGCAGAGTGGGTTTAAAACTAAATAGTCCAAGGGGTGAGTGAGATTTGGAAAGTTAAGGAGAAAGGACAAGGAAATAATATAGACTAGCAATGTGGGTAATAGTAATCAGAATGTGACAGGAACAGACAAAGCATACAATCAAAAGAGCCCAGCAAATATGGTCAGAGCAAAGGAAATGACATTTAACTAACAAAGGGTTTGGGTGAAGGGATATTTAGAAATCCAAAATAAAAGCAGAGGCAATAGAAAGGCATATCTATGTGGATAACGACAAGCTGAGTGGGACAGGAAGGGACAGAATTTAACTGTAGCAGTGCATGACAGACCAAGGTCTCGATGACATATTAAAAGATACTTCATGTGGGTGCATTAAGCACCATCAAAAGGATGGATGAAATCGTGAGACAGGCCAAATGGAAGGGGCTGGTACATGTGGGTGGTAACCCTGATATCAAGAGATGTCATTTGTGAGAAAGGACCTTGGATTTGATGAGGTAGATTGAGTAGGGGTGAAAATTGTGAATAGCAATGGTTAGAAATGTTATGGTGGTAGTTTATGCGCTCCCCAAGTGATATCTAACCAAGAGTACTAATCAAGAAATTACTTAAGTTTGTATCAAAAGAAATGCAGCAGTTGTGGAGGGCTGTAATCTACATGTCAACTGGACCAATCAGGAGGCTGGAAGAACACAGCAAGCCAGGCAGCATCTGGAGGAAAGGAGAAGTCAACGTTTCAGGTAATACCCAAAACATCGACATCTCCTTTTCTGCAGATGCTGCCTGGCTTGCTGTGTTCTTCCAGCCTCCTGTTTGTCTACCTTGGATTCCAGCATCTACAGTTTTTTTTGTCTCCGGACCAAGCAAACTGATAAAGGTGGTCTTGATAATGAGTTTATTCAATGCTTATATGACAGCTTCCTGTTGTGGAAGCACATAAGAGTTAAAGCTCGCCGGGAAATAAGAAAGAAGATTGTAAAAAAAAAAATTGGCACTTATATAAAAAGGGAGAGGGTAACAAAGTAAATATTGATTTGTTAGCAGCAAATACAGGAGAAATCATTGTAGAAAATGAGGAAATAGCAGAGACTTTAAACAAATATTTTGTGACTTTTACTGTGAAGACACAGCCAAGTTGAATACCAGGAATAACCTAAGGACTAAAAAGAATGAGGAAATTAATGTAATTAACATCAGCAGAGAAAAAAATTACTGGTTAAACTCAAATGACTACAATCTGACAAATCTCTCAAGACCTAAATTCTAGAGTTCCAAAAGAGATAGCTTGATACAGTGGGTATGTATACTATAATTTTCCAAAATTCCCTAGATTCTGGAACAGTTACTGCAGTTTGGAAGTTAGAAACTGTAAGAATAAAGGGAGAGAGATAAAAGGGCTGGTTGCCTAACATCAATCAGTGGGAAACTGCTGGAATCTGTTATTAAGGAAGTCTTAACAATGAGAATTAGCTTGATATATTATAATTGTATGCTATATGAGCGAATAGTTATAATTAGACCTCAGTTTACGTCTTGTTATTTTGACTGTTTCTTATTATTTCTCAACGAGGTTCATTCCTTAACTTTCTGCAGTTTTTGTCATCAACTATTGGATCAATGCACGAAGAATAATTACATTGCTTTCTCCTCCTTCTCCTTCCTTTTCTTCAGACCTGATCATTTGATCCCTTAGATTGCACTGCAGGTCACATGTTTACTGTGTTTTGCACTGTATTTAAATGCTCCTCCACTGGTGTGCTTTGCTACTTGGTTGGTGCACTAGTGTGCATCCAGGAACATTACAAGCCTTCCTTCTTATGAAGATGAGCTGGAAGAAAGCTCAACATTGAATATGACAACTAATTCCATCAGGACACTTCTGGACCCAAGTCTGATGGAGCATCTGATGGCCTTAACTTATGTTCCAGCACAGGTAGCTTCCACTTGAAGCACAGACTGAAACCAAGCAAACTCAGGCTGCTGTCATCATGGGTTGTCAATTAGTATTCACAGGAGCTAGTCGGTATTACAGCAGCCCACTAATCTGTTCTCCAGTGGATTACTAGGATTGCTGAGCCATGGTATCTGTCAGTGACTCTGTAAAGCATGAACATGTTGCTCTGTCTGAGGAAGACAGCATTCGCTCTACTATTGCTTTTGCTGTTGTCTGGCAGCCATCATTCAGACAGCTGACACCCATGTCAAATTGGTACAAACTGTAACATGGTTTCCCAGACCCAGAACTGATCAACATATCCAGTAAGGCCATCTGTGTCTTCCCACTGAAAGCCAGCTGTTTTTCACCTGTTTGGCTGCAGTCAACAAGGCGATTCTTCCAGGAACACTAGGATGGGAAAAAATATATAGAGGTCAGATGGGCTCGTGTGATGTAGTGGGAAGTCCCTACCTCTGGTCCTGGAGTTTCACGTTCGAGTCCTACCTGCTCCAGAGGTGTGTCATATTATAGCTGAATAGGTTGATTAGAAATATCTATATGGACGTCAGCTACTAAGGGAATGCACGTAGATAGTTGACTTTTGTGCCCAATATGAATGGTTTCATACCAGTTTGATTTGCAATATTTAATTTGGCATGCTTTCATTGTTTACACTGCGGCTGAATGGATGTTATAGTCGTTAATGACAGAAGAAAAATAAGTGGGATTAGGGGCAATTGGTGAATAGGGAATTGGGTTTGGAGTTACTGATATCTTAGTCAGATGAATTTTTCATGGACAGCCGACCAGAAAGCGGTCTGAGTTGCCTTCTAATTTATTTTTCTTACTCTTCTGTGCTCACATTCCTCCTGCTCACCCTCCCCAGAGCTGATGGCCAGATAGCTGGTAGCAGGCAGCCCCCTCACTTCCCATGTAAGAAGTTTTTAAAATCATAACAGTAAGATCATGCATCGTAAAGGAGGCAACCAGAAATTGTGACACATTCTCTGGTGATACTGCAGTGCTCCTCCAGGAAGCGTCGTTTCCACACACCAAAGGCTTGCTGTACCACATTTCATGTGACAGCATGGATTTCTTTGTGTGCATTTGTGCACATGTGTCTCTATTGTGCATCAGAGTCATTGGCCATGTTGTTTGTAGATAACGTTTGTTAGCCTCTGGTTTGCCATAGTGGTTTGAATGCAGATGGCACAGCAGGCTGCCACAGAACGAAGGCATCGTGATGGCTGTCAGGATATAGGGCACTGACTTGCTTAATTTGCTGCCTGGATAGATTAGCTGAACTTTGAAGGAGTGGAGCTGTTTTTGTTCCAATTTAAGACAGAATTGGTGTGCAGTGTTCTCAAGCAGTATGCATGCGGCCAATGTGCTTTGCAGTATCAGGTAGCCTGCACTCTGTGAAATCATATGCTTCAGTAAGAACCTGAATACTGAAACACAGACACAACCACACAATGATTCACTCAGGATCAGGTTGAAAAATTTGTCTCTGAACAACCTGAGCAGATATGGCCTTCTACTGGGAGCCCTTCACTCTGTCTTACTCCTCTCTCTTCTACAGCCTCAATGCTGTGCATGACTCTGTACAAGTAATGCTGTATTCCAAAGAGAATGGCTATTTATGTACTCTTGCCTGGGAGCAACCTGTTTGCTCAAAGGTCTTAAACTCAGCAAAAAGTCCTACTGCAAACATTACAGAATTATAGTGGAATGTGCTACGTTAAACAACTTAAAACACTTGTAAATGTGAAGCAACGGCCGGAAAAATATCAGCCAGCAACTAACTTGTAAGTGGTTGATGATCCATTATATACTGCAGTTTACAAGTCCATTCTCCTGCTAAACACCTGTTTAGCTGTGAGAGGACAGAGAGAAATAAATTGAGTATTGCAGTCTAAAATGGCACATTTGATTTAAATCAACATCATATGCAAACTGAAGTCATGATCTGGAGATAGTAGGAACTGCAGATGCTGGAGAATCTGAGATAACAAGGTGTGGAGCTGGATGAACACAGCAGGCCAAGCAGCATCAGAGGAGCAGGAAGGCTGACGTTTCGGGCCTAGACCCTTCTTCAGACCCTTTCTGAA
>NC_063341.1:50004441-50030247 GCF_021869965.1 Rhincodon typus | reverse complement strand
CTGAAATGTCAGCCTTCCTGCTCCTCTGATGCTGCTTGGCCTGCTGTGTTCATCCAGCTCTACACCTTGTTATCTGTGAAGTCATGATCTGCCTGATCTGAATACTTCCAGTGGCCAGTTGGCATGCAACATCTGAAAAACTTGATCAATATGGCAGAACCAGTGCAGTTTGTCCCATAAGTGTGCCACAGACAGAGAATGCCGATTTGGTCCCAAAGAGCTTCCAAACAACAGATACCATGAATCCAAGTTCCACAGCAGCAACATTTGACACAGGTAGCTTCATGACTAGTATGTTAAACAGTCAAATACATTTGTGTAAAATACTTGCTACATAGGGCTCCCAAATTGTTTTATCAATATATCTGTCCTACTCAATGCATATAGCTCAGATCCTATATTTATCTTTTATAGCACATATGCAGGTATATTTGTCTATATTTGTATCATGGTCTATAATTGTAGAATACCCATGCTTTCGTTACTTTTTATCTCTGTATCTTTATTTGTCTTTAATTGTCACCTTTAATTTCTTGCGCAGGGCTGGCTTCCTTTCTTTTCCCTCCAACAAATATATCCACTCTTCTCAAAGTCATTGCAATAGATTTTTAGTTTATCACCTGATATGCAGCTGGTATTGTGGACTGGCAGACTATCATTAAAAAATTGAATTTATGTTCCATTGACTTAATTGGAAACGAAAATTGGGTTGTTGCTGTTTTCAGACGTTGCGAGATAATTTGAAAATCTACACCTTTGGTTCCATACTAGGGTACATTTTGATGTTTCCGGCTTTGCGATCTTACCTTGTGCAAGAGCCTACTCATGAATATGTATTATTTGACAATTATTGTCCTATGTGGTGGAGTCATGTCATAGCCTGATGCTGTTGTCATCCAATTCCATTCCCACATTTCCAACAGGACTCATTGCCCTTTCATTATTCTCCACATCTCTACCAAATTTAGCGAATACATTGCCTCAGTTTCTTCATCTGTGTCTCTTACTTACTCCCTAACTCCATCCTTGAATCAGTCTGGGCATCCACCCTTACATGCTAATTTCCACTATGTACTTTGAGGACAACCAACACTACATCACCATTTTAACCAACAACCTGCCAGCCTGCAAGTACTGCAGAAGTTGTAATTTCCTTCAGCTCAATCTTAGCAAAACAAAAGCCACCTGTATGGTTCCCATCAATAACTATATTCCTAGGGATCTGACTCCATCAACCTCCAAAGTTGACCATTTGGTTTGAATCCAGTGGTGCACAGTATTGTGTCTGATCATGAGCTGATCTTCTTACCTCATATACTGCCTGTCACCAATATTACATACTGGAATATTACCAGCACAAATCTTTATCTTCCTCTGTCTGCTGAAATACTCTTCTTCATCCCAAAGAATAATTTTTGTTCTTCCACCTGTTTTTCTCAAAAACTTTGGCTAACTTAGAACTCTGATTTTCTGTCCTCTCCTGCACAAAATGTTGCAAATCTATCACTCCATCTTTGTAAAGCTTCACAGAATCTGTGTAGTCCAGAAAATCAATTTCAAAATGCTCATCCTTCAAATCCCTCTCTAGCTTTTCTCCAACCTATCTAAGCAATCATCTTCAACTATACGTTATAGCCTGAAACCTCTGTTCCTCTAACTCCTGATTACTGTTTGTTCTCAATTTCTCCACTCTGTAAGTGAAGACTGATCTTTCTGCCATTATATCCAGCTTCCTAGGATTTTCTCCCAAAAACACTCCATTTTGCTTTCTGCCTGGTATTATAAGTCTGCTAAAAAAATCTCTTCCGTTGTGCATTTGGTCTTCCACACTAAATTCATTTCCTTCTAACTTTGTAAATATCACACTAACCCTGAGGTGTTCTTACATGAGAAACACTTTTAAAATGTTGTTGCTGGCTCATCTCCTCGTCCCAAATGGCAATTTCAGCACCCTCCTAGCTGAGCTTTCACAGCACATATGGTACCAAAACCTAAGATACCCCCAGTCAATTACTCAATTGCATTTACAGAGCCTTCAAAAGTGCTATCTGAAACACAACAAACAGAAATACCAGCTATTCCCAATAGACAAACTGCTAAAATTAGAAAGATAAGTAACATTTCTAAACAGTTGGTGAAACAGTGTTCTTTTCAAACCCATACAGCAACTCTACTTTTAAAAGAAATCGGTATGAAAAATTCTCTTCACTAAGTTATGGTAAAGGTTCACATTTATATTAGCGCAGAAAATTAGCCAGTAGAGTTTCACTGAATCATACAGTACATATGAGGCCCCTCAGTCCATCAAACATGGGAGGTATGGTTAGTAAGTTTGCAGATGACACTAAAATTAGAGGTATAGTGGACAGCAAAGAAGGTTACCTCAAAGT
This sequence comes from Rhincodon typus, assembly GCF_021869965.1. Lineage (NCBI taxonomy): Eukaryota > Metazoa > Chordata > Chondrichthyes > Orectolobiformes > Rhincodontidae > Rhincodon > Rhincodon typus. Next base: position 50,027,857 of record NC_063341.1, on the reverse strand, counting down.
ACAATGGGATCTTGATCAGATAGGCCAACGGGCCGAGGAGTGGCAGATGGAGTTTAAATTAAATAAATGTGAGGTGCTGCATTTCAGAAAGGCAAATCGGGGCAGGACTTATATAGTAAATGCTAAGGTCCTGGGGAGTGTTGCTGAACAAAGAGACCTTGGGGTGCTGGTTCATAGTTCCTTGAGAGTGGAGTCACAGGTAGATAGGATAGTGAAGAAGGTGTTTGGTATGCTTGTCTTTATTGGTCAGTGCATTGAGTATAGGAGTTGGGTGGTCATATAGCGGCTGTACAGGACATTAGTTCAGCCACTTTTGGAGCATTACAAAGAATTCTGGTCTCCCTCCTATAGGAAGAATGTGGTGAAACTAGAAAGAGTTCAGAAAAGATTTATGAGGATGTTGCCAGGTTGGAGGGTTTGAGCTATAGAGAGAGGTTGAATAGAGTAGGGCTATCTTCCACGGAGCATTGGAGGCTGTGGGATGACCTCATAGAGGTTTATAAAATCACGAGGGGCATGGATAGGTTAAATAAGCAAAGTCTTTTCCCCAGGATAGGGGAGTCCAAAACTAGAGAGCATAGGTTTAAGGTGAGAGGGGAAAGATTTAAAAGGGACCTAAGGGGCAACTTTTTCACACAGAGAGTGGTGCGTGTTTGGAATGAGCTGCCAGGGGAAGTGGTGGAGGCAGGTATGACTACAACATTTAAAAGGCATCTGAATGGGTATGTGAATAGGAAAGATTTAGAGAGATATGGGCCAAATGCTGGCAAATGGGACTAGATTTATATAGGATATTTGGTCGGCATGGACAAATTCGACACTAAGTCTGTACCACCAAAAATACACTACTGCCTGCACTGGTCCCACTTTCCCTCACTGGCTTTGATTGTTATGACACTTAAAGTGTTCATCCAAGTACCTTTTAATGGTTTCTTGAAGTTCCTAAAATCAAGATAACAGAAATGGATCTGGTCACTTACTTCCAGCTCCAAATTAAAGGTAAAACAATGCCCATCAGGAAACCTTCAATTCACCTTTAAAGACTAAATCCAAAATGACATTACAGCAATGCAGCTGCAGCCCACTAGCAGTATATTGACAACTCATGCCCTAATTTTATAATTTGTCTTGAAGTTAAATGCACATGCACCAGTTCCCAAATAATATTACATTCCCAGACTCTGTCTACCAGCGAATTTGGAAAAGGAAGTAAGAAACCCAGGTTCCAAATATCAGAAGTTGGTCACCCGAGATGGATATAGTAGTTAAATTTTAACAGGACTGTCATGACCTTGATTTGAAGTGTTTCCTAACTTTCAAGGTTACCTGTGACTATTGAGAGTGAATTTTATCAGCAAATTGTTGAAGCAATAGGGACTTACTCTGGGTGGATATTTTGGAGTGGAATCAAAAATAAAAAAGATAAGACACTTAACTCCCTCAGGTTGCTTTTTAATCAATCAAGTAGTAGCATCAATGACAGTCACAGAGAATCCCTGTCCAGATGAAGGAATTTGCAATATGGCGAATGAACCTCATGGACCATTAACATTGAAGAGATTTTTTAAAAATGAATTAAAAACTGAAGGCAATATGATCAAACAGATCTATACAAAAGCATAAGCAATTTTCAAAAGACATGTTATGTGAAGTAAGTAAAAACGACTCTGTAAAATTGTTAAGGCTCTCAGATGCACTGTTAAACTTACTTCTTCAGTAGCCCATAACATCTGCAACATACTGTATCTTATTCTCTGTTGTAAAATATCTCCAAAAAGCACTGAACTGTGTATTTTATATCCTTTCAGACCCACCAATTTACAAGGGTTCAGATGAAGTCAGAAGATAAGGATTAGTTAAAAGTATTCACCCTAACTCTTTCTAGTTCTACAAAACACCAGCTTTTCAGGGAGAAAAACTAACAATTATTAATGTGATGCAAAAGGAAACTGAATGCCTGCTCTACATGTACATATCAATCACACTTTTAAATTTTAAAGGAATGAAAAAAGTTTTGGTTACCAAAACCTCCTGTTTGTAAAGCGCAGTGACATGAATAACAGTGCACCCAGGTAGTAACATTACATACATATTTGAAGATCACCTCGACCACTGTTTAATATATGTTCTAATATCCCAGAGCTATAGCTGAAATTCACATTTCAAGTTGATTATTTGGAACTGTCCTTTGCTATTTTTATTGAATTGTATTTGAATGAGCATTTCATTCAGAGTACATAACAAAGATGTATTGATTTAAACCAAAACAGCAATATGAATAGATTATTGTTAGATGTAGTGCATTAATCACACCTTATACAAATTATCCATTGTCTCTATTGTTTTATTGTAAATATTACAATTCTAGTTTTGTTTTAAATATGTGAAATGTGTTTTTCAATTAAAAAAAACAACCATACGCCGATATGAAAACAGAAATTGGTGCAGAAACTCAACAGATCTGGTAACATCTGTGGAGAGAGAAGCAAAGTTAATATTTCAAGTTCAGCATGACTCTTCTTTGGAACTGAAAGGAGTGGAAAATTTTTTTTTATTCTGTCGACAGAGAGGGAGGAGGTGCAAGTGGAACAGATTGTAAGGATACCAAGAACAAAAGACAAAGGGACTGCTAATGGTGATAAAGGCATATAAATATGTAAAATAGGTGTAAAGTAAGAAGCAAAATGGAGAAAATGGGTCTGCTGTACTGAGAGCAAAGTCAAAAAAAAACTGGGGAGGGTGGAAAATGTAAGAAAAATTGAGAACAGAGTCATTGTCTGAAATTGTGGAACTCAATATTGAGTCCTAGAGGCCGCACAGGTGCCTCAATCGAAAATGGGGTGTTGTTCCTTGATCTTGCATTGTGCTTCAGTGGAACATTGTGGAAGCCAAGGAAAAAGATGGAAATGTTAGCATGACAGCAAGGAGTTTATTGAAATGCCAAGTTAATAAAGTTAGGGTCATTTGTACAGATAGAGTGGAGGTGTTCTGCAAAGAAGTCATCCAGTCTTACCAATATAAAGGAGATCACATTGTGAGCAGCAAATGCTGTAGACTGGATTGAAAGAAGTACAAGTAAAATGCTGTTTCACCTGGAAGGTGTGGTTGAGACTTTGGGCAGTGAGAAAGGAGGAGGTTAATGGGCAAGCATTACACCTCCTGAGAATGCATGGGATGGTGCCATGGTGGGGTGAAATGTGAGGACAAGGGGAACGCTTTTGTTGCTCTGAGAGGGAGGGTAAGGGGTAAGGGCAGAAGTGTGAGAATTGACTCAGACACAGTTGAGCACCCTATGAACTACAGTGAGTGGGGGAGGGGGTGCTGGGAGGGGAGAGGGGAGGTGGAAACCTTGGTCAAAGATAAAGAAGAATACTTTGGAGACAATCCAGTGTCATTATTGGAACAGATGCGATGGAAACGAAGAAACTGGGAAAAGGGAATTAAATCCTTGTGAAAAGTCAGGTATGGAGAAATGTGGTCAGGGTAACTGTGCAGTCAGTGGGTTTGTAGTGGATATTGGGTGACAGACTATCGCCAGAAATGAAAACAGTAAAGTCAAGGGAGAGAAGGGAACAGTCAGAAATAGACCAGGTGAAGGTGAGAAAAGTATGGAAATCTGAGCAAAATTGCTTAATCTTTCCCATACCAGACAAAAGCAGCACCGAAAACATCAATGTTTTGGAGAAAGAGCTGTTAGTGAGGGCCTGAGTAGGACTGGAACAAGAAATGTTCCACATAGCCCACGTAGAGAGGGGAAATCGCTAGGGTCTGTTGCGTACACATTACCACACCATTGACCTGGAGAAAGTGAGAGGAGTTAATGGAAAATTTGTTCAAATTGAGAATGAGCTCAACCAAGTGAAGGAGGGAACTTTTCAGGCCACTTTTCAAAGGAAGAATGCGAGAGCCTTCAGACTATTGTGATGGTGAAGTGGAGGCAGCTAGGGTCAGTAAACTGGAAATTATGGAATCGACATAAAATGTCAGAAGCATCATAAATGTATGTGAGAAGAGATTGAATAAGGGGGAATAGAATAGAGTCAAAATATGAAGAGACAAGTCCAGCTGGGCTAAAACAACCAGGACAATCCTGTTTGCGGATTTTGAGAAGGCATTCAAAGGGGACTGGGGTTTGTTGGGCGAATATGAGGTGGGACATTGTGGAGAGGAGATGAGGTCAGTGACAATCCTGAAGTTCAGTGGTGGGGTGATGATCCAGGGGGATATGGAGGAAGTTTCTGAGATTTGTTGTTCAGCCTCTGGAAGATAGACGTCAGCAAACCAGCTGACAATAGCACCACCCTTAGCAGCAGGTTAAAGTCAGGGTTATAGCCGAGAGAATGGAATGCATCAAGTTCAGAGGGAGACAGGTTAAAGCAGATGAGGGAAGCAGAGAAATTAAGATGGCTGCTATCATGCCAGCAGCTCTCGAAGGAGAGGTCAAGTGGAGGCAAAAGGCCAGAGGGAGGGGTGCAAGCAGAGGGAGAGTAATGGAGATGGATGAAAGGGTCAAGGTAGCAGAGACAGAATTCCTATCCAAAGATGCAGGCAGGGAGGTGAAGGCAATGGAAAAAGAGTTCAACATCATGTCATTGAATTTGTTAGCAGGGGTGTAAAAGGATAAAACTGAGTCATTTTCTGAGCACAGATCATTCAGCATCAGAGAGGGGAAAGGTCAGAAGATACACTGAATTCACAGAAAGGGATGGGCTTAGGAGAAGGAATGGAATTGGAGGAATGAGGGCCATTAGTACCTAAGACATACTAAGAGAAGTAGGAAGAGAAGAAGTTTCTTGTTAAAACTTCGAATGAGGCAAAAAATGAAATGCAACTGTGAACCAGGACAGCTTTGAGATAGTGTGGAGCAGTGCTGACAGAGTGACAGCTTGAGACTGTCCATGTGATAGCACAAGGCACTGAGCATGGATCTCTACTTCATTTACACACATTTTACATCTTTATCTCTCCTTTACCACCATTAACACTCACTTTTAATTAACCTATTCCCACTCGTCCCTCCTACCCCTCTGTCAACAGTATTAAAACCGCCATTTTTCAGCTGCTTTCAGTTCTGAGGATGAGTCATACTGGACTTGAAATGTGAATTCTGTTTATCTGTCCATAGATGCTCCCAGTTCTGCTGGGTTTCTCCGGCACTTTGTGCTTTCATTTTAGATTTCCAGCATTTGCAGTATTTTGCATTTACCATAATCAGACAATTGTTCAGTTCTACCGTAAACAAAAGCATAAAAGAGGAATCAAGAGAAACTGCTGAAGAAGTTGTCCCCTTTATTTCTGTGGAATATTGCTTGTTGTAGGTATATTGGCAAAGATCATTGTCTTTTGAAGTGAATGATGCAGGAAGTAGTAGGTGACAAAAAAAATATTTTTTCCATACTTAGCTTGGTGTTGTTTCATTTTGCCAGCAAACAGGGAGTTGAAACCACTTTCAGAAATTGTTATTGTAATTCGATGGTTTTTCAATTGGGAGAGATGCCAAACGACCTGTCAAATTGCTAACATCCATTTTACACATTCACGCAAAGTCAAGATCTACCTCACTGGGTGTTCAATAAACTGTACCATTCCCTGGCCTAAAGGCAAGCTGGGCTAACTGATAATGTGGTGACCTGGAGGAAGAAACAGTCTCAGGAACTGTTTCCAGCCACATCCTGCCAGCCTTTTACTTAAGGGGCTTGCTCCTTAAAATGGACTGGGCCCCTGGCATGATTACTAGCTGTTGACTAGATTCCAATCTAGGGAGAAATTCACCACATTAAGTGTTACGTCAGCACCATAAATAGAAGTTCTTGAGTACTAGCAAAGTTGAATGCATGAATTTTAAGTAAAATTATTTACACCACTAGTTTAGCTAAAAACAAATATGTGGGAAGGTTAATTTATTTATAAATTAATTCATCTTGCAGGATTTCTCTAAGGAGCATATAATCTCCAGTTTGGCTGCTAAACACTGGAACAAACATATAGCTAAGGTCAGCTCTTTGAAATGTTCCTAATATTGCTGTCAGTATCACTATTCAGTTCTTATTGCCCCATGCTGACTGTCACTACAGTCAAATTCTTACTAACAATTCTCCAATTACTAATGTTTACAGCAGAAATGGAGGTTACTCAGTCCCTTATAGCCCTGATGGCTCTTTCCAACAGCAAAATAATTCAATTTATCTGCTTCTTCCATAACGTTTTTTCACTGACTATTGAACTAAATTTTCCTCAAAATATGCGGTGGTCTTTGCCTCAACCATTCGAAATTTCAAAGCATTCTGCATCCCAACAACCCTATATGTTAAGAATTTTTACTAAACTCTCACCTTATTAATTTGGTCTGAATTTTAAATTTATGATCTCTGACTAACAGGACAACCAGAAAACATAGTTTATTCCAATTCACTCCATCAAAATCCTTCAATAATCCTGGTGTGTAATGAGTGCTTTAAAATTTTTGCTTTTGCTTGCTAAAGGAAGACATCAATATGGAAAAATGAAACATTTTTCCACTTTTGCCATTTAATGTAACCATCACCCATTGCTGAATTACAAATATCACATATTTGATGCATATCAGCATCCTTCATTTTCATAAAAGCATCTTCAACTGCATCAGTTGGCATTGCTGTTTACCCCATCCAGCTTTGAGACTGCAATTCTACATTTAGTACCTATTTTGTACCCAATTAAAAGCACTTTTTATTGAGGACTTGTAAAAACTATGAACTGAATTGAAGCTTGATCACAATACATTTAAAAATCAAACAGCCATTCAAAAAGTCTTACTTAATACAGTCCAGAATCCCCTAAATGGGACCACCAAGAGAAGCTCTGTAAATGTGATTGTTAGCCAAACTAAAGGAGGGGGAAACATCAAGAACGTAACATTTCTATAACTCCCTTTCAAAATGAAGTTTGCGTTTAATTGTGTTTAACACTAATATAATTAAATTTGTGTGAAAAAGCATAGATTTAAAACACTGGAAAGTAACTTTAAAAAGGAAATAATGCCTAATTGGATAGCCTATTGATCATCTATATTTATAATTGACTTTAAGTTCTGTTTTTCACAAAGAAAAGCTCAGAGAAGTGTCAGTTTTGCCTTTTGTCATGTGTTTTAGACCTAAACTACCACATGAGTGCTGGTGTTAGACTAGCCAGATATTGCTAAAATGCCTAGTGTTGTTGCTGCTGCATTAATGAATGAACCAAGGGAAGGAGAGGACCCTAGAGGGTTAAATCTATGTTAGATCCTCGGAGACAGAAGCCAAGTTAGTAGTGCCCAGTCTAGGAAACATTTGTACTGAGCCACCTGCCGTGTTGAGACGGCCATGTGTGTAACAGACGTTGGAGTCTGCAGCCAAATTCTGCTCAAAAACATCTAAATTCCAGACTCTGTTTTCTCAATGTTATCCGAACATCCATATCATCAAACAAGAAAAATAATGATACATTTCTCAAAAGGCAAGTAAAATACAATTATTTTGTCAGGCCATCTTGTTGGTGGATGAGACAATTCCAAAAATAACATGGGCCCATTGATATTGTCCTTAATATTAGACTCTAACACTTTTATATGCTTTTAAAAGAAAAGGTAATGTCGGTTCTTTGTAATTAAATGGGCTGTTTAACACAAACTGTATCCAATTATGAAGAATATACTTCAGAAGGATTGACATATGTATTTGATAGCAAAATCTCTGGGTTTCTTTTCTAACTGCAAGGACAAAAAGGAGCTATATTCACTGGATAATGTGAAACCATAATGTGAAGCAGAAAGGTACAATATGCAATGTTCCTTTTAGAGATGTGGAAAAATGTAGCTGTGCAATTTAGTTTGTCAATACATCAAGATGTGTATTTTCAACAAGACTAAAAGGTATGTTAGTAATTATACCAGCATATCTTCCATAACATTGCTGACAGTAAGATAATGCTAATGCATTTTCTTTACTACTAACTGCCTCATTAAATCCCTGTCCACTCCATTGTCATCGCCAACAAATGGGGAGAGAAAATGGATTTAATCACCAACAAGTGGACACCATCCATACCAATGACACCACTGTTTTCTTCCATCTTCCTTGCCCATCAAGCTAATCAAGCCTGTTTCTTTCTTTTCCAGTCTGGAATTCTTTTCTCAATACCTTCCAAGTATCATTTTTTCTATAGGCTTTTCCTTATTCACTCAGGGGATAGTCTGGCTGCACCGCAATTTACTGTACATCACTAACTGCCCTTGAGAAAGTGTAGCAAGCTGTCTTCTTGAACTGCTCCAGTTCATTTGGTGTAGGTACACCCACAATGCCGTTGGGAATGAGTTCAAAGATTTTGGCCCAGGAATTCCTGCAATGATGTCCTGAAGGTGAGATGACTGACCTCCACCAAACACAACCATTGACAACTGCTCCTTTGATAAAGCCATTGGTCATATGGCCTAATCTCTCCCAAATTTTGTCAACGCTCAATTTTATTGCAACCTCTGTGAAGTGGCTCAAGTTACTTTTCTGGCTTTAAATTTATTGGTTCATGTTTAATAGGGAAATTGACCATTGCTGTCCCCTCTCTCTGTGGGTACAGCAAATGTTGAATTTTTATTTGGCTGTCGAGGCAGGACCTGAGGCAAGCAGGGTAGTAATTTCTCTTCATTAGCCATTATTCTGATTTGCCGCATCTTCTCATCAGCATGCCGCTTTGGCACAGGCTACTCTGGGATAGCTATTTGCCAACAAGCATAGGTTAGCCAGTTAAGCCAATTGAAGGAATTATCAGGCCACTGTCCAAATGACAAGTAACGACACAACAACTGCCTGATTGCTGTGGTCACTTCTTATCGTACCATCTTGAAGTTATACAAAGTACATTTTCTTTGCCTTAATCATCAATAATCTGCTCTGATGGAGGAGCTGCCGACTTTTAGGTGCTTGGCTGTGTGTGTGGAGTTGTATGGGGGGAGCTGGTGCTGCTAATAGCCTGTATCATCATGAGTGCATCAGCCATTTTTAATTGGCCAATGAATGCTCTAACTGTCCATCTTCTTGAAAATGGCACCAGGCATCAGATGCCAACAGTATGCGGACCAGGATCAAGAAATGATGCCAAGTTCAGGGTCCCAATCGCAGAATGAATTCTCCAATGGGAGCCAAAAGAGCTAAGATCATGATGTTTCTCCCTACATTTCAAACATCCCCTGCACCCGTTTAAAAAGGCAGCCTTTAAAAGGCCCGTAAATATCTATACCACTCTCTTTTTCTTAATTTGTTTGACATTCCTTTTCTAAATATTTTTGTTATGTGCCTCATTACACAGTCTTATTCCATCTCATCATTTTTTTTCAATTATGTAATGGCCCATATGATTGTCAACAATTGCACGACCTCTAGCCTTCAATAGCACCTTCCACATATTTACCTCCTAGAAGACAAGCACAGGTGGAGTACTCAGCGCTCTTTACTTGCAACTATATCACTGTACCTTCACTGTCACTGGGTCAAAATCCTGGTATACTGTTCCCAACAACACTATAGACGGAGCTACATTACACAGACCACAGACAGTTCAAGAAGGCAACTTTGCACCCATTCTCAAGGGCAAACAGTATTGAGCAAAAAACCTCACCTTGTCAGTGACACCTACATCCCTTGAATGAATAGTAAAGAAACAGTAAAAATTCACATTAAATTTTCAACTCTGACTTTCAAGCTAGAATACCCGAGGTACAATATATTAATGGATTGGTTTAATCTCTTGGTTTCGCTGACATTCCTAAACAACAGAAGTCAAATGCAAGTGGTTTTTGAACAGCCTCAGACTCACTAATTTGAATTATTGCCTTTCAACTTACTGCCTGCCATCTATTACCATACGTACATGTGTTCAGCATAAATTTACTGTTTAACTCAATTAACTAACAAGAATGGACACTATGATACAGAATGTTTTTACTTCCAGGTGTTGGCCAATATTTTCTTCAAACTAAAGCATCAGGTATTATAGAAGGGAAGAAATAAAACCATTGAATTTATTTGAGAAATGACATGAATATTTCTATATGCACCAGATAACTACATAGGATTTATAACACAAATATTTACAATGTGATCTAGATATTATTACCCTGTATCATAAATATGTGAATTATTACATCTGCCACCACAGATAATCTCTTCACTTCAAATCTACCTCAAAATTGGAATATGTGGAATCTGAGGAACTTTGAGGAATCAAATCCATATCCCTCACATGAGACGCTTAGCTGTCACAACAGTCTCAATTATTTGACTATATTCCTATCTATAGCTGAATGGAGGAAAGAAAGACTGAAAGATGGAAGGAAGACAGGAAGCCTGTGCGATGTAATGGGGCAAAGGGAGGCTGCAAAGGAAAGAAAAGTTAGAGAACAGTTTTAAACCTGCACAGAAAGAAATATTCACCTGACCAAGAGCATGGAAAACTTGCAATCACTCAGGTAATGAATGTTATTGAAATTTTCAAAGTTCATTGTTAATTTAAATTTGAGATGCAGCAAAGAAGGAAGTAGCTGCCTGTTTAAAATGTTCCAGCTTTGTGTGTATGTAATGCAAATACATCGGCTGTGATCTCATCAGTCTGTAAAATGTGTGCTTAGGATTATGGATACGTTGTGCATACAAGTGTGCAGCAGTTATTTTGAAAGGATAACTTATATATTGTTAACTACATACTGTGGTGTCCAGGAAATTAGTGCTTTTCTTGTGTGTTGCGGCTTTATTTAATGGAGGTTTGATAATTATTGAAGGTATTGATGAATTCGTCTAATTCTGATTCTGTGCAAAACCAACTACCCCATATGTCAACAAAAGCACAGAAGATATTGTTACTATGTGACTGCATCACCCACTGAATGCATTAATGAGAATGAAAAAAGATCCCCTGAAAAAAGAAATTATCCTCTGAAAATCAAATAGAAGCCTTTGAGAAAATTTCAAGAATATTTTCAAACAAAAAATTACTTTGAATCCTGACAATATGGCGGCATAAAACTTAACCGTCAAAAGCTGCATTTTATGGAGGGTCATAAAAGAGGAGATGGAGGTGAAGGAGTTTAAATAAATTCCAGAACTGAGGGCTAAGATAGTTGAAAGCACAGCTTCAAATAATGGAGCCATGGCTGGTAGGGGGATAGTTTGGAGCCACCAAGAATGGCTTTAGTCCCCCGATGTTGAACTGGATTAAGATGCAAACTGACGCAACTAAAAGTTCACACATCATTAGGACCCGATGACCTTCACCCTAAAGTACTAAACAAGGTGGCTACAGAGATGATAGATCCATTAGTGATCATCTTTCAAATTTCAGTTAATTCTGCAATGGTCCCTACAGGTTATAAGTGTACAAATGTAACCCTACTGTTTAAGAAAGATGGGAGAGAGAAAACAGGAAACTACAGGCCAGTTAGCCCCATGGCAGCAGTAGGGAAAATTCTACGATCTATTATAAGAATGTGATGACTCGATGTGTTGAAAATGATACGTGGGTTTTTGACAGGGAAGTTTTTCAAACCTGTTGGAGATTTTTTGATAATGTTACTAGCAGAGTCAATAAGGGAAACCAATGGATGTGATATATTTGGATGTTCAGAAGGTGTTAATAAAAGCCATACAGGAAGTTGGTCAATAAACCTAACGTATTTGGATTGGAGTAATATCTTAGCAAGGATTGAAGATTGAAGCAGGAAGAAATGGGTAATGCTCAGGTTGGCAGGCTATGTTTAAGAAGTACTGCAAGGGCCAGTGATTGGGGCCCAAAAGATTATGATAAATATCAATGATTTGATTTGGAGATGAATTGTAATATTTCACAAGTTTGTGGATGATACAAAATTTGGTTAGAATGAGAGTTGTGAAGAGAATACAAGGGGGCTTTGGGAGATTTGGATAGTCTAGTGGAGTGGCGAAGACCTTGACAGCTGGAACGTAATGTGAGGTTATCCACTTTAATAGGAAGAATGGAGATGCAGAGTATTTCTTAAACGGTGAGAGTTTGGAAAGTACTGATATCCAAAAGGAACTTTGTTCATAAGTCACTGGAAGCTAGCACACAGTTGCAGCAAGCAGTTTGGGAGGCAAATGATACATTAGCCTTTATCCCAAGAGTATGAGAGTGCAGGAGCAAAGAAGAGCAAAGAAGTACAGAACATTGGCAAGAGTATATCTTGAGTATTTGTGCAGTTCCAGTTCTTTTACCAATGGAAAGATAGACTTGCCATAGAGGAATGCAGTGGAGGTTCATCAGACTGAAACCTCAAATGGTGGGATTGTCTTAAGAGGACAGACTGAGGAGTTTGTTCTTGTATATAGTACAAATATTTCTATTCTGCAGTTGAGAAGAATGAGAGGTGATTGTATAGAAACTTACAAAATTCTTAAAAGAAATAGACAGTATGGAGCAGAAGGGATGTATTCCCTGCCTAAGGAATCTAGAACAGGGATTATCTTTTCTGAATAAAACACAAGTGATTTCGGTCTAAGATAAGGAGGAATCTCTTCATCCAGAAGATGGTAAATTCAAAATCCCTCTACCAGAGGCTGGAAGCTCTAATGAATAAGTTCAAGAGAGAGACTGATGCGTTTCTAACATAACCAAAACAGAAATTGCTGGAAAAGCTCAGCAGGTCTGGCAGCATCTGTAGATAGAAATCAGAGTTAATGTTTCAGGTCGAGTGATGCTTCCTCAAATTCCTGATGGATTTCTACTTAGTTATGATATCAAAGGACATGGAGTTAGCATGGGAAAATGGTGGTGAGGTAAATAATCAGCCATGATCTAGAATGATAGAGCAAAGCATGAGGGGCTGAATGGTCTACATCTGTTCCTGTGTTCCAGGACTGGATAGAAGAGAAATTAAAGATTAGAGAGAGCCGGTGTCAAGGTATCAATAGCTGATGATGAATGATGACCCATTTTTGCAGATGACGTTGCGAATGTAGATGAGGAATAGGGGAGATCCAAGAGTCCCTTGTGAGATTCCAAAGGTCAGTTATGTGGGGCAGAGACAGAAACCATTGCTGGATATGTTTGAGCTGTGACTGGATGATCGAGAAAGGGAGGTTTAAAACAGGTGAGAGTTTGAAAGTGCAACAATTCTGACATATTGTCTATATAAATTTGACACAGATTATTGTTTCAGTCAAACAGCATTCCTTACAATCATTTATTCAGTTACTGCGCTCCAAAGATTTATCCTTAGAACTGGATAATATAGGCACAAGACAGTATTAAGCCCTCTTCATGTCTGCACCATGCCCCTTGCTCCAATCTTCACCTCTTCCTATAAAACATGTAAACATAGTCTGTAAAGGTGAAAGAGTTAAATGTATTTTGTCAGAATTCTTTGGCATAAATCTAATTTCTTTTCTCTTGACCATCCTTATTTATTTAGTTTTGTCAACACTCAGGGTTTTGTGTTTTGTGTATTGATCAATTTAATGGAATGTATCTCATCCTGAGAGAGCGAGTAACATGTTACTGCTTCCTCCATTTTCAGTAAGCAAATCAATGATCCAAGCCCGGAAAAAAAATTGTGAGAAACTGATGTAAAAATATTATTCAGTAACCATGTTAAATATGAGAAGGTTGATCAATTTCCACTTCACATTTTTAGCATCAGCAGTCAATGGCTGTTACACTCAGCATCAGAGAAGGTCCTCCGAGAGTGTAAGAGAAGTCAGGGGTTCAATAATTTAAAGGAAAAAATATCAATTGCTTCTCAGCTTTTCACCAAACGGAGCAAATTGGAAGAATTGTCATGAGTCACAACATGTATTGCAACTCCTTTACTGAACATCAGCAAAGTTAGACAAGCTCATGACTGATGCAAAGAAATTAAAAGTAAATATATTTTTAAAAAAGGAAAGCACTTTATTGACCCAGGGGATTTTGTTAACTGAAAAAAAAGTCTCCCTGGGATTTTCAAACAAACCGAGAAACAAGTTCTTATAAGTTTAACAGTAAGAAATGAACTGCACAGATTAATACTGAATTGGTCAGGCTTGACTAAAACATATTCTGTATAGTATTACAGGGCAATTTTACGATCTCGCATTGTGCATTTATTCTGTTAGAATGAGTTATTTCAAATGTGATAACTCATTTTAAGTTTGCAATTTTAGTGAAACCAAGTCTCCTGTGAACTATTAGCTTGTAACGACATTACTCATTATAGAACAATGCCAAGTACCCTTAAACTCCTTAGCTTTTGTCCTCAGCCTGTTCTGAATTAGCTAATCTCACCTGTAAAATTGATAGGGAAGCTAAAATTTTGTTCATGCCTAATCTAAAAATGGATAAGATTAACCAAAGTTGAAAGTGCTCATTATTATTGCTCATTATTAGAAAGCATGTCTTTGGTTGGTGTCTGATTAGGCTTGGATATGATGTCCTTTATGATTTATTAATCTAAGCAATCTCTGTCTCATTTCACACAGGAATAATGAAGATTTGGTTACAATAATAGAAGCAGCTAGAACCCCCAGTCCTGGTTATCATCGTAAATAGCTGAAAAGAGAAATGAATTTTATACAATTTGTTAAAATAATAAACCACGGTGGCTCAGTGGTTAGCACTGTTGCCTCACAGTGCCAGGGACTCGGATTCAATTCCACCCTCGGGCAACTGCCTGTGTGGAGTTTGCACATTCTCCCCGTGTCTGCATGGGTTTCCTCCGGGTGCTCCAGTTTCCTCCCACAGTCCAAAAGATGTGCAGGCTAGGTGGATTGGCCATGCTAAATTGCCGGTAGTGTCCAGGGTTGTATGAGTTTGACATGGGGAAATGCAGGGGTAGGGGAATGGGTCTGGGTGGGATGCTCTTCAGAGGGGCAGTGTGGACTTGTTGGGCCAAATGGCCTGTTTCCACACTGTAGGGATTCTATGATAATCTAATATTCATAGGAAAAGTTATCTGTGCCCAAATATTTGTGTTACTATTGAAGAAAAAGTTTATGCCAATATTTTAACATTATGGATGTCATTAAAGGTAGCTGATGGAGAGACCTGCTGAGCTTGGTAGTGTGAATAGTCTGAGCTAATGTGGCATGATTGCTGAAGCATCTTAAATGAATCACTATTTTGACTAATGTTAATTCATCTCCCCACCACTGATGAACCCCTTCAAGAATTCTTCCAAACTTATCCCCCTGTTGACCACGCACTACTTAAATAAAGTTAAACAAAAAGCAGATGATCTATTTCAGCTGATCTTTTTAAAAATAAGAGGCTGTGGTGATGTAACTTGCTTCCCTCCCTCAGTGAAAGTTTAGGTCATGGAGCCAGTTGACAACAGGATTAGCAGTTGGCAAAAACCATAACCATTGCTACACCAACATACTGAGAACTAGAAAGTGCACTGGTTGTAACAGGAGGAACTGCAGAAGGTAGTTTGTTATGCAAACGCTTGCATAAAATGATTTCTCAGCTTGTACCACTGTTGGAATAGACACTCTGACTGAATGGGCCAATCACACTCACCAATTGTCAAACTTGCTGGTCTCAGCCTAGCAGACCAGTGTTAATTTCAAGCCTGATCTGCTATTCTATGACTATCACTGAGCCTCAGGATTGAAAATGAGCACAACAGAGGGTGAGAATGTGTTGGAATTATCAGCAATTTTTCAAATCACAATCTGCTCATATGTAAGAACATCACAATATCACTGTAATACTAAAAGAACTGCAGGACTGAAACCTATATAAATTAAATATGACAAAGTCAGTGCTTATAATTAAGAGTCTGTATGTTGCTTATAAACACTACATGCAATGACATCATATCTGCAAGAAAAATATGGACAAACTAATTAATATGACATTCATAACAATTTGGTACTTTAACAGCCTTCTTTTAACTGCTTTATTATATATGTTAGACTAATTTTTTAAAAGTATTCAATCACTACATAAGAGACTACAGAAGCTGGAAAATTTCAAGGAGTTCTTGCTCCAACCATATTATTTTGGTGAAAATGTGGCAGAAATCTTAGCTGTGCATGTAAAATGTACACTCTGTTTCATTTCCACTGAATTACTTACAGCTGAGGGGTGTCTGAGAAGTTTCCCAACCATAATTTTATTTAAGGTACATGATTTATTCTCACAAATGAAAAGGCAGACAGCTCAGAAGTTATACTCTATTCTCTAGAGGTGAGAAATAGTAAACTATGACAGCCCCAAACAGTATGGCAATTGAATGAAAAAAAAGAGAAAGCAAATGACAATGTAGTTGTTTCATGCTTACGACACCGTAATCAACCTGACAGCTTACACTTATAAGGGAATCCTAATGCAAAATAAATCGTCTTAGAGCAGATGCTGCGCAGTAATAGTCAGAAAACGGGAGTCAAAAACAGTCAAGAAGGAAGAGATTTTTGAAGGCAACAACATAGTTAATAAGACAAAATGGTTTTGATAAAACTTTCAAGAAAGGTGAAGAATTTGACTGAATGATCAACCTTCCATGATATGGAAGGAATGGAGAATAAAGAGTAATCCAGTCTACAAAAGTCATGGGGCTTTGGGCAGGGTTGTGTGACTGAAAATGATTTCCCAGGCAGAAAAGAGGAAGGTCTGAAAGGTATATAATGGCCAGGAGAGAGAGAAATAGATGTGGATAATCAAACCATATATAAGACTCATTTTAAAAGTTTGCACTTAATTGTGATGTCAACTGCTGGAAACAGTTAAGTATTCATAATTTAATTACTTCTTTCATGCCAATGTAGTACACCTACTTTGGTTGATTCTCCAGTGGTAGCTGTAAAGTAACTCAATGTATTAGTCTTTAAAGCCAAGAGGTAAGCATAATCCTGAAAAGCTATATGAAGCACATCTCAATTGAAGATCCAAAAAACATCTCTTAGGAGCCTATGTTATTGATCCTGAGCGCATTTTCAGGGTGAAGTGTGTAGGCAGTACCCACAGCAATAGAGATGCATTCAGAGCACCAAAATATCTAAAGAAGTCAGAAAATTCAGGTGAAGACTTCTGTATTTATATATGTGCAGGATGCGGAGAGGCAAGGTGTGGAGGGGTGGTGGTGGGGAGACACATTGGATGCTGACAGCCTCCAATGAAAGATAACTTGACGTTATCTGCCACTTCTTAATAGGTTCTCTTTTAAATTTAGTTGTAAATTAGTCTTTTCTGAAATTGTTTTCTTGGATGTGGCTGAAATTGTGCAATATGTATATGCTGCTCATCTTCAGTTGCCCTGAGAAACTTGTCATAGATCTACTGCATGAACCATTTCAGTCCTTGTGGTAATGGTGCTTCACATTGGTTCTGGGTATGGAATTCCTGGATACTGACCTGCTTAGAATGAAGGAACAGTTATGTATGTTAACAGACCAATAGTTTCTGACTTTTGTCATTCACTGATCCTGCTGCCCAGTCATATTTCCATTCAACTATTTACTT
Source organism: Rhincodon typus (assembly GCF_021869965.1). Classification (NCBI taxonomy): domain Eukaryota; kingdom Metazoa; phylum Chordata; class Chondrichthyes; order Orectolobiformes; family Rhincodontidae; genus Rhincodon; species Rhincodon typus. Next base: position 50,010,400 of record NC_063341.1, on the reverse strand, counting down.
TGTGATCATTAATGTTCATTGTTCATCATCAAAAATAATAATAATGAGGTTGATGACAAAAACAACTGAAGTTCAATAATTATTTCGTGTTCTCTTTATAACAGTACACATTTTAAATGAAGGACTATTGAAGGCACAGCTTCTTCAACAGTTCAATCTGATGCCATAAGCATTACTTGAAATTATTTGAGAATAAAATTCATCATCCCAGTTTCAAAGCAGTCTATACTGAGAAAAGGTGTAAAACTAATAAACCTGAATATATGGATTTTGGTGTATTAAACATCAATAGCAGGATATTTATGCAGAACTAGTGCATTCATACAAGTTCCACTTTATCTGTTGATAGAAAATCTAATTAGCTCTCATCACAGAGGGTCACAGTCGTTGGTTAACTACATGCAAATGAGACTACTGCTTTTCTTTGAAGCACTTAGGTCTGCTAATCTCGTAATAGATCAGTTGCAACAGGAACCAAGAACTGTGTCTTTAATGCTGCAACCCGGAGTTAACTGTTCCTATAAGCTATCAGTTCTTTCATTATAAGATACACTGAGCAGGCTAAATCCTGGTAAACCACTGCACAATAATTCTCGTTAATACCCTTATATCGATATCACAAGACAGTAAAACCATTTTAGGAACACGTATAAGGACAAACAAACTATAGACACTTGCATATGCACAAAGAGCACCTCAAACAAGGAGGATAATATATATTACTATTATTAACTTGTATTTAATAGAGAGGAGGGGCATTAACATTGATTGTAATCTGACTTTGGGTTTAGGATGACAAGTATAAATTGCTCAAGCTTTGCTATTATGGTTTATACATCATCTGAACCTTTCAGTTATATCCCATTTATGTGGGTAGAAAAGAGGATGAACTCCACAAATCTGACTTCCATTCCCTCCAGTAAACTATCAAAACTACAAGCTGAAATCAGTGTCACTGTAAACAAGACCAGATATAGGTTGAGAGATAGTAGGATTCAAAATCTCCCCTCCCCCAACTGCATCCCAAAACCAGCCCAGCTTGGCCCCGCCTCCCTAACCTGTCCTTCCTCCCACCTATCCCCTCCTCCCACCTCAAGCCCCACCCCCATCTCCTATCTACTAGCCTCATCCTGCCCGCTTGACCTGTCTGCCCTCCCTGGACTGACCTATCCCCTCCCTAACTCCCCATCTACGCTCACCTTTACTGGCTCCATCCCCGCCTCTTTGACCTATCTGTCTCCTCTCCACCTACTTTCTCCTTTATCCATCTTCTATCCGCCTCCCCCTCTCTCCCTATTTATTTCAGAACCCCCTTCCCCTCCCCAGTTTCTGAAGAAGGGTCTCGGCCCAAAACGTCAGCTTTCCTGCTCTTCTGATGCTGCTTGGCCTGCTGTGTTCATCCAGCTCTACACCTTGTTATCTCAGATATAGGTTGATCTTGAGTTGGTGTCAACAATAGTCTCATAACTGGAACCTTCCCTGAGAAATGGCTTTGAGATCTGCTCTGCAGATATTAATTGGAAACTACGTGTCTACTATTAATTTTAAAATAACATTAAACAATAGCAATAAAATCCGCACATACACACCTTTTCATTGTTTAGCATTTCCTTTAAGCAGACCCTCATCCCTATTATCTGTATTCTATATTTTGAAATGTGGTGCGAAAATATCTGCCACTGAAGTTGCCCACTGAAGAGTTAAACCTTTTAGATTAAACAAACGCTGACTTGAAAGTGGGATACATACATTGTACTGAACTATTGAGCTGATGTCCTGCAGAGTACCCAGCTCCTTACCCCACCTGCAACAACTCTATCAGACTCTGCTACAGGTTTAATGAAGTGGAAAGCAAACGGTATGACAGCTGACACATAATAAACCCAGCAAAACAATCTTGACATCTCGATGTGAACAAAACAGCAAAGAGCCAGTATGGATTCACACAAAAAAAAAATAGGTATAGAGATGAAACACTTCTAAGATGTTTCCATGTGGGTGATGGATCGTTAGATAGGCATGTAAAAGCCTAAAGTGCAAGAGGAAAGATTGTTACAAAGGTTATTTTGATAATTATTTCTATAGTTACTATTGAGTCTAATATGGGCAGTTCAATCGAGGATCACATCTTCCAAAGATATGAAATTCCTCGAAAGTTAAATGTTTGAAGCTTGTTCTGTAGCATGTAAAATAACCTCTGCCAATATGTATTAACCCTAGATTGTGTAAAGTAATTCAATCTTTTGTTGTAATATGTTGAGTGCTAACTGTGCATAAACTTCATCATCACTCAATACACACTAGATCGCCAACCTAACAGCAGACCATATGAAGCATTTAACAAAAGCTCTGCTTTTTAAATCTGATAGCTGTTTAATGGGCTACGTGGTGGGTGATAAATGTATTTTTATGATTCTCCAAACTGCTAGTTTCAAGTCTCAGCCTTAGCCTCAACCTCAATAATGAGGAGGATTAGGTGTCAAGTAGAGGTGGATTTCTACAGGGAGGAAATAACTATTCCTGGGGCTTTTGCTTACCTTGAATGATGGACTAAACAGTTGGCCTTATATCAGGGCACTAATTCACCTGCTCTTTGTTCAAGGAGCTGCAAAATAGAAACCATCTATAAAGGAATAAATTATTTAAAAAGAGCGCGAAATATAGGAAGATCTTTCATTTATACAGCACTTTTCATGTCATTGAGACAATTCAAAAGTGCTTCAATTAATTACTTTTGAAGAGAAATCAACAGTATTATATAGACATATATGGCAGCCAATTTGGATGTTGTTTTAGAGGAACATGCAGGAGCCAATTTGGACACAGCAATTTATCCAACAGCAGAATAATAAATACCAGGAAATGTGTTAACCAGTTAATTTGTTTTTTTATGCTGCTGATTGAGGGATAAATATTGGCCAAAACACTGGAAGAATTCCCCTTCTGTTCTTCAAAGAACCCTAACTGCACGATGTTTTTTAACATCCGCTTAACCAGGCAGCTACAATTTCAATGTTACTAATGACCAAAGGACAGCACCTCTGGCATTGCGGCAAAGAGATGTTAGCCTATACTGTATCCAACTCCCTGGAAAAGAGCTTGAATTCATGAACTTTTACCTCTAAGATATGTGACTACTCACTGAGTCTGTTGCCACAACAGAAAACAAAATAAATAACGATCAGAGCTATGAAACGTGTAGTTCTTGGTTCAGTAGTGTATTTCTTGTACCTATAGTTCCCAAGTTAAAAACAGCTTATAAAACTCTCTTCCTAGGATACTTAGCAATATAGGCATGGCAGCATGAGAACGCCAGTTGGCCCTTCAACCCTGCTCCACCATTCTATAAGGTTATGGCTGATTTGTTTGTGGGTCTCAATTTCACTTTCATGCTTTCCTGACTGCCCCCATAATCCTTGATGCCCTTGTCTATCAAAAATCTAACTCAGCCTTAAATAAATTTAATGATCAAGACTTCATTGCTTTGTGGGTAACAGCATTCCAAAGACTAATAACTTTGAGAGAAAAATGTATCCTCATCTCTGCGTTATAGTGAAACCACTTATGCTTAAACTGTGTCACTGGTTCTAATCTCCTCACAAAAGGAAACATCCTCCCTATATCCACCCTACCAAGTCACTTTAAGACCTTATGCTTTTCAATAAAATCACCTCTCATTTTTCTAAACTGCAGTGAGTACACAAACCTTTTCATAAGATAAGCCCTTCATCTCGAGAGTGAGTTTAGTGAACTTTCTCTGAACTGCTTCTAACACAATTATATCACTCATCAAATAAGGAGATCAAAACTGCACACACTCACCCAGATGTGGTCTCACTGAGATCTGTTTAGCTGCAGTAAAACTTCCCAACTTTTGTATTCCAGTACCCTTGTAATAATAGCCAACATTCAATTTACTAATAGACTTCTGCTTTTCAAAATGTAAATTTTTTTTTTTCACTCTTGCAATAAAAGCTCCATTTGCAAGTAGGCTTCTACTTTCCAAAATTTTTTTTGAACTTGAATGTAAATATTTTGGGACAGGAATCTTGTGGAGATAGTTAAAACTGAGTTTGAGAAGAAATGTTAGGATGGCATTTGTCAATGCCAGTAACACAAAACAGGATGACCGCAAATAAAACAGCTGCATAAACCTTGGTCAATCGTTTATTCCCAATTCCCAATGGAAAAGAATATCAAGATGGACTTTCCAAGGAATGGTAATCTCATGCAGACTACCTATATGGCCCTTCATTTTTACAGAAGAAGGGAGCTACGCATTTTTGAGAAGAGACTATTTGCAAGACTGCTTCTTTTGTGATGCTGTGTTGTCAGAGGCAAGTAAACCATACCACTTTTCATCGCAGACACTTGCTCCATTCTGACATATAAAGTTCCTGACAGCCGCTGTCAAACCATTCGTGTATAAGTGTGATTGTTAGTATGCCAGGAGGGTAGGCTGCCAGATGAGAAGGCTGCCAGCTGAGGAATGTATCGGGTACCAGGGGTAGGATGCCGGATGTGTAGGGGTAGGTTACCAAATGCACAGTATGCCAAGTGGGTAGTTTGCCAGAGAAGTAGGGTGCCAGCTGTGTAGATTGTAGGGTGCCATTTGAGTAGGTGGTAGGGTGCCAATTACATAGACTGCCAACTGAGAAATAGAGTACTAGTTGGGAAAGTTGGGGAGGAGATAAGGTGACAGGGATAGGATGCCAGATGAGCAATGGTAGGGTTCCAGGTAGGTATGGTGCCAGCTAGGTCGGGGGCAGAGTGCCATGTGGGTACGGTGCCAGAGTGCAAAGTAAATGATGCATTATTTAGGTAGGTTGAAATGGATGATTGAAAATCAGATCTGAAAGAGGTCAGGAAGGATGGGTGACAGGTTTGGGGAGTTCGGCTCCAACCACTGTGGCAAGATTCAGGTCCAATAACAGTGGTTGCTGGGTTGGATTCGGTCTGGCGGGGACAAGAGTTTGGTTGGATCTACCATCAGGGGGTTCACATGTGAGGTCAGGTCCAGCAGTGGTGTGGGATAGGGGATCAGGTCCCCTGGGTGCAAAGTGGAAGATGTCGAATTGGGTCCTGTGGTGGTGGTGGGGGTGGAGTTGGGTGACAGAACGTGTCTGAGGTAGGTGTAATTGTGGATGTGTAAGGGAAGTATGGATTCACTTGAATAGTTACCCAAGATTTAGACTATTTATTTCATAATTTAACTTTTCCTGAATAACTATTTTACTTAATTTCATGGGAATCCTCTGACATCTCTGACTTAAATGGAGATTTTCAGAAGGTTCCAGGGTTAGAGATTTGCCCAGTGGAAAATTCAAGTTCACTGGCAATTCTTTTGGAGCATGCTGTGATTGGGATTCCACAGAATCCTCATGTGCAACTCCTAACTACACTGGCATAGTGGCTATCTGGCCAGAGGAAAATCCAGGCATTCAAGTGTAGCGTAAATGATTCTGCCAAATCACAATATACTTTACCATTACTAATTAATATTACCACTTTATTTTATGCAGTTTATAAAGATTTTTAAGTATTTGAGAATTCAGGAAATTATTAGCCTGATGTTTGGTTGTTAATGAAAGGTGAAAAGTATGGACTGAATTTATCAGTAATGTTAAAATGTTTCTAACAGGAGAAGGAATTTAAGGAGTATCAGAAAAGCAACTTTTATTTCTGGTGGTGGCATAAAATGAAGAGAACTTCAGTCGGTTTTTCTGACATTTGTACAGTAACAATATAAGAACTGAAGTTAGAAAAGGCCTGTTGGCTAATCTAACCTATGTTGACAGGTATAATTTAATGCAGAGAATTGTGTAGTAATAAAGTTTGGACAGAACGGTATGAAAGGTAATGTAAGGTAAAGGGTATAACTTAAAAACAGGTGCAGAAACAAAGATATCTGTGGAGTATTTGTGCTGAAGGCAACAGGACAGTTTAAGATAACAAGGTG